>NC_090832.1:105716857-106016857 GCF_028021215.1 Eschrichtius robustus | reverse complement strand
TTGGTGAGGCCGTTCACTAGACGCAGAACACCCTGCCTCGAGAAGTGGATTGAGGGAAGCAACCAGTGTGTAGTCTGTGTCTCTTTTGACTTGTTAGAAACCACAGAGATGTATGCTGCCTCTGCCCATGGAAATGGGGGCATGATGGTACTAGCCTTGCTTTCCATTTGGAAAGCTCCATTCTTGCTGTCGTGAAGCTCCCTGAAATTCTCTGCTGTTGGCCGCCCCGTGACCACTGTAGGCAGGGGTGTGGGAAGAAAATGAGTTTTCTCCGCCTACGCACGGAGCTTCACTGGCCGGGGTGGGGCTCACCTTGCCATGCTCTAGAGCCAAAGGGAATCTCCACGTGAGTCCTTGCCTCGAGGTAAGGCCCTGAGTAGCCCTGCAGAAAGGGAGGCATGCAGCTCTTTCCATGAGCTCTTAGTGGAGGTTCTGCTTTATATGAAAGGAAGGACCCTTCTTAGGACTCTTAGGTCTCTCGGGTGAGCATCCTTTTGCTTCCAAGATCACTGACTCCCTCCACAACCCTGTGGGCCTGCTGAGCAGCACTGAGTCCCATACGTCCCTCGGAGGCCCTCTGTGTCTGCCGAGTCTCGGGCAACACACTATACGTTACTTCAGGAGAGCTCCATTTCCAGAACCCTCGAACAGCATCAGAACCACATTTCTAGGCAGTCCAACATGCCCTGGAAGTCTTCGACATTGCCCTCGTCTGAGCTGCTCTGAGGAAGCACTCTGCTTAGAATTGATCGAGGACCTCGTTCCTGAAGTCACCCTATTCAAGGAGAAATACAGCATCCGAACATGCTGTGTCGCTCACAGGGCAAGCAACGTGAGAACTTGCCTCGAGGTAAGGCCCTGAAATGCTATGCACAAGCAGAGGCGTGTAGCAGTTTCCATGAGGCCGTAGTCGCTGCCCTGCAGCATTTGAACGCCAGTAGGCTTTTTAGGACACCTAGGTGCCTCGTCCGGTAAACTTATTCCCTGCAAGAACACCGAGTACCCTCAGTCTCACCTGGCCATTCTAAGCAATATCCAGGCCAGGAGCTTTCCGACTCACAGTGTGTATGCCGAGGGAAGGGCTACACAGTGCACTCTTATTGGGACATCTGGATTTAGCCAGCAATCGCACAGATTGACGAGCACCGTTCTAGCAAGTTCCAACATGCCGTGGAAGTCACACTCATTCCCTAGTCTGAGCTGCACAGAGAAAAACACTCGGCTTCTCCTTCCATCCAGGACCTCCTACCTGAAGTCACCCTGCCTCCAGGAGAAAGACGGCTGCGTTCCTATTGCAACGGAAGCACAGTTTCTCCTGTAGCACTGCAGGCTTTTGAATAGGCAAGGGCCCAGAGGCCTAGCTAGGGCTTTCCTTGGCGAGGCCGTTCACTAGAGGTAGAACGCCCTGCCTCGAGAAGTTGATTCAGGGAAGCAACCAGTGTGTACTCTGTGTCTCTTTTGACTTGTTAGAAACCACAGAGGTGTATGCTGCCTGTGCCCACGGAAATGGGGGTATGATGGTAATAGCCTTGTTTCCCATTTGGAAACCTCCATTCTTGCTGGCGTGAAGCTCCCTGAAATTCTCTGCTGTGGACAGGCCCCTGGCTATTGTAGGCATTGGTCTGGGAAGAAAATGACTTTTCTCTGGCTCCACAGTGTGCTTCATACCCAGGGCTGGGACTCATCTTGCCATGCTCTAGAGCTATAAGGAATCTCCACGTCAGTCCTTGCCTCGAGGTAAGGCCCTGAGTAGCCATGCAGAAAGGGAGGCATGCAGCTCTTTCCCTGAGCTCTTAGTCGCTGTTCTCCTTTATATTAAAGGAAGTAGCCTGTTCGGCACTCCTAGGACCCTCGGGGCAGCATCATTTTAGTCCCAAGATCACTGAGAACCTCCACACCCCTGTTGGCTTGCTGAGCAACAACGAGGCCCATAGGTCCCTCGGAGGTCCTCTGTGTCTGCTGAGTCATGGGCAACACACTGCACTCTTTCTTGGGATATCTTGGTTTCACAGCACTCGCACAGGTTCACGAGCACCGCTTGGGCAAGTTCCAACGTTGCTGTGGAAGTCGCACACATTCCCTAGTCTGAGCTGCACTGAGAAAAACACTAGGCTTCCCCTTCCTTCCAGGAACTCCTGCCTGAAGTCACCCTGCCTCCAGGAGAAAGACGCCTTGCTTCCTATTGCAACTAAAGCACAGTTTTTCCTACAGCACTGCAAGCTTTTGAATAGGCACGAGCCCAGAGGCCTAGCTAGGGCGTTCCTTGGTTGAGGCAGTTCACTAGATGCAGAACACCCTGCCACGAGAATTTGATTCAGGGAAGGAACCAGTGTGTAATCTGTGTCTCTTTTGAGTTGTGTGAAACCACAGGGATGTATGCTGTTTGTGCCTTTGGAAACGGGGGCATGTTGGTAGTAGACCTGCTTATCCATTTTGAAAGCTCCATTCATGCTGCCTTGAAGCTCCCTGAATTCTCTGCTGTTGGCAGGACCCTGGCTATTGTAGGCATTGGTCTGGGAAGAAAATGAGTTTTCTCTGGCTACACAGGGTGCTTCATTATCCGGGGTGGGCCTCATCTTGCCATGCTCTAGAGCTAAAGGGAATCTCAACGTGAGTCCTTGCCTCGAGGTGAGGCCCTGAGTAGCCAGACAGAAAGGGAGGCATTAAGCTCTTTCCATGAGCTCTTAGTCGCCGTTCTGCTTTATTTTAAAGGAAGTACACTTTTCAGCACTCCTAGGCCCCTCGGGTGAGCATGATTTTCGTTCCAAGGTCCCTGAGATCCTCCACACTCCTGTAGGCCTGCTGAGCAACAACGTGGCCCATATGTCCCTCGGAGTTCCTCGGTGTCTGCTGAGTCATGGGCAACACACTGCAGTCTTTCTTAGCATATCTTGATTGAACAGCACTCGCACAGGTTGACGAGCACCGTTTTGGCAAGTTCCACCTTGCTGTGGAAATCGCACACATTCCCTAGTCTGAGCTGCATTGAGGAAAACACTAGGCTTCGCCTTCCTTCCAGGACCTCCTACCTGAAGTCACCCTGCCTCCAGGAGAAAATCGGCTTGCGTTCGTATTGCAACTAAAGCAGAGTTTTTCCTCTAGCACTGCAGGCTTTGGAAGAGGCACCGGCCCCGAGGCCTAACTCGGGCGTTCCTTGGTTGAGGCCGTTCACTAGATGCAGAACCCCGCGCCTCGAGAAGTTGATTCAGGGAAGGAACTAGTGGGTACGCTGTGTCTCTTTTGTCTTGTGAGAAACCAGAGTTTTGTATGCTGCCTGTGCACATGGAAATGGGGTCGTGATGGTACTAGCCTTGCTTTTCTATTTGGAAACCTCCATTCTTGCTGCCGTGAAGCTCCCTGAAATTCTCTGCTGTTGACAGGCCTCGACCCACTGTAGCCATGGGTCTGGGAAGAAAATGAGTTTTCTCTGGCTACACACGGAGCTTCAGTGGCCGGGGTGGAACTCATCATGCCATGCTCTACAGCTCAAGGAAATCTCAACGTGAGTCCTTGCCTCGAGGTAAGGCCCTGAGTAGCCCTGCAGAAAGGGAGGCATGGAGCGCTTTCCACGAGCTCTTAGTCGCTGTTCTGCTTTACTTTAAAGGAAGTACCCTTTTCAGGACTCCTGGGCCCCTCGGGTGAGCATCATTTTATTCCAGGATCTCTGAGTACCTCCACACCCCTGCAGGCCTGCTGAGCAACAACGAGGCCCATTGGTCCCTCGGAGGTCCTCTGTGTCTGCTGAGTCATGGGCAACACCCTGCACTCTTTCTTGGGATATCTTGATTCACAGCACTCGCACAGGTTCAAGAGCCACGTTCTAGCAAGTTCCAACAGGACGTGGGAGTCGCACTCATTCCCTAGTCTGAGCTGCACAGAGAAAAACACTAGGCATCTCCTTCCATCCAGGACCTCCTACCTGAAGTCACCCTGCCTCCAGGAGAAAGACGGCTTGCGCTCCTATTGCAACTAAAGCACAGTTTTTCCTGTAGCACTGCAGGCTTTTGAAGCGGCATGGGCCCAGAGGCTTGGCTAGGGCGTTCCTTGGTGAGGCCGTTCACTAGACGCAGAACACCCTGCCTCGAGAAGTGGATTGAGGGAAGCAACCAGTGTGTAGTCTGTGTCTCTTTTGACTTGTTAGAAACCACAGAGATGTATGCTGCCTCTGCCCATGGAAATGGGGGCATGATGGTACTAGCCTTGCTTTCCATTTGGAAAGCTCCATTCTTGCTGTCGTGAAGCTCCCTGAAATTCTCTGCTGTTGGCCGCCCCGTGACCACTGTAGGCAGGGGTGTGGGAAGAAAATGAGTTTTCTCCGCCTACGCACGGAGCTTCACTGGCCGGGGTGGGGCTCACCTTGCCATGCTCTAGAGCCAAAGGGAATCTCCACGTGAGTCCTTGCCTCGAGGTAAGGCCCTGAGTAGCCCTGCAGAAAGGGAGGCATGCAGCTCTTTCCATGAGCTCTTAGTGGAGGTTCTGCTTTATATGAAAGGAAGGACCCTTCTTAGGACTCTTAGGTCTCTCGGGTGAGCATCCTTTTGCTTCCAAGATCACTGACTCCCTCCACAACCCTGTGGGCCTGCTGAGCAGCACTGAGTCCCATACGTCCCTCGGAGGCCCTCTGTGTCTGCCGAGTCTCGGGCAACACACTATACGTTACTTCAGGAGAGCTCCATTTCCAGAACCCTCGAACAGCATCAGAACCACATTTCTAGGCAGTCCAACATGCCCTGGAAGTCTTCGACATTGCCCTCGTCTGAGCTGCTCTGAGGAAGCACTCTGCTTAGAATTGATCGAGGACCTCGTTCCTGAAGTCACCCTATTCAAGGAGAAATACAGCATCCGAACATGCTGTGTCGCTCACAGGGCAAGCAACGTGAGAACTTGCCTCGAGGTAAGGCCCTGAAATGCTATGCACAAGCAGAGGCGTGTAGCAGTTTCCATGAGGCCGTAGTCGCTGCCCTGCAGCATTTGAACGCCAGTAGGCTTTTTAGGACACCTAGGTGCCTCGTCCGGTAAACTTATTCCCTGCAAGAACACCGAGTACCCTCAGTCTCACCTGGCCATTCTAAGCAATATCCAGGCCAGGAGCTTTCCGACTCACAGTGTGTATGCCGAGGGAAGGGCTACACAGTGCACTCTTATTGGGACATCTGGATTTAGCCAGCAATCGCACAGATTGACGAGCACCGTTCTAGCAAGTTCCAACATGCCGTGGAAGTCACACTCATTCCCTAGTCTGAGCTGCACAGAGAAAAACACTCGGCTTCTCCTTCCATCCAGGACCTCCTACCTGAAGTCACCCTGCCTCCAGGAGAAAGACGGCTGCGTTCCTATTGCAACGGAAGCACAGTTTCTCCTGTAGCACTGCAGGCTTTTGAATAGGCAAGGGCCCAGAGGCCTAGCTAGGGCTTTCCTTGGCGAGGCCGTTCACTAGAGGTAGAACGCCCTGCCTCGAGAAGTTGATTCAGGGAAGCAACCAGTGTGTACTCTGTGTCTCTTTTGACTTGTTAGAAACCACAGAGGTGTATGCTGCCTGTGCCCACGGAAATGGGGGTATGATGGTAATAGCCTTGTTTCCCATTTGGAAACCTCCATTCTTGCTGGCGTGAAGCTCCCTGAAATTCTCTGCTGTGGACAGGCCCCTGGCTATTGTAGGCATTGGTCTGGGAAGAAAATGACTTTTCTCTGGCTCCACAGTGTGCTTCATACCCAGGGCTGGGACTCATCTTGCCATGCTCTAGAGCTATAAGGAATCTCCACGTCAGTCCTTGCCTCGAGGTAAGGCCCTGAGTAGCCATGCAGAAAGGGAGGCATGCAGCTCTTTCCCTGAGCTCTTAGTCGCTGTTCTCCTTTATATTAAAGGAAGTAGCCTGTTCGGCACTCCTAGGACCCTCGGGGCAGCATCATTTTAGTCCCAAGATCACTGAGAACCTCCACACCCCTGTTGGCTTGCTGAGCAACAACGAGGCCCATAGGTCCCTCGGAGGTCCTCTGTGTCTGCTGAGTCATGGGCAACACACTGCACTCTTTCTTGGGATATCTTGGTTTCACAGCACTCGCACAGGTTCACGAGCACCGCTTGGGCAAGTTCCAACTTGCTGTGGAAGTCGCACACATTCCCTAGTCTGAGCTGCACTGAGAAAAACACTAGGCTTCCCCTTCCTTCCAGGAACTCCTGCCTGAAGTCACCCTGCCTCCAGGAGAAAGACGCCTTGCTTCCTATTGCAACTAAAGCACAGTTTTTCCTACAGCACTGCAAGCTTTTGAATAGGCACGAGCCCAGAGGCCTAGCTAGGGCGTTCCTTGGTTGAGGCAGTTCACTAGATGCAGAACACCCTGCCACGAGAATTTGATTCAGGGAAGGAACCAGTGTGTAATCTGTGTCTCTTTTGAGTTGTGTGAAACCACAGGGATGTATGCTGTTTGTGCCTTTGGAAACGGGGGCATGTTGGTAGTAGACCTGCTTATCCATTTTGAAAGCTCCATTCATGCTGCCTTGAAGCTCCCTGAATTCTCTGCTGTTGGCAGGACCCTGGCTATTGTAGGCATTGGTCTGGGAAGAAAATGAGTTTTCTCTGGCTACACAGGGTGCTTCATTATCCGGGGTGGGCCTCATCTTGCCATGCTCTAGAGCTAAAGGGAATCTCAACGTGAGTCCTTGCCTCGAGGTGAGGCCCTGAGTAGCCAGACAGAAAGGGAGGCATTAAGCTCTTTCCATGAGCTCTTAGTCGCCGTTCTGCTTTATTTTAAAGGAAGTACACTTTTCAGCACTCCTAGGCCCCTCGGGTGAGCATGATTTTCGTTCCAAGGTCCCTGAGATCCTCCACACTCCTGTAGGCCTGCTGAGCAACAACGTGGCCCATATGTCCCTCGGAGTTCCTCGGTGTCTGCTGAGTCATGGGCAACACACTGCAGTCTTTCTTAGCATATCTTGATTGAACAGCACTCGCACAGGTTGACGAGCACCGTTTTGGCAAGTTCCACCTTGCTGTGGAAATCGCACACATTCCCTAGTCTGAGCTGCATTGAGGAAAACACTAGGCTTCGCCTTCCTTCCAGGACCTCCTACCTGAAGTCACCCTGCCTCCAGGAGAAAATCGGCTTGCGTTCGTATTGCAACTAAAGCAGAGTTTTTCCTCTAGCACTGCAGGCTTTGGAAGAGGCACCGGCCCCGAGGCCTAACTCGGGCGTTCCTTGGTTGAGGCCGTTCACTAGATGCAGAACCCCGCGCCTCGAGAAGTTGATTCAGGGAAGGAACTAGTGGGTACGCTGTGTCTCTTTTGTCTTGTGAGAAACCAGAGTTTTGTATGCTGCCTGTGCACATGGAAATGGGGTCGTGATGGTACTAGCCTTGCTTCTCTATTTGGAAACCTCCATTCTTGCTGCCGTGAAGCTCCCTGAAATTCTCTGCTGTTGACAGGCCTCGACCCACTGTAGCCATGGGTCTGGGAAGAAAATGAGTTTTCTCCGCCTACGCACGGAGCTTCACTGGCCGGGGTGGGGCTCACCTTGCCATGCTCTAGAGCCAAAGGGAATCTCCACGTGAGTCCTTGCCTCGAGGTAAGGCCCTGAGTAGCCCTGCAGAAAGGGAGGCATGCAGCTCTTTCCATGAGCTCTTAGTGGAGGTTCTGCTTTATATGAAAGGAAGGACCCTTCTTAGGACTCTTAGGTCTCTCAGGTGAGCATCCTTTTGCTTCCAAGATCACTGACTCCCTCCACAACCCTGTGGGCCTGCTGAGCAGCACTGAGTCCCATACGTCCCTCGGAGGTCCTCTGTGTCTGCCGAGTCTCGGGCAACACACTATACGTTACTTCAGGAGAGCTCCATTTCCAGAACCCTCGAACAGCATCAGAACCACATTTCTAGGCAGTCCAACATGCCCTGGAAGTCTTCGACATTGCCCTCGTCTGAGCTGCTCTGAGGAAGCACTCTGCTTAGAATTGATCGAGGACCTCGTTCCTGAAGTCACCCTATTCAAGGAGAAATACAGCATCCGAACATTCTGTGTCGCTCACAGGGCAAGCAACGTGAGAACTTGACTCGAGGTAAGGCCCTGAAATGCTATGCACAAGCAGAGGCGTGTAGCAGTTTCCATGAGGCCGTAGTCGCTGCCCTGCAGCATTTGAACGCCAGTAGGCTTTTTAGGACACCTAGGTGCCTCGTCCGGTAAACTTATTCCCTGCAAGAACACCGAGTACCCTCAGTCTCACCTGGCCATTCTAAGCAATATCCAGGCCAGGAGCTTTCCGACTCACAGTGTGTATGCCGAGGGAAGGGCTACACAGTGCACTCTTATTGGGACATCTGGATTTAGCCAGCAATCGCACAGATTGACGAGCACCGTTCTAGCAAGTTCCAACATGCCGTGGAAGTCACACTCATTCCCTAGTCTGAGCTGCACAGAGAAAAACACTCGGCTTCTCCTTCCATCCAGGACCTCCTACCTGAAGTCACCCTGCCTCCAGGAGAAAGACGGCTGCGTTCCTATTGCAACGGAAGCACAGTTTCTCCTGTAGCACTGCAGGCTTTTGAATAGGCAAGGGCCCAGAGGCCTAGCTAGGGCTTTCCTTGGCGAGGCCGTTCACTAGAGGTAGAACGCCCTGCCTCGAGAAGTTGATTCAGGGAAGCAACCAGTGTGTACTCTGTGTCTCTTTTGACTTGTTAGAAACCACAGAGGTGTATGCTGCCTGTGCCCACGGAAATGGGGGTATGATGGTAATAGCCTTGTTTCCCATTTGGAAACCTCCATTCTTGCTGGCGTGAAGCTCCCTGAAATTCTCTGCTGTGGACAGGCCCCTGGCTATTGTAGGCATTGGTCTGGGAAGAAAATGACTTTTCTCTGGCTCCACAGTGTGCTTCATACCCAGGGCTGGGACTCATCTTGCCATGCTCTAGAGCTATAAGGAATCTCCACGTCAGTCCTTGCCTCGAGGTAAGGCCCTGAGTAGCCATGCAGAAAGGGAGGCATGCAGCTCTTTCCCTGAGCTCTTAGTCGCTGTTCTCCTTTATATTAAAGGAAGTAGCCTGTTCGGCACTCCTAGGACCCTCGGGGCAGCATCATTTTAGTCCCAAGATCACTGAGAACCTCCACACCCCTGTTGGCTTGCTGAGCAACAACGAGGCCCATAGGTCCCTCGGAGGTCCTCTGTGTCTGCTGAGTCATGGGCAACACACTGCACTCTTTCTTGGGATATCTTGGTTTCACAGCACTCGCACAGGTTCACGAGCACCGTTTGGGCAAGTTCCAACGTTGCTGTGGAAGTCGCACACATTCCCTAGTCTGAGCTGCACTGAGAAAAACACTAGGCTTCCCCTTCCTTCCAGGAACTCCTGCCTGAAGTCACCCTGCCTCCAGGAGAAAGACGCCTTGCTTCCTATTGCAACTAAAGCACAGTTTTTCCTACAGCACTGCAAGCTTTTGAATAGGCACGAGCCCAGAGGCCTAGCTAGGGCGTTCCTTGGTTGAGGCAGTTCACTAGATGCAGAACACCCTGCCACGAGAATTTGATTCAGGGAAGGAACCAGTGTGTAATCTGTGTCTCTTTTGAGTTGTGTGAAACCACAGGGATGTATGCTGTTTGTGCCTTTGGAAACGGGGGCATGTTGGTAGTAGACCTGCTTATCCATTTTGAAAGCTCCATTCATGCTGCCTTGAAGCTCCCTGAATTCTCTGCTGTTGGCAGGACCCTGGCTATTGTAGGCATTGGTCTGGGAAGAAAATGAGTTTTCTCTGGCTACACAGGGTGCTTCATTATCCGGGGTGGGCCTCATCTTGCCATGCTCTAGAGCTAAAGGGAATCTCAACGTGAGTCCTTGCCTCGAGGTGAGGCCCTGAGTAGCCAGACAGAAAGGGAGGCATTAAGCTCTTTCCATGAGCTCTTAGTCGCCGTTCTGCTTTATTTTAAAGGAAGTACACTTTTCAGCACTCCTAGGCCCCTCGGGTGAGCATGATTTTCGTTCCAAGGTCCCTGAGATCCTCCACACTCCTGTAGGCCTGCTGAGCAACAACGTGGCCCATATGTCCCTCGGAGTTCCTCGGTGTCTGCTGAGTCATGGGCAACACACTGCAGTCTTTCTTAGCATATCTTGATTGAACAGCACTCGCACAGGTTGACGAGCACCGTTTTGGCAAGTTCCACCTTGCTGTGGAAATCGCACACATTCCCTAGTCTGAGCTGCATTGAGGAAAACACTAGGCTTCGCCTTCCTTCCAGGACCTCCTACCTGAAGTCACCCTGCCTCCAGGAGAAAATCGGCTTGCGTTCGTATTGCAACTAAAGCAGAGTTTTTCCTCTAGCACTGCAGGCTTTGGAAGAGGCACCGGCCCCGAGGCCTAACTCGGGCGTTCCTTGGTTGAGGCCGTTCACTAGATGCAGAACCCCGCGCCTCGAGAAGTTGATTCAGGGAAGGAACTAGTGGGTACGCTGTGTCTCTTTTGTCTTGTGAGAAACCAGAGTTTTGTATGCTGCCTGTGCACATGGAAATGGGGTCGTGATGGTACTAGCCTTGCTTTTCTATTTGGAAACCTCCATTCTTGCTGCCGTGAAGCTCCCTGAAATTCTCTGCTGTTGACAGGCCTCGACCCACTGTAGCCATGGGTCTGGGAAGAAAATGAGTTTTCTCCGCCTACGCACGGAGCTTCACTGGCCGGGGTGGGGCTCACCTTGCCATGCTCTAGAGCCAAAGGGAATCTCCACGTGAGTCCTTGCCTCGAGGTAAGGCCCTGAGTAGCCCTGCAGAAAGGGAGGCATGCAGCTCTTTCCATGAGCTCTTAGTGGAGGTTCTGCTTTATATGAAAGGAAGGACCCTTCTTAGGACTCTTAGGTCTCTCAGGTGAGCATCCTTTTGCTTCCAAGATCACTGACTCCCTCCACAACCCTGTGGGCCTGCTGAGCAGCACTGAGTCCCATACGTCCCTCGGAGGTCCTCTGTGTCTGCCGAGTCTCGGGCAACACACTATACGTTACTTCAGGAGAGCTCCATTTCCAGAACCCTCGAACAGCATCAGAACCACATTTCTAGGCAGTCCAACATGCCCTGGAAGTCTTCGACATTGCCCTCGTCTGAGCTGCTCTGAGGAAGCACTCTGCTTAGAATTGATCGAGGACCTCGTTCCTGAAGTCACCCTATTCAAGGAGAAATACAGCATCCGAACATGCTGTGTCGCTCACAGGGCAAGCAACGTGAGAACTTGCCTCGAGGTAAGGCCCTGAAATGCTATGCACAAGCAGAGGCGTGTAGCAGTTTCCATGAGGCCGTAGTCGCTGCCCTGCAGCATTTGAACGCCAGTAGGCTTTTTAGGACACCTAGGTGCCTCGTCCGGTAAACTTATTCCCTGCAAGAACACCGAGTACCCTCAGTCTCACCTGGCCATTCTAAGCAATATCCAGGCCAGGAGCTTTCCGACTCACAGTGTGTATGCCGAGGGAAGGGCTACACAGTGCACTCTTACTGGGACATCTGGATTTAGCCAGCAATCGCACAGATTGACGAGCACCGTTCTAGCAAGTTCCAACATGCCGTGGAAGTCACACTCATTCCCTAGTCTGAGCTGCACAGAGAAAAACACTCGGCTTCTCCTTCCATCCAGGACCTCCTACCTGAAGTCACCCTGCCTCCAGGAGAAAGACGGCTGCGTTCCTATTGCAACGGAAGCACAGTTTCTCCTGTAGCACTGCAGGCTTTTGAATAGGCAAGGGCCCAGAGGCCTAGCTAGGTCTTTCCTTGGCAAGGCCGTTCACTAGAGGTAGAACGCCCTGCCTCGAGAAGTTGATTCAGGGAAGCAACCAGTGTGTACTCTGTGTCTCTTTTGACTTGTTAGAAACCACAGAGGTGTATGCTGCCTGTGCCCACGGAAATGGGGGTATGATGGTAATAGCCTTGTTTCCCATTTGGAAACCTCCATTCTTGCTGGCGTGAAGCTCCCTGAAATTCTCTGCTGTGGACAGTCCCCTGGCTATTGTAGGCATTGGTCTGGGAAGAAAATGACTTTTCTCTGGCTCCACAGTGTGCTTCATACCCAGGGCTGGGACTCATCTTGCCATGCTCTAGAGCTATAAGGAATCTCCACGTCAGTCCTTGCCTCGAGGTAAGGCCCTGAGTAGCCATGCAGAAAGGGAGGCATGCAGCTCTTTCCCTGAGCTCTTAGTCGCTGTTCTCCTTTATATTAAAGGAAGTAGCCTGTTCGGCACTCCTAGGACCCTCGGGGCAGCATCATTTTAGTCCCAAGATCACTGAGAACCTCCACACCCCTGTTGGCTTGCTGAGCAACAAAGAGGCCCATAGGTCCCTCAGAGGTCCTCTGTGTCTGCTGAGTCATGGGCAACACACTGCACTCTTTCTTGGGATATCTTGGTTTCACAGCACTCGCACAGGTTCACGAGCACCGCTTGGGCAAGTTCCAACTTGCTGTGGAAGTCGCACACATTCCCTAGTCTGAGCTGCACTGAGAAAAACACTAGGCTTCCCCTTCCTTCCAGGAACTCCTGCCTGAAGTCACCCTGCCTCCAGGAGAAAGACGCCTTGCTTCCTATTGCAACTAAAGCACAGTTTTTCCTACAGCACTGCAAGCTTTTGAATAGGCACGAGCCCAGAGGCCTAGCTAGGGCGTTCCTTGGTTGAGGCAGTTCACTAGATGCAGAACACCCTGCCACGAGAATTTGATTCAGGGAAGGAACCAGTGTGTAATCTGTGTCTCTTTTGAGTTGTGTGAAACCACAGGGATGTATGCTGTTTGTGCCTATGGAAACGGGGGCATGTTGGTGGTAGACTTGCTTATCCATTTTGAAAGCTCCATTCATGCTGCCTTGAAGCTCCCTGAATTCTCTGCTGTTGGCAGGACCCTGGCTATTGTAGGCATTGGTCTGGGAAGAAAATGAGTTTTCTCTGGCTACACAGGGTGCTTCATTATCCGGGGTGGGCCTCATCTTGCCATGCTCTAGAGCTAAAGGGAATCTCAACGTGAGTCCTTGCCTCGAGGTGAGGCCCTGAGTAGCCAGACAGAAAGGGAGGCATTAAGCTCTTTCCATGAGCTCTTAGTCGCCGTTCTGCTTTATTTTAAAGGAAGTACCCTTTTCAGCACTCCTAGGCCCCTCGGGTGAGCATGATTTTCGTTCCAAGGTCCCTGAGATCCTCCACACTCCTGTAGGCCTGCTGAGCAACAACGTGGCCCATATGTCCCTCGGAGTTCCTCGGTGTCTGCTGAGTCATGGGCAACACACTGCAGTCTTTCTTAGCATATCTTGATTGAACAGCACTCGCACAGGTTGACGAGCACCGTTTTGGCAAGTTCCACCTTGCTGTGGAAATCGCACACATTCCCTAGTCTGAGCTGCATTGAGGAAAACACTAGGCTTCGCCTTCCTTCCAGGACCTCCTACCTGAAGTCACCCTGCCTCCAGGAGAAAATCGGCTTGCGTTCGTATTGCAACTAAAGCAGAGTTTTTCCTCTAGCACTGCAGGCTTTGGAAGAGGCACCGGCCCCGAGGCCTAACTCGGGCGTTCCTTGGTTGAGGCCGTTCACTAGATGCAGAACCCCGCGCCTCGAGAAGTTGATTCAGGGAAGGAACTAGTGGGTACGCTGTGTCTCTTTTGTCTTGTGAGAAACCAGAGTTTTGTATGCTGCCTGTGCACATGGAAATGGGGTCGTGATGGTACTAGCCTTGCTTTTCTATTTGGAAACCTCCATTCTTGCTGCCGTGAAGCTCCCTGAAATTCTCTGCTGTTGACAGGCCTCGACCCACTGTAGCCATGGGTCTGGGAAGAAAATGAGTTTTCTCTGGCTACACACGGAGCTTCAGTGGCCGGGGTGGAACTCATCATGCCATGCTCTACAGCTCAAGGAAATCTCAACGTGAGTCCTTGCCTCGAGGTAAGGCCCTGAGTAGCCCTGCAGAAAGGGAGGCATGGAGCGCTTTCCACGAGCTCTTAGTCGCTGTTCTGCTTTACTTTAAAGGAGGTACCCTTTTCAGGACTCCTGGGCCCCTCGGGTGAGCATCATTTGATTCCAGGATCTCTGAGTACCTCCACACCCCTGCAGGCCTGCTGAGCAACAACGAGGCCCATTGGTCCCTCGGAGGTCCTCTGTGTCTGCTGAGTCATGGGCAACACCCTGCACTCTTTCTTGGGATATCTTGATTCACAGCACTCGCACAGGTTCAAGAGCCACGTTCTAGCAAGTTCCAACAGGACGTGGAAGTCGCACTCATTCCCTAGTCTGAGCTGCACAGAGAAAAACACTAGGCATCTCCTTCCATCCAGGACCTCCTACCTGAAGTCACCCTGCCTCCAGGAGAAAGACGGCTTGCGCTCCTATTGCAACTAAAGCACAGTTTTTCCTGTAGCACTGCAGGCTTTTGAAGCGGCATGGGCCCAGAGGCTTGGCTAGGGCGTTCCTTGGTGAGGCCGTTCACTAGACGCAGAACACCCTGCCTCGAGAAGTGGATTGAGGGAAGCAACCAGTGTGTAGTCTGTGTCTCTTTTGACTTGTTAGAAACCACAGAGATGTATGCTGCCTCTGCCCATGGAAATGGGGGCATGATGGTACTAGCCTTGCTTTCCATTTGGAAAGCTCCATTCTTGCTGTCGTGAAGCTCCCTGAAATTCTCTGCTGTTGGCCGCCCCGTGACCACTGTAGGCAGGGGTGTGGGAAGAAAATGAGTTTTCTCCGGCTACGCACGGAGCTTCACTGGCCGGGGTGGGGCTAACCTTGCCATGCTCTAGAGCCAAAGGGAATCTCCACGTGAGTCCTTGCCTCGAGGTAAGGCCCTGAGTAGCCCTGCAGAAAGGGAGGCATGCAGCTCTTTCCATGAGCTCTTAGTGGAGGTTCTGCTTTATATGAAAGGAAGGACCCTTCTTAGGACTCTTAGGTCTCTCAGGTGAGCATCCTTTTGCTTCCAAGATCACTGACTCCCTCCACAACCCTGTGGGCCTGCTGAGCAGCACTGAGTCCCATACGTCCCTCGGAGGCCCTCTGTGTCTGCCGAGTCTCGGGCAACACACTATACGTTACTTCAGGAGAGCTCCATTTCCAGAACCCTCGAACAGCATCAGAACCACATTTCTAGGCAGTCCAACACGCCCTGGAAGTCTTCGACATTGCCCTCGTCTGAGCTGCTCTGAGGAAGCACTCTGCTTAGAATTGATCGAGGACCTCGTTCCTGAAGTCACCCTATTCAAGGAGAAATACAGCATCCGAACATGCTGTGTCGCTCACAGGGCAAGCAACGTGAGAACTTGCCTCGAGGTAAGGCCCTGAAATGCTATGCACAAGCAGAGGCGTGTAGCAGTTTCCATGAGGCCGTAGTCGCTGCCCTGCAGCATTTGAACGCCAGTAGGCTTTTTAGGACACCTAGGTGCCTCGTCCGGTAAACTTATTCCCTGCAAGAACACCGAGTACCCTCAGTCTCACCTGGCCATTCTAAGCAATATCCAGGCCAGGAGCTTTCCGACTCACAGTGTGTATGCCGAGGGAAGTGCTACACAGTGCACTCTTATTGGGACATCTGGATTTAGCCAGCAATCGCACAGATTGACGAGCACCGTTCTAGCAAGTTCCAACATGCCGTGGAAGTCACACTCATTCCCTAGTCTGAGCTGCACAGAGAAAAACACTCGGCTTCTCCTTCCATCCAGGACCTCCTACCTGAAGTCACCCTGCCTCCAGGAGAAAGACGGCTGCGTTCCTATTGCAACGGAAGCACAGTTTCTCCTGTAGCACTGCAGGCTTTTGAATAGGCAAGGGCCCAGAGGCCTAGCTAGGTCTTTCCTTGGCAAGGCCGTTCACTAGAGGTAGAACGCCCTGCCTCGAGAAGTTGATTCAGGGAAGCAACCAGTGTGTACTCTGTGTCTCTTTTGACTTGTTAGAAACCACAGAGGTGTATGCTGCCTGTGCCCACGGAAATGGGGGTATGATGGTAATAGCCTTGTTTCCCATTTGGAAACCTCCATTCTTGCTGGCGTGAAGCTCCCTGAAATTCTCTGCTGTGGACAGGCCCCTGGCTATTGTAGGCATTGGTCTGGGAAGAAAATGACTTTTCTCTGGCTCCACAGTGTGCTTCATACCCAGGGCTGGGACTCATCTTGCCATGCTCTAGAGCTATAAGGAATCTCCACGTCAGTCCTTGCCTCGAGGTAAGGCCCTGAGTAGCCATGCAGAAAGGGAGGCATGCAGCTCTTTCCCTGAGCTCTTAGTCGCTGTTCTCCTTTATATTAAAGGAAGTAGCCTGTTCGGCACTCCTAGGACCCTCGGGGCAGCATCATTTTAGTCCCAAGATCACTGAGAACCTCCACACCCCTGTTGGCTTGCTGAGCAACAACGAGGCCCATAGGTCCCTCGGAGGTCCTCTGTGTCTGCTGAGTCATGGGCAACACACTGCACTCTTTCTTGGGATATCTTGGTTTCACAGCACTCGCACAGGTTCACGAGCACCGTTTGGGCAAGTTCCAACGTTGCTGTGGAAGTCGCACACATTCCCTAGTCTGAGCTGCACTGAGAAAAACACTAGGCTTCCCCTTCCTTCCAGGAACTCCTGCCTGAAGTCACCCTGCCTCCAGGAGAAAGACGCCTTGCTTCCTATTGCAACTAAAGCACAGTTTTTCCTACAGCACTGCAAGCTTTTGAATAGGCACGAGCCCAGAGGCCTAGCTAGGGCGTTCCTTGGTTGAGGCAGTTCACTAGATGCAGAACACCCTGCCACGAGAATTTGATTCAGGGAAGGAACCAGTGTGTAATCTGTGTCTCTTTTGAGTTGTGTGAAACCACAGGGATGTATGCTGTTTGTGCCTTTGGAAACGGGGGCATGTTGGTAGTAGACCTGCTTATCCATTTTGAAAGCTCCATTCATGCTGCCTTGAAGCTCCCTGAATTCTCTGCTGTTGGCAGGACCCTGGCTATTGTAGGCATTGGTCTGGGAAGAAAATGAGTTTTCTCTGGCTACACAGGGTGCTTCATTATCCGGGGTGGGCCTCATCTTGCCATGCTCTAGAGCTAAAGGGAATCTCAACGTGAGTCCTTGCCTCGAGGTGAGGCCCTGAGTAGCCAGACAGAAAGGGAGGCATTAAGCTCTTTCCATGAGCTCTTAGTCGCCGTTCTGCTTTATTTTAAAGGAAGTACACTTTTCAGCACTCCTAGGCCCCTCGGGTGAGCATGATTTTCGTTCCAAGGTCCCTGAGATCCTCCACACTCCTGTAGGCCTGCTGAGCAACAACGTGGCCCATATGTCCCTCGGAGTTCCTCGGTGTCTGCTGAGTCATGGGCAACACACTGCAGTCTTTCTTAGCATATCTTGATTGAACAGCACTCGCACAGGTTGACGAGCACCGTTTTGGCAAGTTCCACCTTGCTGTGGAAATCGCACACATTCCCTAGTCTGAGCTGCATTGAGGAAAACACTAGGCTTCGCCTTCCTTCCAGGACCTCCTACCTGAAGTCACCCTGCCTCCAGGAGAAAATCGGCTTGCGTTCGTATTGCAACTAAAGCAGAGTTTTTCCTCTAGCACTGCAGGCTTTGGAAGAGGCACCGGCCCCGAGGCCTAACTCGGGCGTTCCTTGGTTGAGGCCGTTCACTAGATGCAGAACCCCGCGCCTCGAGAAGTTGATTCAGGGAAGGAACTAGTGGGTACGCTGTGTCTCTTTTGTCTTGTGAGAAACCAGAGTTTTGTATGCTGCCTGTGCACATGGAAATGGGGTCGTGATGGTACTAGCCTTGCTTTTCTATTTGGAAACCTCCATTCTTGCTGCCGTGAAGCTCCCTGAAATTCTCTGCTGTTGACAGGCCTCGACCCACTGTAGCCATGGGTCTGGGAAGAAAATGAGTTTTCTCTGGCTACACACGGAGCTTCAGTGGCCGGGGTGGAACTCATCATGCCATGCTCTACAGCTCAAGGAAATCTCAACGTGAGTCCTTGCCTCGAGGTAAGGCCCTGAGTAGCCCTGCAGAAAGGGAGGCATGGAGCGCTTTCCACGAGCTCTTAGTCGCTGTTCTGCTTTACTTTAAAGGAGGTACCCTTTTCAGGACTCCTGGGCCCCTCGGGTGAGCATCATTTGATTCCAGGATCTCTGAGTACCTCCACACCCCTGCAGGCCTGCTGAGCAACAACGAGGCCCATTGGTCCCTCGGAGGTCCTCTGTGTCTGCTGAGTCATGGGCAACACCCTGCACTCTTTCTTGGGATATCTTGATTCACAGCACTCGCACAGGTTCAAGAGCCACGTTCTAGCAAGTTCCAACAGGACGTGGAAGTCGCACTCATTCCCTAGTCTGAGCTGCACAGAGAAAAACACTAGGCATCTCCTTCCATCCAGGACCTCCTACCTGAAGTCACCCTGCCTCCAGGAGAAAGACGGCTTGCGCTCCTATTGCAACTAAAGCACAGTTTTTCCTGTAGCACTGCAGGCTTTTGAAGCGGCATGGGCCCAGAGGCTTGGCTAGGGCGTTCCTTGGTGAGGCCGTTCACTAGACGCAGAACACCCTGCCTCGAGAAGTGGATTGAGGGAAGCAACCAGTGTGTAGTCTGTGTCTCTTTTGACTTGTTAGAAACCACAGAGATGTATGCTGCCTCTGCCCATGGAAATGGGGGCATGATGGTACTAGCCTTGCTTTCCATTTGGAAAGCTCCATTCTTGCTGTCGTGAAGCTCCCTGAAATTCTCTGCTGTTGGCCGCCCCGTGACCACTGTAGGCAGGGGTGTGGGAAGAAAATGAGTTTTCTCCGGCTACGCACGGAGCTTCACTGGCCGGGGTGGGGCTAACCTTGCCATGCTCTAGAGCCAAAGGGAATCTCCACGTGAGTCCTTGCCTCGAGGTAAGGCCCTGAGTAGCCCTGCAGAAAGGGAGGCATGCAGCTCTTTCCATGAGCTCTTAGTGGAGGTTCTGCTTTATATGAAAGGAAGGACCCTTCTTAGGACTCTTAGGTCTCTCAGGTGAGCATCCTTTTGCTTCCAAGATCACTGACTCCCTCCACAACCCTGTGGGCCTGCTGAGCAGCACTGAGTCCCATACGTCCCTCGGAGGCCCTCTGTGTCTGCCGAGTCTCGGGAAACACACTATACGTTACTTCAGGAGAGCTCCATTTCCAGAACCCTCGAACAGCATCAGAACCACATTTCTAGGCAGTCCAACACGCCCTGGAAGTCTTCGACATTGCCCTCGTCTGAGCTGCTCTGAGGAAGCACTCTGCTTAGAATTGATCGAGGACCTCGTTCCTGAAGTCACCCTATTCAAGGAGAAATACAGCATCCGAACATGCTGTGTCGCTCACAGGGCAAGCAACGTGAGAACTTGCCTCGAGGTAAGGCCCTGAAATGCTATGCACAAGCAGAGGCGTGTAGCAGTTTCCATGAGGCCGTAGTCGCTGCCCTGCAGCATTTGAACGCCAGTAGGCTTTTTAGGACACCTAGGTGCCTCGTCCGGTAAACTTATTCCCTGCAAGAACACCGAGTACCCTCAGTCTCACCTGGCCATTCTAAGCAATATCCAGGCCAGGAGCTTTCCGACTCACAGTGTGTATGCCGAGGGAAGGGCTACACAGTGCACTCTTATTGGGACATCTGGATTTAGCCAGCAATCGCACAGATTGACGAGCACCGTTCTAGCAAGTTCCAACATGCCGTGGAAGTCACACTCATTCCCTAGTCTGAGCTGCACAGAGAAAAACACTCGGCTTCTCCTTCCATCCAGGACCTCCTACCTGAAGTCACCCTGCCTCCAGGAGAAAGACGGCTGCGTTCCTATTGCAACGGAAGCACAGTTTCTCCTGTAGCACTGCAGGCTTTTGAATAGGCAAGGGCCCAGAGGCCTAGCTAGGTCTTTCCTTGGCAAGGCCGTTCACTAGAGGTAGAACGCCCTGCCTCGAGAAGTTGATTCAGGGAAGCAACCAGTGTGTACTCTGTGTCTCTTTTGACTTGTTAGAAACCACAGAGGTGTATGCTGCCTGTGCCCACGGAAATGGGGGTATGATGGTAATAGCCTTGTTTCCCATTTGGAAACCTCCATTCTTGCTGGCGTGAAGCTCCCTGAAATTCTCTGCTGTGGACAGGCCCCTGGCTATTGTAGGCATTGGTCTGGGAAGAAAATGACTTTTCTCTGGCTCCACAGTGTGCTTCATACCCAGGGCTGGGACTCATCTTGCCATGCTCTAGAGCTATAAGGAATCTCCACGTCAGTCCTTGCCTCGAGGTAAGGCCCTGAGTAGCCATGCAGAAAGGGAGGCATGCAGCTCTTTCCCTGAGCTCTTAGTCGCTGTTCTCCTTTATATTAAAGGAAGTAGCCTGTTCGGCACTCCTAGGACCCTCGGGGCAGCATCATTTTAGTCCCAAGATCACTGAGAACCTCCACACCCCTGTTGGCTTGCTGAGCAACAACGAGGCCCATAGGTCCCTCGGAGGTCCTCTGTGTCTGCTGAGTCATGGGCAACACACTGCACTCTTTCTTGGGATATCTTGGTTTCACAGCACTCGCACAGGTTCACGAGCACCGTTTTGGCAAGTTCCACCTTGCTGTGGAAATCGCACACATTCCCTAGTCTGAGCTGCATTGAGGAAAACACTAGGCTTCGCCTTCCTTCCAGGACCTCCTACCTGAAGTCACCCTGCCTCCAGGAGAAAATCGGCTTGCGTTCGTATTGCAACTAAAGCAGAGTTTTTCCTCTAGCACTGCAGGCTTTGGAAGAGGCACCGGCCCCGAGGCCTAACTCGGGCGTTCCTTGGTTGAGGCCGTTCACTAGATGCAGAACCCCGCGCCTCGAGAAGTTGATTCAGGGAAGGAACTAGTGGGTACGCTGTGTCTCTTTTGTCTTGTGAGAAACCAGAGTTTTGTATGCTGCCTGTGCACATGGAAATGGGGTCGTGATGGTACTAGCCTTGCTTTTCTATTTGGAAACCTCCATTCTTGCTGCCGTGAAGCTCCCTGAAATTCTCTGCTGTTGACAGGCCTCGACCCACTGTAGCCATGGGTCTGGGAAGAAAATGAGTTTTCTCCGCCTACGCACGGAGCTTCACTGGCCGGGGTGGGGCTCACCTTGCCATGCTCTAGAGCCAAAGGGAATCTCCACGTGAGTCCTTGCCTCGAGGTAAGGCCCTGAGTAGCCCTGCAGAAAGGGAGGCATGCAGCTCTTTCCATGAGCTCTTAGTGGAGGTTCTGCTTTATATGAAAGGAAGGACCCTTCTTAGGACTCTTAGGTCTCTCAGGTGAGCATCCTTTTGCTTCCAAGATCACTGACTCCCTCCACAACCCTGTGGGCCTGCTGAGCAGCACTGAGTCCCATACGTCCCTCGGAGGCCCTCTGTGTCTGCCGAGTCTCGGGAAACACACTATACGTTACTTCAGGAGAGCTCCATTTCCAGAACCCTCGAACAGCATCAGAACCACATTTCTAGGCAGTCCAACACGCCCTGGAAGTCTTCGACATTGCCCTCGTCTGAGCTGCTCTGAGGAAGCACTCTGCTTAGAATTGATCGAGGACCTCGTTCCTGAAGTCACCCTATTCAAGGAGAAATACAGCATCCGAACATGCTGTGTCGCTCACAGGGCAAGCAACGTGAGAACTTGCCTCGAGGTAAGGCCCTGAAATGCTATGCACAAGCAGAGGCGTGTAGCAGTTTCCATGAGGCCGTAGTCGCTGCCCTGCAGCATTTGAACGCCAGTAGGCTTTTTAGGACACCTAGGTGCCTCGTCCGGTAAACTTATTCCCTGCAAGAACACCGAGTACCCTCAGTCTCACCTGGCCATTCTAAGCAATATCCAGGCCAGGAGCTTTCCGACTCACAGTGTGTATGCCGAGGGAAGGGCTACACAGTGCACTCTTATTGGGACATCTGGATTTAGCCAGCAATCGCACAGATTGACGAGCACCGTTCTAGCAAGTTCCAACATGCCGTGGAAGTCACACTCATTCCCTAGTCTGAGCTGCACAGAGAAAAACACTCGGCTTCTCCTTCCATCCAGGACCTCCTACCTGAAGTCACCCTGCCTCCAGGAGAAAGACGGCTGCGTTCCTATTGCAACGGAAGCACAGTTTCTCCTGTAGCACTGCAGGCTTTTGAATAGGCAAGGGCCCAGAGGCCTAGCTAGGTCTTTCCTTGGCAAGGCCGTTCACTAGAGGTAGAACGCCCTGCCTCGAGAAGTTGATTCAGGGAAGCAACCAGTGTGTACTCTGTGTCTCTTTTGACTTGTTAGAAACCACAGAGGTGTATGCTGCCTGTGCCCACGGAAATGGGGGTATGATGGTAATAGCCTTGTTTCCCATTTGGAAACCTCCATTCTTGCTGGCGTGAAGCTCCCTGAAATTCTCTGCTGTGGACAGGCCCCTGGCTATTGTAGGCATTGGTCTGGGAAGAAAATGACTTTTCTCTGGCTCCACAGTGTGCTTCATACCCAGGGCTGGGACTCATCTTGCCATGCTCTAGAGCTATAAGGAATCTCCACGTCAGTCCTTGCCTCGAGGTAAGGCCCTGAGTAGCCATGCAGAAAGGGAGGCATGCAGCTCTTTCCCTGAGCTCTTAGTCGCTGTTCTCCTTTATATTAAAGGAAGTAGCCTGTTCGGCACTCCTAGGACCCTCGGGGCAGCATCATTTTAGTCCCAAGATCACTGAGAACCTCCACACCCCTGTTGGCTTGCTGAGCAACAACGAGGCCCATAGGTCCCTCGGAGGTCCTCTGTGTCTGCTGAGTCATGGGCAACACACTGCACTCTTTCTTGGGATATCTTGGTTTCACAGCACTCGCACAGGTTCACGAGCACCGTTTTGGCAAGTTCCACCTTGCTGTGGAAATCGCACACATTCCCTAGTCTGAGCTGCATTGAGGAAAACACTAGGCTTCGCCTTCCTTCCAGGACCTCCTACCTGAAGTCACCCTGCCTCCAGGAGAAAATCGGCTTGCGTTCGTATTGCAACTAAAGCAGAGTTTTTCCTCTAGCACTGCAGGCTTTGGAAGAGGCACCGGCCCCGAGGCCTAACTCGGGCGTTCCTTGGTTGAGGCCGTTCACTAGATGCAGAACCCCGCGCCTCGAGAAGTTGATTCAGGGAAGGAACTAGTGGGTACGCTGTGTCTCTTTTGTCTTGTGAGAAACCAGAGTTTTGTATGCTGCCTGTGCACATGGAAATGGGGTCGTGATGGTACTAGCCTTGCTTTTCTATTTGGAAACCTCCATTCTTGCTGCCGTGAAGCTCCCTGAAATTCTCTGCTGTTGACAGGCCTCGACCCACTGTAGCCATGGGTCTGGGAAGAAAATGAGTTTTCTCCGCCTACGCACGGAGCTTCACTGGCCGGGGTGGGGCTCACCTTGCCATGCTCTAGAGCCAAAGGGAATCTCCACGTGAGTCCTTGCCTCGAGGTAAGGCCCTGAGTAGCCCTGCAGAAAGGGAGGCATGCAGCTCTTTCCATGAGCTCTTAGTGGAGGTTCTGCTTTATATGAAAGGAAGGACCCTTCTTAGGACTCTTAGGTCTCTCAGGTGAGCATCCTTTTGCTTCCAAGATCACTGACTCCCTCCACAACCCTGTGGGCCTGCTGAGCAGCACTGAGTCCCATACGTCCCTCGGAGGCCCTCTGTGTCTGCCGAGTCTCGGGAAACACACTATACTTTACTTCAGGAGAGCTCCATTTCCAGAACCCTCGAACAGCATCAGAACCACATTTCTAGGCAGTCCAACACGCCCTGGAAGTCTTCGACATTGCCCTCGTCTGAGCTGCTCTGAGGAAGCACTCTGCTTAGAATTGATCGAGGACCTCGTTCCTGAAGTCACCCTATTCAAGGAGAAATACAGCATCCGAACATGCTGTGTCGCTCACAGGGCAAGCAACGTGAGAACTTGCCTCGAGGTAAGGCCCTGAAATGCTATGCACAAGCAGAGGCGTGTAGCAGTTTCCATGAGGCCGTAGTCGCTGCCCTGCAGCATTTGAACGCCAGTAGGCTTTTTAGGACACCTAGGTGCCTCGTCCGGTAAACTTATTCCCTGCAAGAACACCGAGTACCCTCAGTCTCACCTGGCCATTCTAAGCAATATCCAGGCCAGGAGCTTTCCGACTCACAGTGTGTATGCCGAGGGAAGGGCTACACAGTGCACTCTTATTGGGACATCTGGATTTAGCCAGCAATCGCACAGATTGACGAGCACCGTTCTAGCAAGTTCCAACATGCCGTGGAAGTCACACTCATTCCCTAGTCTGAGCTGCACAGAGAAAAACACTCGGCTTCTCCTTCCATCCAGGACCTCCTACCTGAAGTCACCCTGCCTCCAGGAGAAAGACGGCTGCGTTCCTATTGCAACGGAAGCACAGTTTCTCCTGTAGCACTGCAGGCTTTTGAATAGGCAAGGGCCCAGAGGCCTAGCTAGGTCTTTCCTTGGCAAGGCCGTTCACTAGAGGTAGAACGCCCTGCCTCGAGAAGTTGATTCAGGGAAGCAACCAGTGTGTACTCTGTGTCTCTTTTGACTTGTTAGAAACCACAGAGGTGTATGCTGCCTGTGCCCACGGAAATGGGGGTATGATGGTAATAGCCTTGTTTCCCATTTGGAAACCTCCATTCTTGCTGGCGTGAAGCTCCCTGAAATTCTCTGCTGTGGACAGTCCCCTGGCTATTGTAGGCATTGGTCTGGGAAGAAAATGACTTTTCTCTGGCTCCACAGTGTGCTTCATACCCAGGGCTGGGACTCATCTTGCCATGCTCTAGAGCTATAAGGAATCTCCACGTCAGTCCTTGCCTCGAGGTAAGGCCCTGAGTAGCCATGCAGAAAGGGAGGCATGCAGCTCTTTCCCTGAGCTCTTAGTCGCTGTTCTCCTTTATATTAAAGGAAGTAGCCTGTTCGGCACTCCTAGGACCCTCGGGGCAGCATCATTTTAGTCCCAAGATCACTGAGAACCTCCACACCCCTGTTGGCTTGCTGAGCAACAAAGAGGCCCATAGGTCCCTCAGAGGTCCTCTGTGTCTGCTGAGTCATGGGCAACACACTGCACTCTTTCTTGGGATATCTTGGTTTCACAGCACTCGCACAGGTTCACGAGCAACGCTTGGGCAAGTTCCAACTTGCTGTGGAAGTCGCACACATTCCCTAGTCTGAGCTGCACTGAGAAAAACACTAGGCTTCCCCTTCCTTCCAGGAACTCCTGCCTGAAGTCACCCTGCCTCCAGGAGAAAGACGCCTTGCTTCCTATTGCAACTAAAGCACAGTTTTTCCTACAGCACTGCAAGCTTTTGAATAGGCACGAGCCCAGAGGCCTAGCTAGGGCGTTCCTTGGTTGAGGCAGTTCACTAGATGCAGAACACCCTGCCACGAGAATTTGATTCAGGGAAGGAACCAGTGTGTAATCTGTGTCTCTTTTGAGTTGTGTGAAACCACAGGAATGTATGCTGTTTGTGCCTTTGGAAACGGGGGCATGTTGGTAGTAGACCTGCTTATCCATTTTGAAAGCTCCATTCATGCTGCCTTGAAGCTCCCTGAATTCTCTGCTGTTGGCAGGACCCTGGCTATTGTAGGCATTGGTCTGGGAAGAAAATGAGTTTTCTCTGGCTACACAGGGTGCTTCATTATCCGGGGTGGGCCTCATCTTGCCATGCTCTAGAGCTAAAGGGAATCTCAACGTGAGTCCTTGCCTCGAGGTGAGGCCCTGAGTAGCCAGACAGAAAGGGAGGCATTAAGCTCTTTCCATGAGCTCTTAGTCGCCGTTCTGCTTTATTTTAAAGGAAGTACACTTTTCAGCACTCCTAGGCCCCTCGGGTGAGCATGATTTTCGTTCCAAGGTCCCTGAGATCCTCCACACTCCTGTAGGCCTGCTGAGCAACAACGTGGCCCATATGTCCCTCGGAGTTCCTCGGTGTCTGCTGAGTCATGGGCAACACACTGCAGTCTTTCTTAGCATATCTTGATTGAACAGCACTCGCACAGGTTGACGAGCACCGTTTTGGCAAGTTCCACCTTGCTGTGGAAATCGCACACATTCCCTAGTCTGAGCTGCATTGAGGAAAACACTAGGCTTCGCCTTCCTTCCAGGACCTCCTACCTGAAGTCACCCTGCCTCCAGGAGAAAATCGGCTTGCGTTCGTATTGCAACTAAAGCAGAGTTTTTCCTCTAGCACTGCAGGCTTTGGAAGAGGCACCGGCCCCGAGGCCTAACTCGGGCGTTCCTTGGTTGAGGCCGTTCACTAGATGCAGAACCCCGCGCCTCGAGAA
Organism: Eschrichtius robustus; assembly: GCF_028021215.1. Taxonomy (NCBI): domain Eukaryota; kingdom Metazoa; phylum Chordata; class Mammalia; order Artiodactyla; family Eschrichtiidae; genus Eschrichtius; species Eschrichtius robustus. Next base: position 105,990,687 of record NC_090832.1, on the reverse strand, counting down.
GTTGATTCAGGGAAGGAACTAGTGGGTACGCTGTGTCTCTTTTGTCTTGAGAGAAACCAGAGTTTTGTATGCTGCCTGTGCACATGGAAATGGGGTCGTGATGGTACTAGCCTTGCTTTTCTATTTGGAAACCTCCATTCTTGCTGCCGTGAAGCTCCCTGAAATTCTCTGCTGTTGACAGGCCTCGACCCACTGTAGCCATGGGTCTGGGAAGAAAATGAGTTTTCTCTGGCTACACACGGAGCTTCAGTGGCCGGGGTGGAACTCATCATGCCATGCTCTACAGCTCAAGGAAATCTCAACGTGAGTCCTTGCCTCGAGGTAAGGCCCTGAGTAGCCCTGCAGAAAGGGAGGCATGGAGCGCTTTCCACGAGCTCTTAGTCGCTGTTCTGCTTTACTTTAAAGGAGGTACCCTTTTCAGGACTCCTGGGCCCCTCGGGTGAGCATCATTTGATTCCAGGATCTCTGAGTACCTCCACACCCCTGCAGGCCTGCTGAGCAACAACGAGGCCCATTGGTCCCTCGGAGGTCCTCTGTGTCTGCTGAGTCATGGGCAACACCCTGCACTCTTTCTTGGGATATCTTGATTCACAGCACTCGCACAGGTTCAAGAGCCACGTTCTAGCAAGTTCCAACAGGACGTGGAAGTCGCACTCATTCCCTAGTCTGAGCTGCACAGAGAAAAACACTAGGCATCTCCTTCCATCCAGGACCTCCTACCTGAAGTCACCCTGCCTCCAGGAGAAAGACGGCTTGCGCTCCTATTGCAACTAAAGCACAGTTTTTCCTGTAGCACTGCAGGCTTTTGAAGCGGCATGGGCCCAGAGGCTTGGCTAGGGCGTTCCTTGGTGAGGCCGTTCACTAGACGCAGAACACCCTGCCTCGAGAAGTGGATTGAGGGAAGCAACCAGTGTGTAGTCTGTGTCTCTTTTGACTTGTTAGAAACCACAGAGATGTATGCTGCCTCTGCCCATGGAAATGGGGGCATGATGGTACTAGCCTTGCTTTCCATTTGGAAAGCTCCATTCTTGCTGTCGTGAAGCTCCCTGAAATTCTCTGCTGTTGGCCGCCCCGTGACCACTGTAGGCAGGGGTGTGGGAAGAAAATGAGTTTTCTCCGGCTACGCACGGAGCTTCACTGGCCGGGGTGGGGCTCACCTTGCCATGCTCTAGAGCCAAAGGGAATCTCCACGTGAGTCCTTGCCTCGAGGTAAGGCCCTGAGTAGCCCTGCAGAAAGGGAGGCATGCAGCTCTTTCCATGAGCTCTTAGTGGAGGTTCTGCTTTATATGAAAGGAAGGACCCTTCTTAGGACTCTTAGGTCTCTCGGGTGAGCATCCTTTTGCTTCCAAGATCACTGACTCCCTCCACAACCCTGTGGGCCTGCTGAGCAGCACTGAGTCCCATACGTCCCTCGGAGGCCCTCTGTGTCTGCCGAGTCTCGGGCAACACACTATACGTTACTTCAGGAGAGCTCCATTTCCAGAACCCTCGAACAGCATCAGAACCACATTTCTAGGCAGTCCAACACGCCCTGGAAGTCTTCGACATTGCCCTCGTCTGAGCTGCTCTGAGGAAGCACTCTGCTTAGAATTGATCGAGGACCTCGTTCCTGAAGTCACCCTATTCAAGGAGAAATACAACATCCGAACATGCTGTGTCGCTCACAGGGCAAGCAACGTGAGAACTTGCCTCGAGGTAAGGCCCTGAAATGCTATGCACAAGCAGAGGCGTGTAGCAGTTTCCATGAGGCCGTAGTCGCTGCCCTGCAGCATTTGAACGCCAGTAGGCTTTTTAGGACACCTAGGTGCCTCGTCCGGTAAACTTATTCCCTGCAAGAACACCGAGTACCCTCAGTCTCACCTGGCCATTCTAAGCAATATCCAGGCCAGGAGCTTTCCGACTCACAGTGTGTATGCCGAGGGAAGGGCTACACAGTGCACTCTTATTGGGACATCTGGATTTAGCCAGCAATCGCACAGATTGACGACCACCGTTCTAGCAAGTTCCAACATGCCGTGGAAGTCACACTCATTCCCTAGTCTGAGCTGCACAGAGAAAAACACTCGGCTTCTCCTTCCATCCAGGACCTCCTACCTGAAGTCACCCTGCCTCCAGGAGAAAGACGGCTGCGTTCCTATTGCAACGGAAGCACAGTTTCTCCTGTAGCACTGCAGGCTTTTGAATAGGCAAGGGCCCAGAGGCCTAGCTAGGGCTTTCCATGGCGAGGCCGTTCACTAGAGGTAGAACGCCCTGCCTCGAGAAGTTGATTCAGGGAAGCAACCAGTGTGTACTCTGTGTCTCTTTTGACTTGTTAGAAACCACAGAGGTGTATGCTGCCTGTGCCCACGGAAATGGGGGTATGATGGTAATAGCCTTGTTTCCCATTTGGAAACCTCCATTCTTGCTGGCGTGAAGCTCCCTGAAATTCTCTGCTGTGGACAGGCCCCTGGCTATTGTAGGCATTGGTCTGGGAAGAAAATGACTTTTCTCTGGCTCCACAGTGTGCTTCATACCCAGGGCTGGGACTCATCTTGCCATGCTCTAGAGCTATAAGGAATCTCCACGTCAGTCCTTGCCTCGAGGTAAGGCCCTGAGTAGCCATGCAGAAAGGGAGGCATGCAGCTCTTTCCCTGAGCTCTTAGTCGCTGTTCTCCTTTATATTAAAGGAAGTAGCCTGTTCGGCACTCCTAGGACCCTCGGGGCAGCATCATTTTAGTCCCAAGATCACTGAGAACCTCCACACCCCTGTTGGCTTGCTGAGCAACAACGAGGCCCATAGGTCCCTCGGAGGTCCTCTGTGTCTGCTGAGTCATGGGCAACACACTGCACTCTTTCTTGGGATATCTTGGTTTCACAGCACTCGCACAGGTTCACGAGCACCGTTTGGGCAAGTTCCAACGTTGCTGTGGAAGTCGCACACATTCCCTAGTCTGAGCTGCACTGAGAAAAACACTAGGCTTCCCCTTCCTTCCAGGAACTCCTGCCTGAAGTCACCCTGCCTCCAGGAGAAAGACGCCTTGCTTCCTATTGCAACTAAAGCACAGTTTTTCCTACAGCACTGCAAGCTTTTGAATAGGCACGAGCCCAGAGGCCTAGCTAGGGCGTTCCTTGGTTGAGGCAGTTCACTAGATGCAGAACACCCTGCCACGAGAATTTGATTCAGGGAAGGAACCAGTGTGTAATCTGTGTCTCTTTTGAGTTGTGTGAAACCACAGGGATGTATGCTGTTTGTGCCTTTGGAAACGGGGGCATGTTGGTAGTAGACCTGCTTATCCATTTTGAAAGCTCCATTCATGCTGCCTTGAAGCTCCCTGAATTCTCTGCTGTTGGCAGGACCCTGGCTATTGTAGGCATTGGTCTGGGAAGAAAATGAGTTTTCTCTGGCTACACAGGGTGCTTCATTATCCGGGGTGGGCCTCATCTTGCCATGCTCTAGAGCTAAAGGGAATCTCAACGTGAGTCCTTGCCTCGAGGTGAGGCCCTGAGTAGCCAGACAGAAAGGGAGGCATTAAGCTCTTTCCATGAGCTCTTAGTCGCCGTTCTGCTTTATTTTAAAGGAAGTACACTTTTCAGCACTCCTAGGCCCCTCGGGTGAGCATGATTTTCGTTCCAAGGTCCCTGAGATCCTCCACACTCCTGTAGGCCTGCTGAGCAACAACGTGGCCCATATGTCCCTCGGAGTTCCTCGGTGTCTGCTGAGTCATGGGCAACACACTGCAGTCTTTCTTAGCATATCTTGATTGAACAGCACTCGCACAGGTTGACGAGCACCGTTTTGGCAAGTTCCACCTTGCTGTGGAAATCGCACACATTCCCTAGTCTGAGCTGCATTGAGGAAAACACTAGGCTTCGCCTTCCTTCCAGGACCTCCTACCTGAAGTCACCCTGCCTCCATGAGAAAATCGGCTTGCGTTCGTATTGCAACTAAAGCAGAGTTTTTCCTCTAGCACTGCAGGCTTTGGAAGAGGCACCGGCCCCGAGGCCTAACTCGGGCGTTCCTTGGTTGAGGCCGTTCACTAGATGCAGAACCCCGCGCCTCGAGAAGTTGATTCAGGGAAGGAACTAGTGGGTACGCTGTGTCTCTTTTGTCTTGAGAGAAACCAGAGTTTTGTATGCTGCCTGTGCACATGGAAATGGGGTCGTGATGGTACTAGCCTTGCTTTTCTATTTGGAAACCTCCATTCTTGCTGCCGTGAAGCTCCCTGAAATTCTCTGCTGTTGACAGGCCTCGACCCACTGTAGCCATGGGTCTGGGAAGAAAATGAGTTTTCTCTGGCTACACACGGAGCTTCAGTGGCCGGGGTGGAACTCATCATGCCATGCTCTACAGCTCAAGGAAATCTCAACGTGAGTCCTTGCCTCGAGGTAAGGCCCTGAGTAGCCCTGCAGAAAGGGAGGCATGGAGCGCTTTCCACGAGCTCTTAGTCGCTGTTCTGCTTTACTTTAAAGGAGGTACCCTTTTCAGGACTCCTGGGCCCCTCGGGTGAGCATCATTTGATTCCAGGATCTCTGAGTACCTCCACACCCCTGCAGGCCTGCTGAGCAACAACGAGGCCCATTGGTCCCTCGGAGGTCCTCTGTGTCTGCTGAGTCATGGGCAACACCCTGCACTCTTTCTTGGGATATCTTGATTCACAGCACTCGCACAGGTTCAAGAGCCACGTTCTAGCAAGTTCCAACAGGACGTGGAAGTCGCACTCATTCCCTAGTCTGAGCTGCACAGAGAAAAACACTAGGCATCTCCTTCCATCCAGGACCTCCTACCTGAAGTCACCCTGCCTCCAGGAGAAAGACGGCTTGCGCTCCTATTGCAACTAAAGCACAGTTTTTCCTGTAGCACTGCAGGCTTTTGAAGCGGCATGGGCCCAGAGGCTTGGCTAGGGCGTTCCTTGGTGAGGCCGTTCACTAGACGCAGAACACCCTGCCTCGAGAAGTGGATTGAGGGAAGCAACCAGTGTGTAGTCTGTGTCTCTTTTGACTTGTTAGAAACCACAGAGATGTATGCTGCCTCTGCCCATGGAAATGGGGGCATGATGGTACTAGCCTTGCTTTCCATTTGGAAAGCTCCATTCTTGCTGTCGTGAAGCTCCCTGAAATTCTCTGCTGTTGGCCGCCCCGTGACCACTGTAGGCAGGGGTGTGGGAAGAAAATGAGTTTTCTCCGGCTACGCACGGAGCTTCACTGGCCGGGGTGGGGCTCACCTTGCCATGCTCTAGAGCCAAAGGGAATCTCCACGTGAGTCCTTGCCTCGAGGTAAGGCCCTGAGTAGCCCTGCAGAAAGGGAGGCATGCAGCTCTTTCCATGAGCTCTTAGTGGAGGTTCTGCTTTATATGAAAGGAAGGACCCTTCTTAGGACTCTTAGGTCTCTCGGGTGAGCATCCTTTTGCTTCCAAGATCACTGACTCCCTCCACAACCCTGTGGGCCTGCTGAGCAGCACTGAGTCCCATACGTCCCTCGGAGGCCCTCTGTGTCTGCCGAGTCTCGGGCAACACACTATACGTTACTTCAGGAGAGCTCCATTTCCAGAACCCTCGAACAGCATCAGAACCACATTTCTAGGCAGTCCAACACGCCCTGGAAGTCTTCGACATTGCCCTCGTCTGAGCTGCTCTGAGGAAGCACTCTGCTTAGAATTGATCGAGGACCTCGTTCCTGAAGTCACCCTATTCAAGGAGAAATACAACATCCGAACATGCTGTGTCGCTCACAGGGCAAGCAACGTGAGAACTTGCCTCGAGGTAAGGCCCTGAAATGCTATGCACAAGCAGAGGCGTGTAGCAGTTTCCATGAGGCCGTAGTCGCTGCCCTGCAGCATTTGAACGCCAGTAGGCTTTTTAGGACACCTAGGTGCCTCGTCCGGTAAACTTATTCCCTGCAAGAACACCGAGTACCCTCAGTCTCACCTGGCCATTCTAAGCAATATCCAGGCCAGGAGCTTTCCGACTCACAGTGTGTATGCCGAGGGAAGGGCTACACAGTGCACTCTTATTGGGACATCTGGATTTAGCCAGCAATCGCACAGATTGACGACCACCGTTCTAGCAAGTTCCAACATGCCGTGGAAGTCACACTCATTCCCTAGTCTGAGCTGCACAGAGAAAAACACTCGGCTTCTCCTTCCATCCAGGACCTCCTACCTGAAGTCACCCTGCCTCCAGGAGAAAGACGGCTGCGTTCCTATTGCAACGGAAGCACAGTTTCTCCTGTAGCACTGCAGGCTTTTGAATAGGCAAGGGCCCAGAGGCCTAGCTAGGGCTTTCCATGGCGAGGCCGTTCACTAGAGGTAGAACGCCCTGCCTCGAGAAGTTGATTCAGGGAAGCAACCAGTGTGTACTCTGTGTCTCTTTTGACTTGTTAGAAACCACAGAGGTGTATGCTGCCTGTGCCCACGGAAATGGGGGTATGATGGTAATAGCCTTGTTTCCCATTTGGAAACCTCCATTCTTGCTGGCGTGAAGCTCCCTGAAATTCTCTGCTGTGGACAGGCCCCTGGCTATTGTAGGCATTGGTCTGGGAAGAAAATGACTTTTCTCTGGCTCCACAGTGTGCTTCATACCCAGGGCTGGGACTCATCTTGCCATGCTCTAGAGCTATAAGGAATCTCCACGTCAGTCCTTGCCTCGAGGTAAGGCCCTGAGTAGCCATGCAGAAAGGGAGGCATGCAGCTCTTTCCCTGAGCTCTTAGTCGCTGTTCTCCTTTATATTAAAGGAAGTAGCCTGTTCGGCACTCCTAGGACCCTCGGGGCAGCATCATTTTAGTCCCAAGATCACTGAGAACCTCCACACCCCTGTTGGCTTGCTGAGCAACAACGAGGCCCATAGGTCCCTCGGAGGTCCTCTGTGTCTGCTGAGTCATGGGCAACACACTGCACTCTTTCTTGGGATATCTTGGTTTCACAGCACTCGCACAGGTTCACGAGCACCGTTTGGGCAAGTTCCAACGTTGCTGTGGAAGTCGCACACATTCCCTAGTCTGAGCTGCACTGAGAAAAACACTAGGCTTCCCCTTCCTTCCAGGAACTCCTGCCTGAAGTCACCCTGCCTCCAGGAGAAAGACGCCTTGCTTCCTATTGCAACTAAAGCACAGTTTTTCCTACAGCACTGCAAGCTTTTGAATAGGCACGAGCCCAGAGGCCTAGCTAGGGCGTTCCTTGGTTGAGGCAGTTCACTAGATGCAGAACACCCTGCCACGAGAATTTGATTCAGGGAAGGAACCAGTGTGTAATCTGTGTCTCTTTTGAGTTGTGTGAAACCACAGGGATGTATGCTGTTTGTGCCTTTGGAAACGGGGGCATGTTGGTAGTAGACCTGCTTATCCATTTTGAAAGCTCCATTCATGCTGCCTTGAAGCTCCCTGAATTCTCTGCTGTTGGCAGGACCCTGGCTATTGTAGGCATTGGTCTGGGAAGAAAATGAGTTTTCTCTGGCTACACAGGGTGCTTCATTATCCGGGGTGGGCCTCATCTTGCCATGCTCTAGAGCTAAAGGGAATCTCAACGTGAGTCCTTGCCTCGAGGTGAGGCCCTGAGTAGCCAGACAGAAAGGGAGGCATTAAGCTCTTTCCATGAGCTCTTAGTCGCCGTTCTGCTTTATTTTAAAGGAAGTACACTTTTCAGCACTCCTAGGCCCCTCGGGTGAGCATGATTTTCGTTCCAAGGTCCCTGAGATCCTCCACACTCCTGTAGGCCTGCTGAGCAACAACGTGGCCCATATGTCCCTCGGAGTTCCTCGGTGTCTGCTGAGTCATGGGCAACACACTGCAGTCTTTCTTAGCATATCTTGATTGAACAGCACTCGCACAGGTTGACGAGCACCGTTTTGGCAAGTTCCACCTTGCTGTGGAAATCGCACACATTCCCTAGTCTGAGCTGCATTGAGGAAAACACTAGGCTTCGCCTTCCTTCCAGGACCTCCTACCTGAAGTCACCCTGCCTCCAGGAGAAAATCGGCTTGCGTTCGTATTGCAACTAAAGCAGAGTTTTTCCTCTAGCACTGCAGGCTTTGGAAGAGGCACCGGCCCCGAGGCCTAACTCGGGCGTTCCTTGGTTGAGGCCGTTCACTAGATGCAGAACCCCGCGCCTCGAGAAGTTGATTCAGGGAAGGAACTAGTGGGTACGCTGTGTCTCTTTTGTCTTGTGAGAAACCAGAGTTTTGTATGCTGCCTGTGCACATGGAAATGGGGTCGTGATGGTACTAGCCTTGCTTTTCTATTTGGAAACCTCCATTCTTGCTGCCGTGAAGCTCCCTGAAATTCTCTGCTGTTGACAGGCCTCGACCCACTGTAGCCATGGGTCTGGGAAGAAAATGAGTTTTCTCCGCCTACGCACGGAGCTTCACTGGCCGGGGTGGGGCTCACCTTGCCATGCTCTAGAGCCAAAGGGAATCTCCACGTGAGTCCTTGCCTCGAGGTAAGGCCCTGAGTAGCCCTGCAGAAAGGGAGGCATGCAGCTCTTTCCATGAGCTCTTAGTGGAGGTTCTGCTTTATATGAAAGGAAGGACCCTTCTTAGGACTCTTAGGTCTCTCAGGTGAGCATCCTTTTGCTTCCAAGATCACTGACTCCCTCCACAACCCTGTGGGCCTGCTGAGCAGCACTGAGTCCCATACGTCCCTCGGAGGCCCTCTGTGTCTGCCGAGTCTCGGGCAACACACTATACGTTACTTCAGGAGAGCTCCATTTCCAGAACCCTCGAACAGCATCAGAACCACATTTCTAGGCAGTCCAACATGCCCTGGAAGTCTTCGACATTGCCCTCGTCTGAGCTGCTCTGAGGAAGCACTCTGCTTAGAATTGATCGAGGACCTCGTTCCTGAAGTCACCCTATTCAAGGAGAAATACAGCATCCGAACATGCTGTGTCGCTCACAGGGCAAGCAACGTGAGAACTTGCCTCGAGGTAAGGCCCTGAAATGCTATGCACAAGCAGAGGCGTGTAGCAGTTTCCATGAGGCCGTAGTCGCTGCCCTGCAGCATTTGAACGCCAGTAGGCTTTTTAGGACACCTAGGTGCCTCGTCCGGTAAACTTATTCCCTGCAAGAACACCGAGTACCCTCAGTCTCACCTGGCCATTCTAAGCAATATCCAGGCCAGGAGCTTTCCGACTCACAGTGTGTATGCCGAGGGAAGGGCTACACAGTGCACTCTTACTGGGACATCTGGATTTAGCCAGCAATCGCACAGATTGACGAGCACCGTTCTAGCAAGTTCCAACATGCCGTGGAAGTCACACTCATTCCCTAGTCTGAGCTGCACAGAGAAAAACACTCGGCTTCTCCTTCCATCCAGGACCTCCTACCTGAAGTCACCCTGCCTCCAGGAGAAAGACGGCTGCGTTCCTATTGCAACGGAAGCACAGTTTCTCCTGTAGCACTGCAGGCTTTTGAATAGGCAAGGGCCCAGAGGCCTAGCTAGGTCTTTCCTTGGCAAGGCCGTTCACTAGAGGTAGAACGCCCTGCCTCGAGAAGTTGATTCAGGGAAGCAACCAGTGTGTACTCTGTGTCTCTTTTGACTTGTTAGAAACCACAGAGGTGTATGCTGCCTGTGCCCACGGAAATGGGGGTATGATGGTAATAGCCTTGTTTCCCATTTGGAAACCTCCATTCTTGCTGGCGTGAAGCTCCCTGAAATTCTCTGCTGTGGACAGTCCCCTGGCTATTGTAGGCATTGGTCTGGGAAGAAAATGACTTTTCTCTGGCTCCACAGTGTGCTTCATACCCAGGGCTGGGACTCATCTTGCCATGCTCTAGAGCTATAAGGAATCTCAACGTCAGTCCTTGCCTCGAGGTAAGGCCCTGAGTAGCCATGCAGAAAGGGAGGCATGCAGCTCTTTCCCTGAGCTCTTAGTCGCTGTTCTCCTTTATATTAAAGGAAGTAGCCTGTTCGGCACTCCTAGGACCCTCGGGGCAGCATCATTTTAGTCCCAAGATCACTGAGAACCTCCACACCCCTGTTGGCTTGCTGAGCAACAAAGAGGCCCATAGGTCCCTCAGAGGTCCTCTGTGTCTGCTGAGTCATGGGCAACACACTGCACTCTTTCTTGGGATATCTTGGTTTCACAGCACTCGCACAGGTTCACGAGCACCGCTTGGGCAAGTTCCAACTTGCTGTGGAAGTCGCACACATTCCCTAGTCTGAGCTGCACTGAGAAAAACACTAGGCTTCCCCTTCCTTCCAGGAACTCCTGCCTGAAGTCACCCTGCCTCCAGGAGAAAGACGCCTTGCTTCCTATTGCAACTAAAGCACAGTTTTTCCTACAGCACTGCAAGCTTTTGAATAGGCACGAGCCCAGAGGCCTAGCTAGGGCGTTCCTTGGTTGAGGCAGTTCACTAGATGCAGAACACCCTGCCACGAGAATTTGATTCAGGGAAGGAACCAGTGTGTAATCTGTGTCTCTTTTGAGTTGTGTGAAACCACAGGGATGTATGCTGTTTGTGCCTTTGGAAACGGGGGCATGTTGGTAGTAGACCTGCTTATCCATTTTGAAAGCTCCATTCATGCTGCCTTGAAGCTCCCTGAATTCTCTGCTGTTGGCAGGACCCTGGCTATTGTAGGCATTGGTCTGGGAAGAAAATGAGTTTTCTCTGGCTACACAGGGTGCTTCATTATCCGGGGTGGGCCTCATCTTGCCATGCTCTAGAGCTAAAGGGAATCTCAACGTGAGTCCTTGCCTCGAGGTGAGGCCCTGAGTAGCCAGACAGAAAGGGAGGCATTAAGCTCTTTCCATGAGCTCTTAGTCGCCGTTCTGCTTTATTTTAAAGGAAGTACACTTTTCAGCACTCCTAGGCCCCTCGGGTGAGCATGATTTTCGTTCCAAGGTCCCTGAGATCCTCCACACTCCTGTAGGCCTGCTGAGCAACAACGTGGCCCATATGTCCCTCGGAGTTCCTCGGTGTCTGCTGAGTCATGGGCAACACACTGCAGTCTTTCTTAGCATATCTTGATTGAACAGCACTCGCACAGGTTGACGAGCACCGTTTTGGCAAGTTCCACCTTGCTGTGGAAATCGCACACATTCCCTAGTCTGAGCTGCATTGAGGAAAACACTAGGCTTCGCCTTCCTTCCAGGACCTCCTACCTGAAGTCACCCTGCCTCCATGAGAAAATCGGCTTGCGTTCGTATTGCAACTAAAGCAGAGTTTTTCCTCTAGCACTGCAGGCTTTGGAAGAGGCACCGGCCCCGAGGCCTAACTCGGGCGTTCCTTGGTTGAGGCCGTTCACTAGATGCAGAACCCCGCGCCTCGAGAAGTTGATTCAGGGAAGGAACTAGTGGGTACGCTGTGTCTCTTTTGTCTTGAGAGAAACCAGAGTTTTGTATGCTGCCTGTGCACATGGAAATGGGGTCGTGATGGTACTAGCCTTGCTTTTCTATTTGGAAACCTCCATTCTTGCTGCCGTGAAGCTCCCTGAAATTCTCTGCTGTTGACAGGCCTCGACCCACTGTAGCCATGGGTCTGGGAAGAAAATGAGTTTTCTCTGGCTACACACGGAGCTTCAGTGGCCGGGGTGGAACTCATCATGCCATGCTCTACAGCTCAAGGAAATCTCAACGTGAGTCCTTGCCTCGAGGTAAGGCCCTGAGTAGCCCTGCAGAAAGGGAGGCATGGAGCGCTTTCCACGAGCTCTTAGTCGCTGTTCTGCTTTACTTTAAAGGAGGTACCCTTTTCAGGACTCCTGGGCCCCTCGGGTGAGCATCATTTGATTCCAGGATCTCTGAGTACCTCCACACCCCTGCAGGCCTGCTGAGCAACAACGAGGCCCATTGGTCCCTCGGAGGTCCTCTGTGTCTGCTGAGTCATGGGCAACACCCTGCACTCTTTCTTGGGATATCTTGATTCACAGCACTCGCACAGGTTCAAGAGCCACGTTCTAGCAAGTTCCAACAGGACGTGGAAGTCGCACTCATTCCCTAGTCTGAGCTGCACAGAGAAAAACACTAGGCATCTCCTTCCATCCAGGACCTCCTACCTGAAGTCACCCTGCCTCCAGGAGAAAGACGGCTTGCGCTCCTATTGCAACTAAAGCACAGTTTTTCCTGTAGCACTGCAGGCTTTTGAAGCGGCATGGGCCCAGAGGCTTGGCTAGGGCGTTCCTTGGTGAGGCCGTTCACTAGACGCAGAACACCCTGCCTCGAGAAGTGGATTGAGGGAAGCAACCAGTGTGTAGTCTGTGTCTCTTTTGACTTGTTAGAAACCACAGAGATGTATGCTGCCTCTGCCCATGGAAATGGGGGCATGATGGTACTAGCCTTGCTTTCCATTTGGAAAGCTCCATTCTTGCTGTCGTGAAGCTCCCTGAAATTCTCTGCTGTTGGCCGCCCCGTGACCACTGTAGGCAGGGGTGTGGGAAGAAAATGAGTTTTCTCCGGCTACGCACGGAGCTTCACTGGCCGGGGTGGGGCTCACCTTGCCATGCTCTAGAGCCAAAGGGAATCTCCACGTGAGTCCTTGCCTCGAGGTAAGGCCCTGCCTGAGTAGCCCTGCAGAAAGGGAGGCATGCAGCTCTTTCCATGAGCTCTTAGTGGAGGTTCTGCTTTATATGAAAGGAAGGACCCTTCTTAGGACTCTTAGGTCTCTCAGGTGAGCATCCTTTTGCTTCCAAGATCACTGACTCCCTCCACAACCCTGTGGGCCTGCTGAGCAGCACTGAGTCCCATACGTCCCTCGGAGGCCCTCTGTGTCTGCCGAGTCTCGGGCAACACACTATACGTTACTTCAGGAGAGCTCCATTTCCAGAACCCTCGAACAGCATCAGAACCACATTTCTAGGCAGTCCAACACGCCCTGGAAGTCTTCGACATTGCCCTCGTCTGAGCTGCTCTGAGGAAGCACTCTGCTTAGAATTGATCGAGGACCTCGTTCCTGAAGTCACCCTATTCAAGGAGAAATACAACATCCGAACATGCTGTGTCGCTCACAGGGCAAGCAACGTGAGAACTTGCCTCGAGGTAAGGCCCTGAAATGCTATGCACAAGCAGAGGCGTGTAGCAGTTTCCATGAGGCCGTAGTCGCTGCCCTGCAGCATTTGAACGCCAGTAGGCTTTTTAGGACACCTAGGTGCCTCGTCCGGTAAACTTATTCCCTGCAAGAACACCGAGTACCCTCAGTCTCACCTGGCCATTCTAAGCAATATCCAGGCCAGGAGCTTTCCGACTCACAGTGTGTATGCCGAGGGAAGGGCTACACAGTGCACTCTTATTGGGACATCTGGATTTAGCCAGCAATCGCACAGATTGACGAGCACCGTTCTAGCAAGTTCCAACATGCCGTGGAAGTCACACTCATTCCCTAGTCTGAGCTGCACAGAGAAAAACACTCGGCTTCTCCTTCCATCCAGGACCTCCTACCTGAAGTCACCCTGCCTCCAGGAGAAAGACGGCTGCGTTCCTATTGCAACGGAAGCACAGTTTCTCCTGTAGCACTGCAGGCTTTTGAATAGGCAAGGGCCCAGAGGCCTAGCTAGGGCTTTCCATGGCGAGGCCGTTCACTAGAGGTAGAACGCCCTGCCTCGAGAAGTTGATTCAGGGAAGCAACCAGTGTGTACTCTGTGTCTCTTTTGACTTGTTAGAAACCACAGAGGTGTATGCTGCCTGTGCCCACGGAAATGGGGGTATGATGGTAATAGCCTTGTTTCCCATTTGGAAACCTCCATTCTTGCTGGCGTGAAGCTCCCTGAAATTCTCTGCTGTGGACAGGCCCCTGGCTATTGTAGGCATTGGTCTGGGAAGAAAATGACTTTTCTCTGGCTCCACAGTGTGCTTCATACCCAGGGCTGGGACTCATCTTGCCATGCTCTAGAGCTATAAGGAATCTCCACGTCAGTCCTTGCCTCGAGGTAAGGCCCTGAGTAGCCATGCAGAAAGGGAGGCATGCAGCTCTTTCCCTGAGCTCTTAGTCGCTGTTCTCCTTTATATTAAAGGAAGTAGCCTGTTCGGCACTCCTAGGACCCTCGGGGCAGCATCATTTTAGTCCCAAGATCACTGAGAACCTCCACACCCCTGTTGGCTTGCTGAGCAACAACGAGGCCCATAGGTCCCTCGGAGGTCCTCTGTGTCTGCTGAGTCATGGGCAACACACTGCACTCTTTCTTGGGATATCTTGGTTTCACAGCACTCGCACAGGTTCACGAGCACCGTTTGGGCAAGTTCCAACGTTGCTGTGGAAGTCGCACACATTCCCTAGTCTGAGCTGCACTGAGAAAAACACTAGGCTTCCCCTTCCTTCCAGGAACTCCTGCCTGAAGTCACCCTGCCTCCAGGAGAAAGACGCCTTGCTTCCTATTGCAACTAAAGCACAGTTTTTCCTACAGCACTGCAAGCTTTTGAATAGGCACGAGCCCAGAGGCCTAGCTAGGGCGTTCCTTGGTTGAGGCAGTTCACTAGATGCAGAACACCCTGCCACGAGAATTTGATTCAGGGAAGGAACCAGTGTGTAATCTGTGTCTCTTTTGAGTTGTGTGAAACCACAGGGATGTATGCTGTTTGTGCCTTTGGAAACGGGGGCATGTTGGTAGTAGACCTGCTTATCCATTTTGAAAGCTCCATTCATGCTGCCTTGAAGCTCCTTGAATTCTCTGCTGTTGGCAGGACCCTGGCTATTGTAGGCATTGGTCTGGGAAGAAAATGAGTTTTCTCTGGCTACACAGGGTGCTTCATTATCCGGGGTGGGCCTCATCTTGCCATGCTCTAGAGCTAAAGGGAATCTCAACGTGAGTCCTTGCCTCGAGGTGAGGCCCTGAGTAGCCAGACAGAAAGGGAGGCATTAAGCTCTTTCCATGAGCTCTTAGTCGCCGTTCTGCTTTATTTTAAAGGAAGTACACTTTTCAGCACTCCTAGGCCCCTCGGGTGAGCATGATTTTCGTTCCAAGGTCCCTGAGATCCTCCACACTCCTGTAGGCCTGCTGAGCAACAACGTGGCCCATATGTCCCTCGGAGTTCCTCGGTGTCTGCTGAGTCATGGGCAACACACTGCAGTCTTTCTTAGCATATCTTGATTGAACAGCACTCGCACAGGTTGACGAGCACCGTTTTGGCAAGTTCCACCTTGCTGTGGAAATCGCACACATTCCCTAGTCTGAGCTGCATTGAGGAAAACACTAGGCTTCGCCTTCCTTCCAGGACCTCCTACCTGAAGTCACCCTGCCTCCAGGAGAAAATCGGCTTGCGTTCGTATTGCAACTAAAGCAGAGTTTTTCCTCTAGCACTGCAGGCTTTGGAAGAGGCACCGGCCCCGAGGCCTAACTCGGGCGTTCCTTGGTTGAGGCCGTTCACTAGATGCAGAACCCCGCGCCTCGAGAAGTTGATTCAGGGAAGGAACTAGTGGGTACGCTGTGTCTCTTTTGTCTTGTGAGAAACCAGAGTTTTGTATGCTGCCTGTGCACATGGAAATGGGGTCGTGATGGTACTAGCCTTGCTTTTCTATTTGGAAACCTCCATTCTTGCTGCCGTGAAGCTCCCTGAAATTCTCTGCTGTTGACAGGCCTCGACCCACTGTAGCCATGGGTCTGGGAAGAAAATGAGTTTTCTCTGGCTACACACGGAGCTTCAGTGGCCGGGGTGGAACTCATCATGCCATGCTCTACAGCTCAAGGAAATCTCAACGTGAGTCCTTGCCTCGAGGTAAGGCCCTGAGTAGCCCTGCAGAAAGGGAGGCATGGAGCGCTTTCCACGAGCTCTTAGTCGCTGTTCTGCTTTACTTTAAAGGAGGTACCCTTTTCAGGACTCCTGGGCCCCTCGGGTGAGCATCATTTGATTCCAGGATCTCTGAGTACCTCCACACCCCTGCAGGCCTGCTGAGCAACAACGAGGCCCATTGGTCCCTCGGAGGTCCTCTGTGTCTGCTGAGTCATGGGCAACACCCTGCACTCTTTCTTGGGATATCTTGATTCACAGCACTCGCACAGGTTCAAGAGCCACGTTCTAGCAAGTTCCAACAGGACGTGGAAGTCGCACTCATTCCCTAGTCTGAGCTGCACAGAGAAAAACACTAGGCATCTCCTTCCATCCAGGACCTCCTACCTGAAGTCACCCTGCCTCCAGGAGAAAGACGGCTTGCGCTCCTATTGCAACTAAAGCACAGTTTTTCCTGTAGCACTGCAGGCTTTTGAAGCGGCATGGGCCCAGAGGCTTGGCTAGGGCGTTCCTTGGTGAGGCCGTTCACTAG
The DNA here is from genome assembly GCF_028021215.1 of Eschrichtius robustus. NCBI lineage: Eukaryota > Metazoa > Chordata > Mammalia > Artiodactyla > Eschrichtiidae > Eschrichtius > Eschrichtius robustus. Next base: position 105,974,531 of record NC_090832.1, on the reverse strand, counting down.
ACGCAGAACACCCTGCCTCGAGAAGTGGATTGAGGGAAGCAACCAGTGTGTAGTCTGTGTCTCTTTTGACTTGTTAGAAACCACAGAGATGTATGCTGCCTCTGCCCATGGAAATGGGGGCATGATGGTACTAGCCTTGCTTTCCATTTGGAAAGCTCCATTCTTGCTGTCGTGAAGCTCCCTGAAATTCTCTGCTGTTGGCCGCCCCGTGACCACTGTAGGCAGGGGTGTGGGAAGAAAATGAGTTTTCTCCGGCTACGCACGGAGCTTCACTGGCCGGGGTGGGGCTCACCTTGCCATGCTCTAGAGCCAAAGGGAATCTCCACGTGAGTCCTTGCCTCGAGGTAAGGCCCTGAGTAGCCCTGCAGAAAGGGAGGCATGCAGCTCTTTCCATGAGCTCTTAGTGGAGGTTCTGCTTTATATGAAAGGAAGGACCCTTCTTAGGACTCTTAGGTCTCTCGGGTGAGCATCCTTTTGCTTCCAAGATCACTGACTCCCTCCACAACCCTGTGGGCCTGCTGAGCAGCACTGAGTCCCATACGTCCCTCGGAGGCCCTCTGTGTCTGCCGAGTCTCGGGCAACACACTATACGTTACTTCAGGAGAGCTCCATTTCCAGAACCCTCGAACAGCATCAGAACCACATTTCTAGGCAGTCCAACACGCCCTGGAAGTCTTCGACATTGCCCTCGTCTGAGCTGCTCTGAGGAAGCACTCTGCTTAGAATTGATCGAGGACCTCGTTCCTGAAGTCACCCTATTCAAGGAGAAATACAACATCCGAACATGCTGTGTCGCTCACAGGGCAAGCAACGTGAGAACTTGCCTCGAGGTAAGGCCCTGAAATGCTATGCACAAGCAGAGGCGTGTAGCAGTTTCCATGAGGCCGTAGTCGCTGCCCTGCAGCATTTGAACGCCAGTAGGCTTTTTAGGACACCTAGGTGCCTCGTCCGGTAAACTTATTCCCTGCAAGAACACCGAGTACCCTCAGTCTCACCTGGCCATTCTAAGCAATATCCAGGCCAGGAGCTTTCCGACTCACAGTGTGTATGCCGAGGGAAGGGCTACACAGTGCACTCTTATTGGGACATCTGGATTTAGCCAGCAATCGCACAGATTGACGACCACCGTTCTAGCAAGTTCCAACATGCCGTGGAAGTCACACTCATTCCCTAGTCTGAGCTGCACAGAGAAAAACACTCGGCTTCTCCTTCCATCCAGGACCTCCTACCTGAAGTCACCCTGCCTCCAGGAGAAAGACGGCTGCGTTCCTATTGCAACGGAAGCACAGTTTCTCCTGTAGCACTGCAGGCTTTTGAATAGGCAAGGGCCCAGAGGCCTAGCTAGGGCTTTCCATGGCGAGGCCGTTCACTAGAGGTAGAACGCCCTGCCTCGAGAAGTTGATTCAGGGAAGCAACCAGTGTGTACTCTGTGTCTCTTTTGACTTGTTAGAAACCACAGAGGTGTATGCTGCCTGTGCCCACGGAAATGGGGGTATGATGGTAATAGCCTTGTTTCCCATTTGGAAACCTCCATTCTTGCTGGCGTGAAGCTCCCTGAAATTCTCTGCTGTGGACAGGCCCCTGGCTATTGTAGGCATTGGTCTGGGAAGAAAATGACTTTTCTCTGGCTCCACAGTGTGCTTCATACCCAGGGCTGGGACTCATCTTGCCATGCTCTAGAGCTATAAGGAATCTCCACGTCTGTCCTTGCCTCGAGGTAAGGCCCTGAGTAGCCATGCAGAAAGGGAGGCATGCAGCTCTTTCCCTGAGCTCTTAGTCGCTGTTCTCCTTTATATTAAAGGAAGTAGCCTGTTCGGCACTCCTAGGACCCTCGGGGCAGCATCATTTTAGTCCCAAGATCACTGAGAACCTCCACACCCCTGTTGGCTTGCTGAGCAACAACGAGGCCCATAGGTCCCTCGGAGGTCCTCTGTGTCTGCTGAGTCATGGGCAACACACTGCACTCTTTCTTGGGATATCTTGGTTTCACAGCACTCGCACAGGTTCACGAGCACCGTTTGGGCAAGTTCCAACGTTGCTGTGGAAGTCGCACACATTCCCTAGTCTGAGCTGCACTGAGAAAAACACTAGGCTTCCCCTTCCTTCCAGGAACTCCTGCCTGAAGTCACCCTGCCTCCAGGAGAAAGACGCCTTGCTTCCTATTGCAACTAAAGCACAGTTTTTCCTACAGCACTGCAAGCTTTTGAATAGGCACGAGCCCAGAGGCCTAGCTAGGGCGTTCCTTGGTTGAGGCAGTTCACTAGATGCAGAACACCCTGCCACGAGAATTTGATTCAGGGAAGGAACCAGTGTGTAATCTGTGTCTCTTTTGAGTTGTGTGAAACCACAGGGATGTATGCTGTTTGTGCCTTTGGAAACGGGGGCATGTTGGTAGTAGACCTGCTTATCCATTTTGAAAGCTCCATTCATGCTGCCTTGAAGCTCCCTGAATTCTCTGCTGTTGGCAGGACCCTGGCTATTGTAGGCATTGGTCTGGGAAGAAAATGAGTTTTCTCTGGCTACACAGGGTGCTTCATTATCCGGGGTGGGCCTCATCTTGCCATGCTCTAGAGCTAAAGGGAATCTCAACGTGAGTCCTTGCCTCGAGGTGAGGCCCTGAGTAGCCAGACAGAAAGGGAGGCATTAAGCTCTTTCCATGAGCTCTTAGTCGCCGTTCTGCTTTATTTTAAAGGAAGTACACTTTTCAGCACTCCTAGGCCCCTCGGGTGAGCATGATTTTCGTTCCAAGGTCCCTGAGATCCTCCACACTCCTGTAGGCCTGCTGAGCAACAACGTGGCCCATATGTCCCTCGGAGTTCCTCGGTGTCTGCTGAGTCATGGGCAACACACTGCAGTCTTTCTTAGCATATCTTGATTGAACAGCACTCGCACAGGTTGACGAGCACCGTTTTGGCAAGTTCCACCTTGCTGTGGAAATCGCACACATTCCCTAGTCTGAGCTGCATTGAGGAAAACACTAGGCTTCGCCTTCCTTCCAGGACCTCCTACCTGAAGTCACCCTGCCTCCAGGAGAAAATCGGCTTGCGTTCGTATTGCAACTAAAGCAGAGTTTTTCCTCTAGCACTGCAGGCTTTGGAAGAGGCACCGGCCCCGAGGCCTAACTCGGGCGTTCCTTGGTTGAGGCCGTTCACTAGATGCAGAACCCCGCGCCTCGAGAAGTTGATTCAGGGAAGGAACTAGTGGGTACGCTGTGTCTCTTTTGTCTTGTGAGAAACCAGAGTTTTGTATGCTGCCTGTGCACATGGAAATGGGGTCGTGATGGTACTAGCCTTGCTTTTCTATTTGGAAACCTCCATTCTTGCTGCCGTGAAGCTCCCTGAAATTCTCTGCTGTTGACAGGCCTCGACCCACTGTAGCCATGGGTCTGGGAAGAAAATGAGTTTTCTCCGCCTACGCACGGAGCTTCACTGGCCGGGGTGGGGCTCACCTTGCCATGCTCTAGAGCCAAAGGGAATCTCCACGTGAGTCCTTGCCTCGAGGTAAGGCCCTGAGTAGCCCTGCAGAAAGGGAGGCATGCAGCTCTTTCCATGAGCTCTTAGTGGAGGTTCTGCTTTATATGAAAGGAAGGACCCTTCTTAGGACTCTTAGGTCTCTCAGGTGAGCATCCTTTTGCTTCCAAGATCACTGACTCCCTCCACAACCCTGTGGGCCTGCTGAGCAGCACTGAGTCCCATACGTCCCTCGGAGGTCCTCTGTGTCTGCCGAGTCTCGGGCAACACACTATACGTTACTTCAGGAGAGCTCCATTTCCAGAACCCTCGAACAGCATCAGAACCACATTTCTAGGCAGTCCAACATGCCCTGGAAGTCTTCGACATTGCCCTCGTCTGAGCTGCTCTGAGGAAGCACTCTGCTTAGAATTGATCGAGGACCTCGTTCCTGAAGTCACCCTATTCAAGGAGAAATACAGCATCCGAACATGCTGTGTCGCTCACAGGGCAAGCAACGTGAGAACTTGCCTCGAGGTAAGGCCCTGAAATGCTATGCACAAGCAGAGGCGTGTAGCAGTTTCCATGAGGCCGTAGTCGCTGCCCTGCAGCATTTGAACGCCAGTAGGCTTTTTAGGACACCTAGGTGCCTCGTCCGGTAAACTTATTCCCTGCAAGAACACCGAGTACCCTCAGTCTCACCTGGCCATTCTAAGCAATATCCAGGCCAGGAGCTTTCCGACTCACAGTGTGTATGCCGAGGGAAGGGCTACACAGTGCACTCTTACTGGGACATCTGGATTTAGCCAGCAATCGCACAGATTGACGAGCACCGTTCTAGCAAGTTCCAACATGCCGTGGAAGTCACACTCATTCCCTAGTCTGAGCTGCACAGAGAAAAACACTCGGCTTCTCCTTCCATCCAGGACCTCCTACCTGAAGTCACCCTGCCTCCAGGAGAAAGACGGCTGCGTTCCTATTGCAACGGAAGCACAGTTTCTCCTGTAGCACTGCAGGCTTTTGAATAGGCAAGGGCCCAGAGGCCTAGCTAGGGCTTTCCTTGGCGAGGCCGTTCACTAGAGGTAGAACGCCCTGCCTCGAGAAGTTGATTCAGGGAAGCAACCAGTGTGTACTCTGTGTCTCTTTTGACTTGTTAGAAACCACAGAGGTGTATGCTGCCTGTGCCCACGGAAATGGGGGTATGATGGTAATAGCCTTGTTTCCCATTTGGAAACCTCCATTCTTGCTGGCGTGAAGCTCCCTGAAATTCTCTGCTGTGGACAGTCCCCTGGCTATTGTAGGCATTGGTCTGGGAAGAAAATGACTTTTCTCTGGCTCCACAGTGTGCTTCATACCCAGGGCTGGGACTCATCTTGCCATGCTCTAGAGCTATAAGGAATCTCCACGTCAGTCCTTGCCTCGAGGTAAGGCCCTGAGTAGCCATGCAGAAAGGGAGGCATGCAGCTCTTTCCCTGAGCTCTTAGTCGCTGTTCTCCTTTATATTAAAGGAAGTAGCCTGTTCGGCACTCCTAGGACCCTCGGGGCAGCATCATTTTAGTCCCAAGATCACTGAGAACCTCCACACCCCTGTTGGCTTGCTGAGCAACAACGAGGCCCATAGGTCCCTCGGAGGTCCTCTGTGTCTGCTGAGTCATGGGCAACACACTGCACTCTTTCTTGGGATATCTTGGTTTCACAGCACTCGCACAGGTTCACGAGCACCGTTTGGGCAAGTTCCAACGTTGCTGTGGAAGTCGCACACATTCCCTAGTCTGAGCTGCACTGAGAAAAACACTAGGCTTCCCCTTCCTTCCAGGAACTCCTGCCTGAAGTCACCCTGCCTCCAGGAGAAAGACGCCTTGCTTCCTATTGCAACTAAAGCACAGTTTTTCCTACAGCACTGCAAGCTTTTGAATAGGCACGAGCCCAGAGGCCTAGCTAGGGCGTTCCTTGGTTGAGGCAGTTCACTAGATGCAGAACACCCTGCCACGAGAATTTGATTCAGGGAAGGAACCAGTGTGTAATCTGTGTCTCTTTTGAGTTGTGTGAAACCACAGGGATGTATGCTGTTTGTGCCTTTGGAAACGGGGGCATGTTGGTAGTAGACCTGCTTATCCATTTTGAAAGCTCCATTCATGCTGCCTTGAAGCTCCCTGAATTCTCTGCTGTTGGCAGGACCCTGGCTATTGTAGGCATTGGTCTGGGAAGAAAATGAGTTTTCTCTGGCTACACAGGGTGCTTCATTATCCGGGGTGGGCCTCATCTTGCCATGCTCTAGAGCTAAAGGGAATCTCAACGTGAGTCCTTGCCTCGAGGTGAGGCCCTGAGTAGCCAGACAGAAAGGGAGGCATTAAGCTCTTTCCATGAGCTCTTAGTCGCCGTTCTGCTTTATTTTAAAGGAAGTACACTTTTCAGCACTCCTAGGCCCCTCGGGTGAGCATGATTTTCGTTCCAAGGTCCCTGAGATCCTCCACACTCCTGTAGGCCTGCTGAGCAACAATGTGGCCCATATGTCCCTCGGAGTTCCTCGGTGTCTGCTGAGTCATGGGCAACACACTGCAGTCTTTCTTAGCATATCTTGATTGAACAGCACTCGCACAGGTTGACGAGCACCGTTTTGGCAAGTTCCACCTTGCTGTGGAAATCGCACACATTCCCTAGTCTGAGCTGCATTGAGGAAAACACTAGGCTTCGCCTTCCTTCCAGGACCTCCTACCTGAAGTCACCCTGCCTCCAGGAGAAAATCGGCTTGCGTTCGTATTGCAACTAAAGCAGAGTTTTTCCTCTAGCACTGCAGGCTTTGGAAGAGGCACCGGCCCCGAGGCCTAACTCGGGCGTTCCTTGGTTGAGGCCGTTCACTAGATGCAGAACCCCGCGCCTCGAGAAGTTGATTCAGGGAAGGAACTAGTGGGTACGCTGTGTCTCTTTTGTCTTGTGAGAAACCAGAGTTTTGTATGCTGCCTGTGCACATGGAAATGGGGTCGTGATGGTACTAGCCTTGCTTTTCTATTTGGAAACCTCCATTCTTGCTGCCGTGAAGCTCCCTGAAATTCTCTGCTGTTGACAGGCCTCGACCCACTGTAGCCATGGGTCTGGGAAGAAAATGAGTTTTCTCTGGCTACACACGGAGCTTCAGTGGCCGGGGTGGAACTCATCATGCCATGCTCTACAGCTCAAGGAAATCTCAACGTGAGTCCTTGCCTCGAGGTAAGGCCCTGAGTAGCCCTGCAGAAAGGGAGGCATGGAGCGCTTTCCACGAGCTCTTAGTCGCTGTTCTGCTTTACTTTAAAGGAGGTACCCTTTTCAGGACTCCTGGGCCCCTCGGGTGAGCATCATTTGATTCCAGGATCTCTGAGTACCTCCACACCCCTGCAGGCCTGCTGAGCAACAACGAGGCCCATTGGTCCCTCGGAGGTCCTCTGTGTCTGCTGAGTCATGGGCAACACCCTGCACTCTTTCTTGGGATATCTTGATTCACAGCACTCGCACAGGTTCAAGAGCCACGTTCTAGCAAGTTCCAACAGGACGTGGAAGTCGCACTCATTCCCTAGTCTGAGCTGCACAGAGAAAAACACTAGGCATCTCCTTCCATCCAGGACCTCCTACCTGAAGTCACCCTGCCTCCAGGAGAAAGACGGCTTGCGCTCCTATTGCAACTAAAGCACAGTTTTTCCTGTAGCACTGCAGGCTTTTGAAGCGGCATGGGCCCAGAGGCTTGGCTAGGGCGTTCCTTGGTGAGGCCGTTCACTAGACGCAGAACACCCTGCCTCGAGAAGTGGATTGAGGGAAGCAACCAGTGTGTAGTCTGTGTCTCTTTTGACTTGTTAGAAACCACAGAGATGTATGCTGCCTCTGCCCATGGAAATGGGGGCATGATGGTACTAGCCTTGCTTTCCATTTGGAAAGCTCCATTCTTGCTGTCGTGAAGCTCCCTGAAATTCTCTGCTGTTGGCCGCCCCGTGACCACTGTAGGCAGGGGTGTGGGAAGAAAATGAGTTTTCTCCGCCTACGCACGGAGCTTCACTGGCCGGGGTGGGGCTCACCTTGCCATGCTCTAGAGCCAAAGGGAATCTCCACGTGAGTCCTTGCCTCGAGGTAAGGCCCTGAGTAGCCCTGCAGAAAGGGAGGCATGCAGCTCTTTCCATGAGCTCTTAGTGGAGGTTCTGCTTTATATGAAAGGAAGGACCCTTCTTAGGACTCTTAGGTCTCTCGGGTGAGCATCCTTTTGCTTCCAAGATCACTGACTCCCTCCACAACCCTGTGGGCCTGCTGAGCAGCACTGAGTCCCATACGTCCCTCGGAGGCCCTCTGTGTCTGCCGAGTCTCGGGCAACACACTATACGTTACTTCAGGAGAGCTCCATTTCCAGAACCCTCGAACAGCATCAGAACCACATTTCTAGGCAGTCCAACACGCCCTGGAAGTCTTCGACATTGCCCTCGTCTGAGCTGCTCTGAGGAAGCACTCTGCTTAGAATTGATCGAGGACCTCGTTCCTGAAGTCACCCTATTCAAGGAGAAATACAACATCCGAACATGCTGTGTCGCTCACAGGGCAAGCAACGTGAGAACTTGCCTCGAGGTAAGGCCCTGAAATGCTATGCACAAGCAGAGGCGTGTAGCAGTTTCCATGAGGCCGTAGTCGCTGCCCTGCAGCATTTGAACGCCAGTAGGCTTTTTAGGACACCTAGGTGCCTCGTCCGGTAAACTTATTCCCTGCAAGAACACCGAGTACCCTCAGTCTCACCTGGCCATTCTAAGCAATATCCAGGCCAGGAGCTTTCCGACTCACAGTGTGTATGCCGAGGGAAGGGCTACACAGTGCACTCTTATTGGGACATCTGGATTTAGCCAGCAATCGCACAGATTGACGAGCACCGTTCTAGCAAGTTCCAACATGCCGTGGAAGTCACACTCATTCCCTAGTCTGAGCTGCACAGAGAAAAACACTCGGCTTCTCCTTCCATCCAGGACCTCCTACCTGAAGTCACCCTGCCTCCAGGAGAAAGACGGCTGCGTTCCTATTGCAACGGAAGCACAGTTTCTCCTGTAGCACTGCAGGCTTTTGAATAGGCAAGGGCCCAGAGGCCTAGCTAGGGCTTTCCTTGGCGAGGCCGTTCACTAGAGGTAGAACGCCCTGCCTCGAGAAGTTGATTCAGGGAAGCAACCAGTGTGTACTCTGTGTCTCTTTTGACTTGTTAGAAACCACAGAGGTGTATGCTGCCTGTGCCCACGGAAATGGGGGTATGATGGTAATAGCCTTGTTTCCCATTTGGAAACCTCCATTCTTGCTGGCGTGAAGCTCCCTGAAATTCTCTGCTGTGGACAGGCCCCTGGCTATTGTAGGCATTGGTCTGGGAAGAAAATGACTTTTCTCTGGCTCCACAGTGTGCTTCATACCCAGGGCTGGGACTCATCTTGCCATGCTCTAGAGCTATAAGGAATCTCCACGTCAGTCCTTGCCTCGAGGTAAGGCCCTGAGTAGCCATGCAGAAAGGGAGGCATGCAGCTCTTTCCCTGAGCTCTTAGTCGCTGTTCTCCTTTATATTAAAGGAAGTAGCCTGTTCGGCACTCCTAGGACCCTCGGGGCAGCATCATTTTAGTCCCAAGATCACTGAGAACCTCCACACCCCTGTTGGCTTGCTGAGCAACAACGAGGCCCATAGGTCCCTCGGAGGTCCTCTGTGTCTGCTGAGTCATGGGCAACACACTGCACTCTTTCTTGGGATATCTTGGTTTCACAGCACTCGCACAGGTTCACGAGCACCGTTTGGGCAAGTTCCAACGTTGCTGTGGAAGTCGCACACATTCCCTAGTCTGAGCTGCACTGAGAAAAACACTAGGCTTCCCCTTCCTTCCAGGAACTCCTGCCTGAAGTCACCCTGCCTCCAGGAGAAAGACGCCTTGCTTCCTATTGCAACTAAAGCACAGTTTTTCCTACAGCACTGCAAGCTTTTGAATAGGCACGAGCCCAGAGGCCTAGCTAGGGCGTTCCTTGGTTGAGGCAGTTCACTAGATGCAGAACACCCTGCCACGAGAATTTGATTCAGGGAAGGAACCAGTGTGTAATCTGTGTCTCTTTTGAGTTGTGTGAAACCACAGGGATGTATGCTGTTTGTGCCTTTGGAAACGGGGGCATGTTGGTAGTAGACCTGCTTATCCATTTTGAAAGCTCCATTCATGCTGCCTTGAAGCTCCCTGAATTCTCTGCTGTTGGCAGGACCCTGGCTATTGTAGGCATTGGTCTGGGAAGAAAATGAGTTTTCTCTGGCTACACAGGGTGCTTCATTATCCGGGGTGGGCCTCATCTTGCCATGCTCTAGAGCTAAAGGGAATCTCAACGTGAGTCCTTGCCTCGAGGTGAGGCCCTGAGTAGCCAGACAGAAAGGGAGGCATTAAGCTCTTTCCATGAGCTCTTAGTCGCCGTTCTGCTTTATTTTAAAGGAAGTACACTTTTCAGCACTCCTAGGCCCCTCGGGTGAGCATGATTTTCGTTCCAAGGTCCCTGAGATCCTCCACACTCCTGTAGGCCTGCTGAGCAACAACGTGGCCCATATGTCCCTCGGAGTTCCTCGGTGTCTGCTGAGTCATGGGCAACACACTGCAGTCTTTCTTAGCATATCTTGATTGAACAGCACTCGCACAGGTTGACGAGCACCGTTTTGGCAAGTTCCACCTTGCTGTGGAAATCGCACACATTCCCTAGTCTGAGCTGCATTGAGGAAAACACTAGGCTTCGCCTTCCTTCCAGGACCTCCTACCTGAAGTCACCCTGCCTCCAGGAGAAAATCGGCTTGCGTTCGTATTGCAACTAAAGCAGAGTTTTTCCTCTAGCACTGCAGGCTTTGGAAGAGGCACCGGCCCCGAGGCCTAACTCGGGCGTTCCTTGGTTGAGGCCGTTCACTAGATGCAGAACCCCGCGCCTCGAGAAGTTGATTCAGGGAAGGAACTAGTGGGTACGCTGTGTCTCTTTTGTCTTGTGAGAAACCAGAGTTTTGTATGCTGCCTGTGCACATGGAAATGGGGTCGTGATGGTACTAGCCTTGCTTTTCTATTTGGAAACCTCCATTCTTGCTGCCGTGAAGCTCCCTGAAATTCTCTGCTGTTGACAGGCCTCGACCCACTGTAGCCATGGGTCTGGGAAGAAAATGAGTTTTCTCTGGCTACACACGGAGCTTCAGTGGCCGGGGTGGAACTCATCATGCCATGCTCTACAGCTCAAGGAAATCTCAACGTGAGTCCTTGCCTCGAGGTAAGGCCCTGAGTAGCCCTGCAGAAAGGGAGGCATGGAGCGCTTTCCACGAGCTCTTAGTCGCTGTTCTGCTTTACTTTAAAGGAGGTACCCTTTTCAGGACTCCTGGGCCCCTCGGGTGAGCATCATTTGATTCCAGGATCTCTGAGTACCTCCACACCCCTGCAGGCCTGCTGAGCAACAACGAGGCCCATTGGTCCCTCGGAGGTCCTCTGTGTCTGCTGAGTCATGGGCAACACCCTGCACTCTTTCTTGGGATATCTTGATTCACAGCACTCGCACAGGTTCAAGAGCCACGTTCTAGCAAGTTCCAACAGGACGTGGAAGTCGCACTCATTCCCTAGTCTGAGCTGCACAGAGAAAAACACTAGGCATCTCCTTCCATCCAGGACCTCCTACCTGAAGTCACCCTGCCTCCAGGAGAAAGACGGCTTGCGCTCCTATTGCAACTAAAGCACAGTTTTTTCTGTAGCACTGCAGGCTTTTGAAGCGGCATGGGCCCAGAGGCTTGGCTAGGGCGTTCCTTGGTGAGGCCGTTCACTAGACGCAGAACACCCTGCCTCGAGAAGTGGATTGAGGGAAGCAACCAGTGTGTAGTCTGTGTCTCTTTTGACTTGTTAGAAACCACAGAGATGTATGCTGCCTCTGCCCATGGAAATGGGGGCATGATGGTACTAGCCTTGCTTTCCATTTGGAAAGCTCCATTCTTGCTGTCGTGAAGCTCCCTGAAATTCTCTGCTGTTGGCCGCCCCGTGACCACTGTAGGCAGGGGTGTGGGAAGAAAATGAGTTTTCTCCGCCTACGCACGGAGCTTCACTGGCCGGGGTGGGGCTCACCTTGCCATGCTCTAGAGCCAAAGGGAATCTCCACGTGAGTCCTTGCCTCGAGGTAAGGCCCTGAGTAGCCCTGCAGAAAGGGAGGCATGCAGCTCTTTCCATGAGCTCTTAGTGGAGGTTCTGCTTTATATGAAAGGAAGGACCCTTCTTAGGACTCTTAGGTCTCTCGGGTGAGCATCCTTTTGCTTCCAAGATCACTGACTCCCTCCACAACCCTGTGGGCCTGCTGAGCAGCACTGAGTCCCATACGTCCCTCGGAGGCCCTCTGTGTCTGCCGAGTCTCGGGAAACACACTATACGTTACTTCAGGAGAGCTCCATTTCCAGAACCCTCGAACAGCATCAGAACCACATTTCTAGGCAGTCCAACACGCCCTGGAAGTCTTCGACATTGCCCTCGTCTGAGCTGCTCTGAGGAAGCACTCTGCTTAGAATTGATCGAGGACCTCGTTCCTGAAGTCACCCTATTCAAGGAGAAATACAGCATCCGAACATGCTGTGTCGCTCACAGGGCAAGCAACGTGAGAACTTGCCTCGAGGTAAGGCCCTGAAATGCTATGCACAAGCAGAGGCGTGTAGCAGTTTCCATGAGGCCGTAGTCGCTGCCCTGCAGCATTTGAACGCCAGTAGGCTTTTTAGGACACCTAGGTGCCTCGTCCGGTAAACTTATTCCCTGCAAGAACACCGAGTACCCTCAGTCTCACCTGGCCATTCTAAGCAATATCCAGGCCAGGAGCTTTCCGACTCACAGTGTGTATGCCGAGGGAAGGGCTACACAGTGCACTCTTATTGGGACATCTGGATTTAGCCAGCAATCGCACAGATTGACGAGCACCGTTCTAGCAAGTTCCAACATGCCGTGGAAGTCACACTCATTCCCTAGTCTGAGCTGCACAGAGAAAAACACTCGGCTTCTCCTTCCATCCAGGACCTCCTACCTGAAGTCACCCTGCCTCCAGGAGAAAGACGGCTGCGTTCCTATTGCAACGGAAGCACAGTTTCTCCTGTAGCACTGCAGGCTTTTGAATAGGCAAGGGCCCAGAGGCCTAGCTAGGGCTTTCCTTGGCGAGGCCGTTCACTAGAGGTAGAACGCCCTGCCTCGAGAAGTTGATTCAGGGAAGCAACCAGTGTGTACTCTGTGTCTCTTTTGACTTGTTAGAAACCACAGAGGTGTATGCTGCCTGTGCCCACGGAAATGGGGGTATGATGGTAATAGCCTTGTTTCCCATTTGGAAACCTCCATTCTTGCTGGCGTGAAGCTCCCTGAAATTCTCTGCTGTGGACAGGCCCCTGGCTATTGTAGGCATTGGTCTGGGAAGAAAATGACTTTTCTCTGGCTCCACAGTGTGCTTCATACCCAGGGCTGGGACTCATCTTGCCATGCTCTAGAGCTATAAGGAATCTCCACGTCAGTCCTTGCCTCGAGGTAAGGCCCTGAGTAGCCATGCAGAAAGGGAGGCATGCAGCTCTTTCCCTGAGCTCTTAGTCGCTGTTCTCCTTTATATTAAAGGAAGTAGCCTGTTCGGCACTCCTAGGACCCTCGGGGCAGCATCATTTTAGTCCCAAGATCACTGAGAACCTCCACACCCCTGTTGGCTTGCTGAGCAACAACGAGGCCCATAGGTCCCTCGGAGGTCCTCTGTGTCTGCTGAGTCATGGGCAACACACTGCACTCTTTCTTGGGATATCTTGGTTTCACAGCACTCGCACAGGTTCACGAGCACCGTTTGGGCAAGTTCCAACGTTGCTGTGGAAGTCGCACACATTCCCTAGTCTGAGCTGCACTGAGAAAAACACTAGGCTTCCCCTTCCTTCCAGGAACTCCTGCCTGAAGTCACCCTGCCTCCAGGAGAAAGACGCCTTGCTTCCTATTGCAACTAAAGCACAGTTTTTCCTACAGCACTGCAAGCTTTTGAATAGGCACGAGCCCAGAGGCCTAGCTAGGGCGTTCCTTGGTTGAGGCAGTTCACTAGATGCAGAACACCCTGCCACGAGAATTTGATTCAGGGAAGGAACCAGTGTGTAATCTGTGTCTCTTTTGAGTTGTGTGAAACCACAGGGATGTATGCTGTTTGTGCCTTTGGAAACGGGGGCATGTTGGTAGTAGACCTGCTTATCCATTTTGAAAGCTCCATTCATGCTGCCTTGAAGCTCCCTGAATTCTCTGCTGTTGGCAGGACCCTGGCTATTGTAGGCATTGGTCTGGGAAGAAAATGAGTTTTCTCTGGCTACACAGGGTGCTTCATTATCCGGGGTGGGCCTCATCTTGCCATGCTCTAGAGCTAAAGGGAATCTCAACGTGAGTCCTTGCCTCGAGGTGAGGCCCTGAGTAGCCAGACAGAAAGGGAGGCATTAAGCTCTTTCCATGAGCTCTTAGTCGCCGTTCTGCTTTATTTTAAAGGAAGTACACTTTTCAGCACTCCTAGGCCCCTCGGGTGAGCATGATTTTCGTTCCAAGGTCCCTGAGATCCTCCACACTCCTGTAGGCCTGCTGAGCAACAACGTGGCCCATATGTCCCTCGGAGTTCCTCGGTGTCTGCTGAGTCATGGGCAACACACTGCAGTCTTTCTTAGCATATCTTGATTGAACAGCACTCGCACAGGTTGACGAGCACCGTTTTGGCAAGTTCCACCTTGCTGTGGAAATCGCACACATTCCCTAGTCTGAGCTGCATTGAGGAAAACACTAGGCTTCGCCTTCCTTCCAGGACCTCCTACCTGAAGTCACCCTGCCTCCAGGAGAAAATCGGCTTGCGTTCGTATTGCAACTAAAGCAGAGTTTTTCCTCTAGCACTGCAGGCTTTGGAAGAGGCACCGGCCCCGAGGCCTAACTCGGGCGTTCCTTGGTTGAGGCCGTTCACTAGATGCAGAACCCCGCGCCTCGAGAAGTTGATTCAGGGAAGGAACTAGTGGGTACGCTGTGTCTCTTTTGTCTTGTGAGAAACCAGAGTTTTGTATGCTGCCTGTGCACATGGAAATGGGGTCGTGATGGTACTAGCCTTGCTTTTCTATTTGGAAACCTCCATTCTTGCTGCCGTGAAGCTCCCTGAAATTCTCTGCTGTTGACAGGCCTCGACCCACTGTAGCCATGGGTCTGGGAAGAAAATGAGTTTTCTCTGGCTACACACGGAGCTTCAGTGGCCGGGGTGGAACTCATCATGCCATGCTCTACAGCTCAAGGAAATCTCAACGTGAGTCCTTGCCTCGAGGTAAGGCCCTGAGTAGCCCTGCAGAAAGGGAGGCATGGAGCGCTTTCCACGAGCTCTTAGTCGCTGTTCTGCTTTACTTTAAAGGAGGTACCCTTTTCAGGACTCCTGGGCCCCTCGGGTGAGCATCATTTGATTCCAGGATCTCTGAGTACCTCCACACCCCTGCAGGCCTGCTGAGCAACAACGAGGCCCATTGGTCCCTCGGAGGTCCTCTGTGTCTGCTGAGTCATGGGCAACACCCTGCACTCTTTCTTGGGATATCTTGATTCACAGCACTCGCACAGGTTCAAGAGCCACGTTCTAGCAAGTTCCAACAGGACGTGGAAGTCGCACTCATTCCCTAGTCTGAGCTGCACAGAGAAAAACACTAGGCATCTCCTTCCATCCAGGACCTCCTACCTGAAGTCACCCTGCCTCCAGGAGAAAGACGGCTTGCGCTCCTATTGCAACTAAAGCACAGTTTTTCCTGTAGCACTGCAGGCTTTTGAAGCGGCATGGGCCCAGAGGCTTGGCTAGGGCGTTCCTTGGTGAGGCCGTTCACTAGACGCAGAACACCCTGCCTCGAGAAGTGGATTGAGGGAAGCAACCAGTGTGTAGTCTGTGTCTCTTTTGACTTGTTAGAAACCACAGAGATGTAGGCTGCCTCTGCCCATGGAAATGGGGGCATGATGGTACTAGCCTTGCTTTCCATTTGGAAAGCTCCATTCTTGCTGTCGTGAAGCTCCCTGAAATTCTCTGCTGTTGGCCGCCCCGTGACCACTGTAGGCAGGGGTGTGGGAAGAAAATGAGTTTTCTCCGCCTACGCACGGAGCTTCACTGGCCGGGGTGGGGCTCACCTTGCCATGCTCTAGAGCCAAAGGGAATCTCCACGTGAGTCCTTGCCTCGAGGTAAGGCCCTGAGTAGCCCTGCAGAAAGGGAGGCATGCAGCTCTTTCCATGAGCTCTTAGTGGAGGTTCTGCTTTATATGAAAGGAAGGACCCTTCTTAGGACTCTTAGGTCTCTCGGGTGAGCATCCTTTTGCTTCCAAGATCACTGACTCCCTCCACAACCCTGTGGGCCTGCTGAGCAGCACTGAGTCCCATACGTCCCTCGGAGGCCCTCTGTGTCTGCCGAGTCTCGGGCAACACACTATACGTTACTTCAGGAGAGCTCCATTTCCAGAACCCTCGAACAGCATCAGAACCACATTTCTAGGCAGTCCAACACGCCCTGGAAGTCTTCGACATTGCCCTCGTCTGAGCTGCTCTGAGGAAGCACTCTGCTTAGAATTGATCGAGGACCTCGTTCCTGAAGTCACCCTATTCAAGGAGAAATACAACATCCGAACATGCTGTGTCGCTCACAGGGCAAGCAACGTGAGAACTTGCCTCGAGGTAAGGCCCTGAAATGCTATGCACAAGCAGAGGCGTGTAGCAGTTTCCATGAGGCCGTAGTCGCTGCCCTGCAGCATTTGAACGCCAGTAGGCTTTTTAGGACACCTAGGTGCCTCGTCCGGTAAACTTATTCCCTGCAAGAACACCGAGTACCCTCAGTCTCACCTGGCCATTCTAAGCAATATCCAGGCCAGGAGCTTTCCGACTCACAGTGTGTATGCCGAGGGAAGGGCTACACAGTGCACTCTTATTGGGACATCTGGATTTAGCCAGCAATCGCACAGATTGACGAGCACCGTTCTAGCAAGTTCCAACATGCCGTGGAAGTCACACTCATTCCCTAGTCTGAGCTGCACAGAGAAAAACACTCGGCTTCTCCTTCCATCCAGGACCTCCTACCTGAAGTCACCCTGCCTCCAGGAGAAAGACGGCTGCGTTCCTATTGCAACGGAAGCACAGTTTCTCCTGTAGCACTGCAGGCTTTTGAATAGGCAAGGGCCCAGAGGCCTAGCTAGGGCTTTCCTTGGCGAGGCCGTTCACTAGAGGTAGAACGCCCTGCCTCGAGAAGTTGATTCAGGGAAGCAACCAGTGTGTACTCTGTGTCTCTTTTGACTTGTTAGAAACCACAGAGGTGTATGCTGCCTGTGCCCACGGAAATGGGGGTATGATGGTAATAGCCTTGTTTCCCATTTGGAAACCTCCATTCTTGCTGGCGTGAAGCTCCCTGAAATTCTCTGCTGTGGACAGGCCCCTGGCTATTGTAGGCATTGGTCTGGGAAGAAAATGACTTTTCTCTGGCTCCACAGTGTGCTTCATACCCAGGGCTGGGACTCATCTTGCCATGCTCTAGAGCTATAAGGAATCTCCACGTCAGTCCTTGCCTCGAGGTAAGGCCCTGAGTAGCCATGCAGAAAGGGAGGCATGCAGCTCTTTCCCTGAGCTCTTAGTCGCTGTTCTCCTTTATATTAAAGGAAGTAGCCTGTTCGGCACTCCTAGGACCCTCGGGGCAGCATCATTTTAGTCCCAAGATCACTGAGAACCTCCACACCCCTGTTGGCTTGCTGAGCAACAACGAGGCCCATAGGTCCCTCGGAGGTCCTCTGTGTCTGCTGAGTCATGGGCAACACACTGCACTCTTTCTTGGGATATCTTGGTTTCACAGCACTCGCACAGGTTCACGAGCACCGTTTGGGCAAGTTCCAACGTTGCTGTGGAAGTCGCACACATTCCCTAGTCTGAGCTGCACTGAGAAAAACACTAGGCTTCCCCTTCCTTCCAGGAACTCCTGCCTGAAGTCACCCTGCCTCCAGGAGAAAGACGCCTTGCTTCCTATTGCAACTAAAGCACAGTTTTTCCTACAGCACTGCAAGCTTTTGAATAGGCACGAGCCCAGAGGCCTAGCTAGGGCGTTCCTTGGTTGAGGCAGTTCACTAGATGCAGAACACCCTGCCACGAGAATTTGATTCAGGGAAGGAACCAGTGTGTAATCTGTGTCTCTTTTGAGTTGTGTGAAACCACAGGGATGTATGCTGTTTGTGCCTTTGGAAACGGGGGCATGTTGGTAGTAGACCTGCTTATCCATTTTGAAAGCTCCATTCATGCTGCCTTGAAGCTCCCTGAATTCTCTGCTGTTGGCAGGACCCTGGCTATTGTAGGCATTGGTCTGGGAAGAAAATGAGTTTTCTCTGGCTACACAGGGTGCTTCATTATCCGGGGTGGGCCTCATCTTGCCATGCTCTAGAGCTAAAGGGAATCTCAACGTGAGTCCTTGCCTCGAGGTGAGGCCCTGAGTAGCCAGACAGAAAGGGAGGCATTAAGCTCTTTCCATGAGCTCTTAGTCGCCGTTCTGCTTTATTTTAAAGGAAGTACACTTTTCAGCACTCCTAGGCCCCTCGGGTGAGCATGATTTTCGTTCCAAGGTCCCTGAGATCCTCCACACTCCTGTAGGCCTGCTGAGCAACAACGTGGCCCATATGTCCCTCGGAGTTCCTCGGTGTCTGCTGAGTCATGGGCAACACACTGCAGTCTTTCTTAGCATATCTTGATTGAACAGCACTCGCACAGGTTGACGAGCACCGTTTTGGCAAGTTCCACCTTGCTGTGGAAATCGCACACATTCCCTAGTCTGAGCTGCATTGAGGAAAACACTAGGCTTCGCCTTCCTTCCAGGACCTCCTACCTGAAGTCACCCTGCCTCCAGGAGAAAATCGGCTTGCGTTCGTATTGCAACTAAAGCAGAGTTTTTCCTCTAGCACTGCAGGCTTTGGAAGAGGCACCGGCCCCGAGGCCTAACTCGGGCGTTCCTTGGTTGAGGCCGTTCACTAGATGCAGAACCCCGCGCCTCGAGAAGTTGATTCAGGGAAGGAACTAGTGGGTACGCTGTGTCTCTTTTGTCTTGTGAGAAACCAGAGTTTTGTATGCTGCCTGTGCACATGGAAATGGGGTCGTGATGGTACTAGCCTTGCTTTTCTATTTGGAAACCTCCATTCTTGCTGCCGTGAAGCTCCCTGAAATTCTCTGCTGTTGACAGGCCTCGACCCACTGTAGCCATGGGTCTGGGAAGAAAATGAGTTTTCTCTGGCTACACACGGAGCTTCAGTGGCCGGGGTGGAACTCATCATGCCATGCTCTACAGCTCAAGGAAATCTCAACGTGAGTCCTTGCCTCGAGGTAAGGCCCTGAGTAGCCCTGCAGAAAGGGAGGCATGGAGCGCTTTCCACGAGCTCTTAGTCGCTGTTCTGCTTTACTTTAAAGGAGGTACCCTTTTCAGGACTCCTGGGCCCCTCGGGTGAGCATCATTTGATTCCAGGATCTCTGAGTACCTCCACACCCCTGCAGGCCTGCTGAGCAACAACGAGGCCCATTGGTCCCTCGGAGGTCCTCTGTGTCTGCTGAGTCATGGGCAACACCCTGTACTCTTTCTTGGGATATCTTGATTCACAGCACTCGCACAGGTTCAAGAGCCACGTTCTAGCAAGTTCCAACAGGACGTGGAAGTCGCACTCATTCCCTAGTCTGAGCTGCACAGAGAAAAACACTAGGCATCTCCTTCCATCCAGGACCTCCTACCTGAAGTCACCCTGCCTCCAGGAGAAAGACGGCTTGCGCTCCTATTGCAACTAAAGCACAGTTTTTCCTGTAGCACTGCAGGCTTTTGAAGCGGCATGGGCCCAGAGGCTTGGCTAGGGCGTTCCTTGGTGAGGCCGTTCACTAGACGCAGAACACCCTGCCTCGAGAAGTGGATTGAGGGAAGCAACCAGTGTGTAGTCTGTGTCTCTTTTGACTTGTTAGAAACCACAGAGATGTATGCTGCCTCTGCCCATGGAAATGGGGGCATGATGGTACTAGCCTTGCTTTCCATTTGGAAAGCTCCATTCTTGCTGTCGTGAAGCTCCCTGAAATTCTCTGCTGTTGGCCGCCCCGTGACCACTGTAGGCAGGGGTGTGGGAAGAAAATGAGTTTTCTCCGGCTACGCACGGAGCTTCACTGGCCGGGGTGGGGCTCACCTTGCCATGCTCTAGAGCCAAAGGGAATCTCCACGTGAGTCCTTGCCTCGAGGTAAGGCCCTGCCTGAGTAGCCCTGCAGAAAGGGAGGCATGCAGCTCTTTCCATGAGCTCTTAGTGGAGGTTCTGCTTTATATGAAAGGAAGGACCCTTTTCAGGACTCCTAGGTCTCTCGGGTGAGCATCCTTTTGCTTCCAAGATCACTGACTCCCTCCACAACCCTGTGGGCCTGCTGAGCAGCACTGAGTCCCATACGTCCCTCGGAGGCCCTCTGTGTCTGCCGAGTCTCGGGCAACACACTATACGTTACTTCAGGAGAGCTCCATTTCCAGAACCCTCGAACAGCATCAGAACCACATTTCTAGGCAGTCCAACATGCCCTGGAAGTCTTCGACATTGCCCTCGTCTGAGCTGCTCTGAGGAAGCACTCTGCTTAGAATTGATCGAGGACCTCGTTCCTGAAGTCACCCTATTCAAGGAGAAATACAGCATCCGAACATGCTGTGTCGCTCACAGGGCAAGCAACGTGAGAACTTGCCTCGAGGTAAGGCCCTGAAATGCTATGCACAAAGCAGAGGCGTGTAGCAGTTTCCATGAGGCCGTAGTCGCTGCCCTGCAGCATTTGAACGCCAGTAGGCTTTTTAGGACACCTAGGTGCCTCGTCCGGTAAACTTATTCCCTGCAAGAACACCGAGTACCCTCAGTCTCACCTGGCCATTCTAAGCAATATCCAGGCCAGGAGCTTTCCGACTCACAGTGTGTATGCCGAGGGAAGGGCTACACAGTGCACTCTTATTGGGACATCTGGATTTAGCCAGCAATCGCACAGATTGACGAGCACCGTTCTAGCAAGTTCCAACATGCCGTGGAAGTCACACTCATTCCCTAGTCTGAGCTGCACAGAGAAAAACACTCGGCTTCTCCTTCCATCCAGGACCTCCTACCTGAAGTCACCCTGCCTCCAGGAGAAAGACGGCTGCGTTCCTATTGCAACGGAAGCACAGTTTCTCCTGTAGCACTGCAGGCTTTTGAATAGGCAAGGGCCCAGAGGCCTAGCTAGGGCTTTCCTTGGCGAGGCCGTTCACTAGAGGTAGAACGCCCTGCCTCGAGAAGTTGATTCAGGGAAGCAACCAGTGTGTACTCTGTGTCTCTTTTGACTTGTTAGAAACCACAGAGGTGTATGCTGCCTGTGCCCACGGAAATGGGGGTATGATGGTAATAGCCTTGTTTCCCATTTGGAAACCTCCATTCTTGCTGGCGTGAAGCTCCCTGAAATTCTCTGCTGTGGACAGGCCCCTGGCTATTGTAGGCATTGGTCTGGGAAGAAAATGACTTTTCTCTGGCTCCACAGTGTGCTTCATACCCAGGGCTGGGACTCATCTTGCCATGCTCTAGAGCTATAAGGAATCTCCACGTCAGTCCTTGCCTCGAGGTAAGGCCCTGAGTAGCCATGCAGAAAGGGAGGCATGCAGCTCTTTCCCTGAGCTCTTAGTCGCTGTTCTCCTTTATATTAAAGGAAGTAGCCTGTTCGGCACTCCTAGGACCCTCGGGGCAGCATCATTTTAGTCCCAAGATCACTGAGAACCTCCACACCCCTGTTGGCTTGCTGAGCAACAACGAGGCCCATAGGTCCCTCGGAGGTCCTCTGTGTCTGCTGAGTCATGGGCAACACACTGCACTCTTTCTTGGGATATCTTGGTTTCACAGCACTCGCACAGGTTCACGAGCACCGTTTGGGCAAGTTCCAACGTTGCTGTGGAAGTCGCACACATTCCCTAGTCTGAGCTGCACTGAGAAAAACACTAGGCTTCCCCTTCCTTCCAGGAACTCCTGCCTGAAGTCACCCTGCCTCCAGGAGAAAGACGCCTTGCTTCCTATTGCAACTAAAGCACAGTTTTTCCTACAGCACTGCAAGCTTTTGAATAGGCACGAGCCCAGAGGCCTAGCTAGGGCGTTCCTTGGTTGAGGCAGTTCACTAGATGCAGAACACCCTGCCACGAGAATTTGATTCAGGGAAGGAACCAGTGTGTAATCTGTGTCTCTTTTGAGTTGTGTGAAACCACAGGGATGTATGCTGTTTGTGCCTTTGGAAACGGGGGCATGTTGGTAGTAGACCTGCTTATCCATTTTGAAAGCTCCATTCATGCTGCCTTGAAGCTCCCTGAATTCTCTGCTGTTGGCAGGACCCTGGCTATTGTAGGCATTGGTCTGGGAAGAAAATGAGTTTTCTCTGGCTACACAGGGTGCTTCATTATCCGGGGTGGGCCTCATCTTGCCATGCTCTAGAGCTAAAGGGAATCTCAACGTGAGTCCTTGCCTCGAGGTGAGGCCCTGAGTAGCCAGACAGAAAGGGAGGCATTAAGCTCTTTCCATGAGCTCTTAGTCGCCGTTCTGCTTTATTTTAAAGGAAGTACACTTTTCAGCACTCCTAGGCCCCTCGGGTGAGCATGATTTTCGTTCCAAGGTCCCTGAGATCCTCCACACTCCTGTAGGCCTGCTGAGCAACAACGTGGCCCATATGTCCCTCGGAGTTCCTCGGTGTCTGCTGAGTCATGGGCAACACACTGCAGTCTTTCTTAGCATATCTTGATTGAACAGCACTCGCACAGGTTGACGAGCACCGTTTTGGCAAGTTCCACCTTGCTGTGGAAATCGCACACATTCCCTAGTCTGAGCTGCATTGAGGAAAACACTAGGCTTCGCCTTCCTTCCAGGACCTCCTACCTGAAGTCACCCTGCCTCCAGGAGAAAATCGGCTTGCGTTCGTATTGCAACTAAAGCAGAGTTTTTCCTCTAGCACTGCAGGCTTTGGAAGAGGCACCGGCCCCGAGGCCTAACTCGGGCGTTCCTTGGTTGAGGCCGTTCACTAGATGCAGAACCCCGCGCCTCGAGAAGTTGATTCAGGGAAGGAACTAGTGGGTACGCTGTGTCTCTTTTGTCTTGTGAGAAACCAGAGTTTTGTATGCTGCCTGTGCACATGGAAATGGGGTCGTGATGGTACTAGCCTTGCTTTTCTATTTGGAAACCTCCATTCTTGCTGCCGTGAAGCTCCCTGAAATTCTCTGCTGTTGACAGGCCTCGACCCACTGTAGCCATGGGTCTGGGAAGAAAATGAGTTTTCTCCGCCTACGCACGGAGCTTCACTGGCCGGGGTGGGGCTCACCTTGCCATGCTCTAGAGCCAAAGGGAATCTCCACGTGAGTCCTTGCCTCGAGGTAAGGCCCTGAGTAGCCCTGCAGAAAGGGAGGCATGCAGCTCTTTCCATGAGCTCTTAGTGGAGGTTCTGCTTTATATGAAAGGAAGGACCCTTCTTAGGACTCTTAGGTCTCTCAGGTGAGCATCCTTTTGCTTCCAAGATCACTGACTCCCTCCACAACCCTGTGGGCCTGCTGAGCAGCACTGAGTCCCATACGTCCCTCGGAGGTCCTCTGTGTCTGCCGAGTCTCGGGCAACACACTATACGTTACTTCAGGAGAGCTCCATTTCCAGAACCCTCGAACAGCATCAGAACCACATTTCTAGGCAGTCCAACATGCCCTGGAAGTCTTCGACATTGCCCTCGTCTGAGCTGCTCTGAGGAAGCACTCTGCTTAGAATTGATCGAGGACCTCGTTCCTGAAGTCACCCTATTCAAGGAGAAATACAGCATCCGAACATGCTGTGTCGCTCACAGGGCAAGCAACGTGAGAACTTGCCTCGAGGTAAGGCCCTGAAATGCTATGCACAAGCAGAGGCGTGTAGCAGTTTCCATGAGGCCGTAGTCGCTGCCCTGCAGCATTTGAACGCCAGTAGGCTTTTTAGGACACCTAGGTGCCTCGTCCGGTAAACTTATTCCCTGCAAGAACACCGAGTACCCTCAGTCTCACCTGGCCATTCTAAGCAATATCCAGGCCAGGAGCTTTCCGACTCACAGTGTGTATGCCGAGGGAAGGGCTACACAGTGCACTCTTATTGGGACATCTGGATTTAGCCAGCAATCGCACAGATTGACGAGCACCGTTCTAGCAAGTTCCAACATGCCGTGGAAGTCACACTCATTCCCTAGTCTGAGCTGCACAGAGAAAAACACTCGGCTTCTCCTTCCATCCAGGACCTCCTACCTGAAGTCACCCTGCCTCCAGGAGAAAGACGGCTGCGTTCCTATTGCAACGGAAGCACAGTTTCTCCTGTAGCACTGCAGGCTTTTGAATAGGCAAGGGCCCAGAGGCCTAGCTAGGGCTTTCCTTGGCGAGGCCGTTCACTAGAGGTAGAACGCCCTGCCTCGAGAAGTTGATTCAGGGAAGCAACCAGTGTGTACTCTGTGTCTCTTTTGACTTGTTAGAAACCACAGAGGTGTATGCTGCCTGTGCCCACGGAAATGGGGGTATGATGGTAATAGCCTTGTTTCCCATTTGGAAACCTCCATTCTTGCTGGCGTGAAGCTCCCTGAAATTCTCTGCTGTGGACAGGCCCCTGGCTATTGTAGGCATTGGTCTGGGAAGAAAATGACTTTTCTCTGGCTCCACAGTGTGCTTCATACCCAGGGCTGGGACTCATCTTGCCATGCTCTAGAGCTATAAGGAATCTCCACGTCAGTCCTTGCCTCGAGGTAAGGCCCTGAGTAGCCATGCAGAAAGGGAGGCATGCAGCTCTTTCCCTGAGCTCTTAGTCGCTGTTCTCCTTTATATTAAAGGAAGTAGCCTGTTCGGCACTCCTAGGACCCTCGGGGCAGCATCATTTTAGTCCCAAGATCACTGAGAACCTCCACACCCCTGTTGGCTTGCTGAGCAACAACGAGGCCCATAGGTCCCTCGGAGGTCCTCTGTGTCTGCTGAGTCATGGGCAACACACTGCACTCTTTCTTGGGATATCTTGGTTTCACAGCACTCGCACAGGTTCACGAGCACCGTTTGGGCAAGTTCCAACGTTGCTGTGGAAGTCGCACACATTCCCTAGTCTGAGCTGCACTGAGAAAAACACTAGGCTTCCCCTTCCTTCCAGGAACTCCTGCCTGAAGTCACCCTGCCTCCAGGAGAAAGACGCCTTGCTTCCTATTGCAACTAAAGCACAGTTTTTCCTACAGCACTGCAAGCTTTTGAATAGGCACGAGCCCAGAGGCCTAGCTAGGGCGTTCCTTGGTTGAGGCAGTTCACTAGATGCAGAACACCCTGCCACGAGAATTTGATTCAGGGAAGGAACCAGTGTGTAATCTGTGTCTCTTTTGAGTTGTGTGAAACCACAGGGATGTATGCTGTTTGTGCCTTTGGAAACGGGGGCATGTTGGTAGTAGACCTGCTTATCCATTTTGAAAGCTCCATTCATGCTGCCTTGAAGCTCCCTGAATTCTCTGCTGTTGGCAGGACCCTGGCTATTGTAGGCATTGGTCTGGGAAGAAAATGAGTTTTCTCTGGCTACACAGGGTGCTTCATTATCCGGGGTGGGCCTCATCTTGCCATGCTCTAGAGCTAAAGGGAATCTCAACGTGAGTCCTTGCCTCGAGGTGAGGCCCTGAGTAGCCAGACAGAAAGGGAGGCATTAAGCTCTTTCCATGAGCTCTTAGTCGCCGTTCTGCTTTATTTTAAAGGAAGTACACTTTTCAGCACTCCTAGGCCCCTCGGGTGAGCATGATTTTCGTTCCAAGGTCCCTGAGATCCTCCACACTCCTGTAGGCCTGCTGAGCAACAACGTGGCCCATATGTCCCTCGGAGTTCCTCGGTGTCTGCTGAGTCATGGGCAACACACTGCAGTCTTTCTTAGCATATCTTGATTGAACAGCACTCGCACAGGTTGACGAGCACCGTTTTGGCAAGTTCCACCTTGCTGTGGAAATCGCACACATTCCCTAGTCTGAGCTGCATTGAGGAAAACACTAGGCTTCGCCTTCCTTCCAGGACCTCCTACCTGAAGTCACCCTGCCTCCAGGAGAAAATCGGCTTGCGTTCGTATTGCAACTAAAGCAGAGTTTTTCCTCTAGCACTGCAGGCTTTGGAAGAGGCACCGGCCCCGAGGCCTAACTCGGGCGTTCCTTGGTTGAGGCCGTTCACTAGATGCAGAACCCCGCGCCTCGAGAAGTTGATTCAGGGAAGGAACTAGTGGGTACGCTGTGTCTCTTTTGTCTTGTGAGAAACCAGAGTTTTGTATGCTGCCTGTGCACATGGAAATGGGGTCGTGATGGTACTAGCCTTGCTTTTCTATTTGGAAACCTCCATTCTTGCTGCCGTGAAGCTCCCTGAAATTCTCTGCTGTTGACAGGCCTCGACCCACTGTAGCCATGGGTCTGGGAAGAAAATGAGTTTTCTCTGGCTACACACGGAGCTTCAGTGGCCGGGGTGGAACTCATCATGCCATGCTCTACAGCTCAAGGAAATCTCAACGTGAGTCCTTGCCTCGAGGTAAGGCCCTGAGTAGCCCTGCAGAAAGGGAGGCATGGAGCGCTTTCCACGAGCTCTTAGTCGCTGTTCTGCTTTACTTTAAAGGAGGTACCCTTTTCAGGACTCCTGGGCCCCTCGGGTGAGCATCATTTGATTCCAGGATCTCTGAGTACCTCCACACCCCTGCAGGCCTGCTGAGCAACAACGAGGCCCATTGGTCCCTCGGAGGTCCTCTGTGTCTGCTGAGTCATGGGCAACACCCTGCACTCTTTCTTGGGATATCTTGATTCACAGCACTCGCACAGGTTCAAGAGCCACGTTCTAGCAAGTTCCAACAGGACGTGGAAGTCGCACTCATTCCCTAGTCTGAGCTGCACAGAGAAAAACACTAGGCATCTCCTTCCATCCAGGACCTCCTACCTGAAGTCACCCTGCCTCCAGGAGAAAGACGGCTTGCGCTCCTATTGCAACTAAAGCACAGTTTTTCCTGTAGCACTGCAGGCTTTTGAAGCGGCATGGGCCCAGAGGCTTGGCTAGGGCGTTCCTTGGTGAGGCCGTTCACTAGACGCAGAACACCCTGCCTCGAGAAGTGGATTGAGGGAAGCAACCAGTGTGTAGTCTGTGTCTCTTTTGACTTGTTAGAAACCACAGAGATGTATGCTGCCTCTGCCCATGGAAATGGGGGCATGATGGTACTAGCCTTGCTTTCCATTTGGAAAGCTCCATTCTTGCTGTCGTGAAGCTCCCTGAAATTCTCTGCTGTTGGCCGCCCCGTGACCACTGTAGGCAGGGGTGTGGGAAGAAAATGAGTTTTCTCCGCCTACGCACGGAGCTTCACTGGCCGGGGTGGGGCTCACCTTGCCATGCTCTAGAGCCAAAGGGAATCTCCACGTGAGTCCTTGCCTCGAGGTAAGGCCCTGCCTGAGTAGCCCTGCAGAAAGGGAGGCATGCAGCTCTTTCCATGAGCTCTTAGTGGAGGTTCTGCTTTATATGAAAGGAAGGACCCTTTTCAGGACTCCTAGGTCTCTCGGGTGAGCATCCTTTTGCTTCCAAGATCACTGACTCCCTCCACAACCCTGTGGGCCTGCTGAGCAGCACTGAGTCCCATACGTCCCTCGGAGGCCCTCTGTGTCTGCCGAGTCTCGGGCAACACACTATACGTTACTTCAGGAGAGCTCCATTTCCAGAACCCTCGAACAGCATCAGAACCACATTTCTAGGCAGTCCAACATGCCCTGGAAGTCTTCGACATTGCCCTCGTCTGAGCTGCTCTGAGGAAGCACTCTGCTTAGAATTGATCGAGGACCTCGTTCCTGAAGTCACCCTATTCAAGGAGAAATACAGCATCCAAACATGCTGTGTCGCTCACAGGGCAAGCAACGTGAGAACTTGCCTCGAGGTAAGGCCCTGAAATGCTATGCACAAAGCAGAGGCGTGTAGCAGTTTCCATGAGGCCGTAGTCGCTGCCCTGCAGCATTTGAACGCCAGTAGGCTTTTTAGGACACCTAGGTGCCTCGTCCGGTAAACTTATTCCCTGCAAGAACACCGAGTACCCTGTCTCACCTGGCCATTCTAAGCAATATCCAGGCCAGGAGCTTTCCGACTCACAGTGTGTATGCCGAGGGAAGGGCTACACAGTGCACTCTTATTGGGACATCTGGATTTAGCCAGCAATCGCACAGATTGACGAGCACCGTTCTAGCAAGTTCCAACATGCCGTGGAAGTCACACTCATTCCCTAGTCTGAGCTGCACAGAGAAAAACACTAGGCTTCTCCTTCCATCCAGGACCTCCTACCTGAAGTCACCCTGCCTCCAGGAGAAAGACGGCTGCGTTCCTATTGCAACGGAAGCACAGTTTCTCCTGTAGCACTGCAGGCTTTTGAATAGGCAAGGGCCCAGAGGCCTAGCTAGGGCTTTCCTTGGCAAGGCCGTTCACTAGAGGTAGAACGCCCTGCCTCGAGAAGTTGATTCAGGGAAGCAACCAGTGTGTACTCTGTGTCTCTTTTGACTTGTTAGAAACCACAGAGGTGTATGCTGCCTGTGCCCACGGAAATGGGGGTATGATGGTAATAGCCTTGTTTCCCATTTGGAAACCTCCATTCTTGCTGGCGTGAAGCTCCCTGAAATTCTCTGCTGTGGACAGGCCCCTGGCTATTGTAGGCATTGGTCTGGGAAGAAAATGACTTTTCTCTGGCTCCACAGTGTGCTTCATACCCAGGGCTGGGACTCATCTTGCCATGCTCTAGAGCTATAAGGAATCTCCACGTCAGTCCTTGCCTCGAGGTAAGGCCCTGAGTAGCCATGCAGAAAGGGAGGCATGCAGCTCTTTCCCTGAGCTCTTAGTCGCTGTTCTCCTTTATATTAAAGGAAGTAGCCTGTTCGGCACTCCTAGGACCCTCGGGGCAGCATCATTTTAGTCCCAAGATCACTGAGAACCTCCACACCCCTGTTGGCTTGCTGAGCAACAACGAGGCCCATAGGTCCCTCGGAGGTCCTCTGTGTCTGCTGAGTCATGGGCAACACACTGCACTCTTTCTTGGGATATCTTGGTTTCACAGCACTCGCACAGGTTCACGAGCACCGTTTGGGCAAGTTCCAACGTTGCTGTGGAAGTCGCACACATTCCCTAGTCTGAGCTGCACTGAGAAAAACACTAGGCTTCCCCTTCCTTCCAGGAACTCCTGCCTGAAGTCACCCTGCCTCCAGGAGAAAGACGCCTTGCTTCCTATTGCAACTAAAGCACAGTTTTTCCTACAGCACTGCAAGCTTTTGAATAGGCACGAGCCCAGAGGCCTAGCTAGGGCGTTCCTTGGTTGAGGCAGTTCACTAGATGCAGAACACCCTGCCACGAGAATTTGATTCAGGGAAGGAACCAGTGTGTAATCTGTGTCTCTTTTGAGTTGTGTGAAACCACAGGGATGTATGCTGTTTGTGCCTTTGGAAACGGGGGCATGTTGGTAGTAGACCTGCTTATCCATTTTGAAAGCTCCATTCATGCTGCCTTGAAGCTCCCTGAATTCTCTGCTGTTGGCAGGACCCTGGCTATTGTAGGCATTGGTCTGGGAAGAAAATGAGTTTTCTCTGGCTACACAGGGTGCTTCATTATCCGGGGTGGGCCTCATCTTGCCATGCTCTAGAGCTAAAGGGAATCTCAACGTGAGTCCTTGCCTCGAGGTGAGGCCCTGAGTAGCCAGACAGAAAGGGAGGCATTAAGCTCTTTCCATGAGCTCTTAGTCGCCGTTCTGCTTTATTTTAAAGGAAGTACACTTTTCAGCACTCCTAGGCCCCTCGGGTGAGCATGATTTTCGTTCCAAGGTCCCTGAGATCCTCCACACTCCTGTAGGCCTGCTGAGCAACAACGTGGCCCATATGTCCCTCGGAGTTCCTCGGTGTCTGCTGAGTCATGGGCAACACACTGCAGTCTTTCTTAGCATATCTTGATTGAACAGCACTCGCACAGGTTGACGAGCACCGTTTTGGCAAGTTCCACCTTGCTGTGGAAATCGCACACATTCCCTAGTCTGAGCTGCATTGAGGAAAACACTAGGCTTCGCCTTCCTTCCAGGACCTCCTACCTGAAGTCACCCTGCCTCCAGGAGAAAATCGGCTTGCGTTCGTATTGCAACTAAAGCAGAGTTTTTCCTCTAGCACTGCAGGCTTTGGAAGAGGCACCGGCCCCGAGGCCTAACTCGGGCGTTCCTTGGTTGAGGCCGTTCACTAGATGCAGAACCCCGCGCCTCGAGAAGTTGATTCAGGGAAGGAACTAGTGGGTACGCTGTGTCTCTTTTGTCTTGTGAGAAACCAGAGTTTTGTATGCTGCCTGTGCACATGGAAATGGGGTCGTGATGGTACTAGCCTTGCTTTTCTATTTGGAAACCTCCATTCTTGCTGCCGTGAAGCTCCCTGAAATTCTCTGCTGTTGACAGGCCTCGACCCACTGTAGCCATGGGTCTGGGAAGAAAATGAGTTTTCTCTGGCTACACACGGAGCTTCAGTGGCCGGGGTGGAACTCATCATGCCATGCTCTACAGCTCAAGGAAATCTCAACGTGAGTCCTTGCCTCGAGGTAAGGCCCTGAGTAGCCCTGCAGAAAGGGAGGCATGGAGCGCTTTCCACGAGCTCTTAGTCGCTGTTCTGCTTTACTTTAAAGGAGGTACCCTTTTCAGGACTCCTGGGCCCCTCGGGTGAGCATCATTTGATTCCAGGATCTCTGAGTACCTCCACACCCCTGCAGGCCTGCTGAGCAACAACGAGGCCCATTGGTCCCTCGGAGGTCCTCTGTGTCTGCTGAGTCATGGGCAACACCCTGCACTCTTTCTTGGGATATCTTGATTCACAGCACTCGCACAGGTTCAAGAGCCACGTTCTAGCAAGTTCCAACAGGACGTGGAAGTCGCACTCATTCCCTAGTCTGAGCTGCACAGAGAAAAACACTAGGCATCTCCTTCCATCCAGGACCTCCTACCTGAAGTCACCCTGCCTCCAGGAGAAAGACGGCTTGCGCTCCTATTGCAACTAAAGCACAGTTTTTCCTGTAGCACTGCAGGCTTTTGAAGCGGCATGGGCCCAGAGGCTTGGCTAGGGCGTTCCTTGGTGAGGCCGTTCACTAGACGCAGAACACCCTGCCTCGAGAAGTGGATTGAGGGAAGCAACCAGTGTGTAGTCTGTGTCTCTTTTGACTTGTTAGAAACCACAGAGATGTATGCTGCCTCTGCCCATGGAAATGGGGGCATGATGGTACTAGCCTTGCTTTCCATTTGGAAAGCTCCATTCTTGCTGTCGTGAAGCTCCCTGAAATTCTCTGCTGTTGGCCGCCCCGTGACCACTGTAGGCAGGGGTGTGGGAAGAAAATGAGTTTTCTCCGGCTACGCACGGAGCTTCACTGGCCGGGGTGGGGCTCACCTTGCCATGCTCTAGAGCCAAAGGGAATCTCCACGTGAGTCCTTGCCTCGAGGTAAGGCCCTGCCTGAGTAGCCCTGCAGAAAGGGAGGCATGCAGCTCTTTCCATGAGCTCTTAGTGGAGGTTCTGCTTTATATGAAAGGAAGGACCCTTTTCAGGACTCCTAGGTCTCTCGGGTGAGCATCCTTTTGCTTCCAAGATCACTGACTCCCTCCACAACCCTGTGGGCCTGCTGAGCAGCACTGAGTCCCATACGTCCCTCGGAGGCCCTCTGTGTCTGCCGAGTCT
Organism: Eschrichtius robustus; assembly: GCF_028021215.1. NCBI lineage: Eukaryota > Metazoa > Chordata > Mammalia > Artiodactyla > Eschrichtiidae > Eschrichtius > Eschrichtius robustus. The sequence continues at coordinate 105,943,369 of NC_090832.1, read as the reverse complement.
CGGGCAACACACTATACGTTACTTCAGGAGAGCTCCATTTCCAGAACCCTCGAACAGCATCAGAACCACATTTCTAGGCAGTCCAACATGCCCTGGAAGTCTTCGACATTGCCCTCGTCTGAGCTGCTCTGAGGAAGCACTCTGCTTAGAATTGATCGAGGACCTCGTTCCTGAAGTCACCCTATTCAAGGAGAAATACAGCATCCAAACATGCTGTGTCGCTCACAGGGCAAGCAACGTGAGAACTTGCCTCGAGGTAAGGCCCTGAAATGCTATGCAAAAAGCAGAGGCGTGTAGCAGTTTCCATGAGGCCGTAGTCGCTGCCCTGCAGCATTTGAACGCCAGTAGGCTTTTTAGGACACCTAGGTGCCTCGTCCGGTAAACTTATTCCCTGCAAGAACACCGAGTACCCTCAGTCTCACCTGGCCATTCTAAGCAATATCCAGGCCAGGAGCTTTCCGACTCACAGTGTGTATGCCGAGGGAAGGGCTACACAGTGCACTCTTATTGGGACATCTGGATTTAGCCAGCAATCGCACAGATTGACGAGCACCGTTCTAGCAAGTTCCAACATGCCGTGGAAGTCACACTCATTCCCTAGTCTGAGCTGCACAGAGAAAAACACTAGGCTTCTCCTTCCATCCAGGACCTCCTACCTGAAGTCACCCTGCCTCCAGGAGAAAGACGGCTGCGTTCCTATTGCAACGGAAGCACAGTTTCTCCTGTAGCACTGCAGGCTTTTGAATAGGCAAGGGCCCAGAGGCCTAGCTAGGGCTTTCCTTGGCAAGGCCGTTCACTAGAGGTAGAACGCCCTGCCTCGAGAAGTTGATTCAGGGAAGCAACCAGTGTGTACTCTGTGTCTCTTTTGACTTGTTAGAAACCACAGAGGTGTATGCTGCCTGTGCCCACGGAAATGGGGGTATGATGGTAATAGCCTTGTTTCCCATTTGGAAACCTCCATTCTTGCTGGCGTGAAGCTCCCTGAAATTCTCTGCTGTGGACAGGCCCCTGGCTATTGTAGGCATTGGTCTGGGAAGAAAATGACTTTTCTCTGGCTCCACAGTGTGCTTCATACCCAGGGCTGGGACTCATCTTGCCATGCTCTAGAGCTATAAGGAATCTCCACGTCAGTCCTTGCCTCGAGGTAAGGCCCTGAGTAGCCATGCAGAAAGGGAGGCATGCAGCTCTTTCCCTGAGCTCTTAGTCGCTGTTCTCCTTTATATTAAAGGAAGTAGCCTGTTCGGCACTCCTAGGACCCTCGGGGCAGCATCATTTTAGTCCCAAGATCACTGAGAACCTCCACACCCCTGTTGGCTTGCTGAGCAACAACGAGGCCCATAGGTCCCTCGGAGGTCCTCTGTGTCTGCTGAGTCATGGGCAACACACTGCACTCTTTCTTGGGATATCTTGGTTTCACAGCACTCGCACAGGTTCACGAGCACCGTTTGGGCAAGTTCCAACGTTGCTGTGGAAGTCGCACACATTCCCTAGTCTGAGCTGCACTGAGAAAAACACTAGGCTTCCCCTTCCTTCCAGGAACTCCTGCCTGAAGTCACCCTGCCTCCAGGAGAAAGACGCCTTGCTTCCTATTGCAACTAAAGCACAGTTTTTCCTACAGCACTGCAAGCTTTTGAATAGGCACGAGCCCAGAGGCCTAGCTAGGGCGTTCCTTGGTTGAGGCAGTTCACTAGATGCAGAACACCCTGCCACGAGAATTTGATTCAGGGAAGGAACCAGTGTGTAATCTGTGTCTCTTTTGAGTTGTGTGAAACCACAGGGATGTATGCTGTTTGTGCCTTTGGAAACGGGGGCATGTTGGTAGTAGTCCTGCTTATCCATTTTGAAAGCTCCATTCATGCTGCCTTGAAGCTCCCTGAATTCTCTGCTGTTGGCAGGACCCTGGCTATTGTAGGCATTGGTCTGGGAAGAAAATGAGTTTTCTCTGGCTACACAGGGTGCTTCATTATCCGGGGTGGGCCTCATCTTGCCATGCTCTAGAGCTAAAGGGAATCTCAACGTGAGTCCTTGCCTCGAGGTGAGGCCCTGAGTAGCCAGACAGAAAGGGAGGCATTAAGCTCTTTCCATGAGCTCTTAGTCGCCGTTCTGCTTTATTTTAAAGGAAGTACACTTTTCAGCACTCCTAGGCCCCTCGGGTGAGCATGATTTTCGTTCCAAGGTCCCTGAGATCCTCCACACTCCTGTAGGCCTGCTGAGCAACAACGTGGCCCATATGTCCCTCGGAGTTCCTCGGTGTCTGCTGAGTCATGGGCAACACACTGCAGTCTTTCTTAGCATATCTTGATTGAACAGCACTCGCACAGGTTGACGAGCACCGTTTTGGCAAGTTCCACCTTGCTGTGGAAATCGCACACATTCCCTAGTCTGAGCTGCATTGAGGAAAACACTAGGCTTCGCCTTCCTTCCAGGACCTCCTACCTGAAGTCACCCTGCCTCCAGGAGAAAATCGGCTTGCGTTCGTATTGCAACTAAAGCAGAGTTTTTCCTCTAGCACTGCAGGCTTTGGAAGAGGCACCGGCCCCGAGGCCTAACTCGGGCGTTCCTTGGTTGAGGCCGTTCACTAGATGCAGAACCCCGCGCCTCGAGAAGTTGATTCAGGGAAGGAACTAGTGGGTACGCTGTGTCTCTTTTGTCTTGTGAGAAACCAGAGTTTTGTATGCTGCCTGTGCACATGGAAATGGGGTCGTGATGGTACTAGCCTTGCTTTTCTATTTGGAAACCTCCATTCTTGCTGCCGTGAAGCTCCCTGAAATTCTCTGCTGTTGACAGGCCTCGACCCACTGTAGCCATGGGTCTGGGAAGAAAATGAGTTTTCTCCGCCTACGCACGGAGCTTCACTGGCCGGGGTGGGGCTCACCTTGCCATGCTCTAGAGCCAAAGGGAATCTCCACGTGAGTCCTTGCCTCGAGGTAAGGCCCTGAGTAGCCCTGCAGAAAGGGAGGCATGCAGCTCTTTCCATGAGCTCTTAGTGGAGGTTCTGCTTTATATGAAAGGAAGGACCCTTCTTAGGACTCTTAGGTCTCTCAGGTGAGCATCCTTTTGCTTCCAAGATCACTGACTCCCTCCACAACCCTGTGGGCCTGCTGAGCAGCACTGAGTCCCATACGTCCCTCGGAGGTCCTCTGTGTCTGCCGAGTCTCGGGCAACACACTATACGTTACTTCAGGAGAGCTCCATTTCCAGAACCCTCGAACAGCATCAGAACCACATTTCTAGGCAGTCCAACATGCCCTGGAAGTCTTCGACATTGCCCTCGTCTGAGCTGCTCTGAGGAAGCACTCTGCTTAGAATTGATCGAGGACCTCGTTCCTGAAGTCACCCTATTCAAGGAGAAATACAGCATCCGAACATGCTGTGTCGCTCACAGGGCAAGCAACGTGAGAACTTGCCTCGAGGTAAGGCCCTGAAATGCTATGCACAAGCAGAGGCGTGTAGCAGTTTCCATGAGGCCGTAGTCGCTGCCCTGCAGCATTTGAACGCCAGTAGGCTTTTTAGGACACCTAGGTGCCTCGTCCGGTAAACTTATTCCCTGCAAGAACACCGAGTACCCTCAGTCTCACCTGGTCATTCTAAGCAATATCCAGGCCAGGAGCTTTCCGACTCACAGTGTGTATGCCGAGGGAAGGGCTACACAGTGCACTCTTACTGGGACATCTGGATTTAGCCAGCAATCGCACAGATTGACGAGCACCGTTCTAGCAAGTTCCAACATGCCGTGGAAGTCACACTCATTCCCTAGTCTGAGCTGCACAGAGAAAAACACTCGGCTTCTCCTTCCATCCAGGACCTCCTACCTGAAGTCACCCTGCCTCCAGGAGAAAGACGGCTGCGTTCCTATTGCAACGGAAGCACAGTTTCTCCTGTAGCACTGCAGGCTTTTGAATAGGCAAGGGCCCAGAGGCCTAGCTAGGGCTTTCCTTGGCGAGGCCGTTCACTAGAGGTAGAACGCCCTGCCTCGAGAAGTTGATTCAGGGAAGCAACCAGTGTGTACTCTGTGTCTCTTTTGACTTGTTAGAAACCACAGAGGTGTATGCTGCCTGTGCCCACGGAAATGGGGGTATGATGGTAATAGCCTTGTTTCCCATTTGGAAACCTCCATTCTTGCTGGCGTGAAGCTCCCTGAAATTCTCTGCTGTGGACAGGCCCCTGGCTATTGTAGGCATTGGTCTGGGAAGAAAATGACTTTTCTCTGGCTCCACAGTGTGCTTCATACCCAGGGCTGGGACTCATCTTGCCATGCTCTAGAGCTATAAGGAATCTCCACGTCAGTCCTTGCCTCGAGGTAAGGCCCTGAGTAGCCATGCAGAAAGGGAGGCATGCAGCTCTTTCCCTGAGCTCTTAGTCGCTGTTCTCCTTTATATTAAAGGAAGTAGCCTGTTCGGCACTCCTAGGACCCTCGGGGCAGCATCATTTTAGTCCCAAGATCACTGAGAACCTCCACACCCCTGTTGGCTTGCTGAGCAACAACGAGGCCCATAGGTCCCTCGGAGGTCCTCTGTGTCTGCTGAGTCATGGGCAACACACTGCACTCTTTCTTGGGATATCTTGGTTTCACAGCACTCGCACAGGTTCACGAGCACCGTTTGGGCAAGTTCCAACGTTGCTGTGGAAGTCGCACACATTCCCTAGTCTGAGCTGCACTGAGAAAAACACTAGGCTTCCCCTTCCTTCCAGGAACTCCTGCCTGAAGTCACCCTGCCTCCAGGAGAAAGACGCCTTGCTTCCTATTGCAACTAAAGCACAGTTTTTCCTACAGCACTGCAAGCTTTTGAATAGGCACGAGCCCAGAGGCCTAGCTAGGGCGTTCCTTGGTTGAGGCAGTTCACTAGATGCAGAACACCCTGCCACGAGAATTTGATTCAGGGAAGGAACCAGTGTGTAATCTGTGTCTCTTTTGAGTTGTGTGAAACCACAGGGATGTATGCTGTTTGTGCCTTTGGAAACGGGGGCATGTTGGTAGTAGACCTGCTTATCCATTTTGAAAGCTCCATTCATGCTGCCTTGAAGCTCCCTGAATTCTCTGCTGTTGGCAGGACCCTGGCTATTGTAGGCATTGGTCTGGGAAGAAAATGAGTTTTCTCTGGCTACACAGGGTGCTTCATTATCCGGGGTGGGCCTCATCTTGCCATGCTCTAGAGCTAAAGGGAATCTCAACGTGAGTCCTTGCCTCGAGGTGAGGCCCTGAGTAGCCAGACAGAAAGGGAGGCATTAAGCTCTTTCCATGAGCTCTTAGTCGCCGTTCTGCTTTATTTTAAAGGAAGTACACTTTTCAGCACTCCTAGGCCCCTCGGGTGAGCATGATTTTCGTTCCAAGGTCCCTGAGATCCTCCACACTCCTGTAGGCCTGCTGAGCAACAACGTGGCCCATATGTCCCTCGGAGTTCCTCGGTGTCTGCTGAGTCATGGGCAACACACTGCAGTCTTTCTTAGCATATCTTGATTGAACAGCACTCGCACAGGTTGACGAGCACCGTTTTGGCAAGTTCCACCTTGCTGTGGAAATCGCACACATTCCCTAGTCTGAGCTGCATTGAGGAAAACACTAGGCTTCGCCTTCCTTCCAGGACCTCCTACCTGAAGTCACCCTGCCTCCAGGAGAAAATCGGCTTGCGTTCGTATTGCAACTAAAGCAGAGTTTTTCCTCTAGCACTGCAGGCTTTGGAAGAGGCACCGGCCCCGAGGCCTAACTCGGGCGTTCCTTGGTTGAGGCCGTTCACTAGATGCAGAACCCCGCGCCTCGAGAAGTTGATTCAGGGAAGGAACTAGTGGGTACGCTGTGTCTCTTTTGTCTTGTGAGAAACCAGAGTTTTGTATGCTGCCTGTGCACATGGAAATGGGGTCGTGATGGTACTAGCCTTGCTTTTCTATTTGGAAACCTCCATTCTTGCTGCCGTGAAGCTCCCTGAAATTCTCTGCTGTTGACAGGCCTCGACCCACTGTAGCCATGGGTCTGGGAAGAAAATGAGTTTTCTCTGGCTACACACGGAGCTTCAGTGGCCGGGGTGGAACTCATCATGCCATGCTCTACAGCTCAAGGAAATCTCAACGTGAGTCCTTGCCTCGAGGTAAGGCCCTGAGTAGCCCTGCAGAAAGGGAGGCATGGAGCGCTTTCCACGAGCTCTTAGTCGCTGTTCTGCTTTACTTTAAAGGAGGTACCCTTTTCAGGACTCCTGGGCCCCTCGGGTGAGCATCATTTGATTCCAGGATCTCTGAGTACCTCCACACCCCTGCAGGCCTGCTGAGCAACAACGAGGCCCATTGGTCCCTCGGAGGTCCTCTGTGTCTGCTGAGTCATGGGCAACACCCTGCACTCTTTCTTGGGATATCTTGATTCACAGCACTCGCACAGGTTCAAGAGCCACGTTCTAGCAAGTTCCAACAGGACGTGGAAGTCGCACTCATTCCCTAGTCTGAGCTGCACAGAGAAAAACACTAGGCATCTCCTTCCATCCAGGACCTCCTACCTGAAGTCACCCTGCCTCCAGGAGAAAGACGGCTTGCGCTCCTATTGCAACTAAAGCACAGTTTTTCCTGTAGCACTGCAGGCTTTTGAAGCGGCATGGGCCCAGAGGCTTGGCTAGGGCGTTCCTTGGTGAGGCCGTTCACTAGACGCAGAACACCCTGCCTCGAGAAGTGGATTGAGGGAAGCAACCAGTGTGTAGTCTGTGTCTCTTTTGACTTGTTAGAAACCACAGAGATGTATGCTGCCTCTGCCCATGGAAATGGGGGCATGATGGTACTAGCCTTGCTTTCCATTTGGAAAGCTCCATTCTTGCTGTCGTGAAGCTCCCTGAAATTCTCTGCTGTTGGCCGCCCCGTGACCACTGTAGGCAGGGGTGTGGGAAGAAAATGAGTTTTCTCCGCCTACGCACGGAGCTTCACTGGCCGGGGTGGGGCTCACCTTGCCATGCTCTAGAGCCAAAGGGAATCTCCACGTGAGTCCTTGCCTCGAGGTAAGGCCCTGCCTGAGTAGCCCTGCAGAAAGGGAGGCATGCAGCTCTTTCCATGAGCTCTTAGTGGAGGTTCTGCTTTATATGAAAGGAAGGACCCTTTTCAGGACTCCTAGGTCTCTCGGGTGAGCATCCTTTTGCTTCCAAGATCACTGACTCCCTCCACAACCCTGTGGGCCTGCTGAGCAGCACTGAGTCCCATACGTCCCTCGGAGGCCCTCTGTGTCTGCCGAGTCTCGGGCAACACACTATACGTTACTTCAGGAGAGCTCCATTTCCAGAACCCTCGAACAGCATCAGAACCACATTTCTAGGCAGTCCAACATGCCCTGGAAGTCTTCGACATTGCCCTCGTCTGAGCTGCTCTGAGGAAGCACTCTGCTTAGAATTGATCGAGGACCTCGTTCCTGAAGTCACCCTATTCAAGGAGAAATACAGCATCCAAACATGCTGTGTCGCTCACAGGGCAAGCAACGTGAGAACTTGCCTCGAGGTAAGGCCCTGAAATGCTATGCACAAAGCAGAGGCGTGTAGCAGTTTCCATGAGGCCGTAGTCGCTGCCCTGCAGCATTTGAACGCCAGTAGGCTTTTTAGGACACCTAGGTGCCTCGTCCGGTAAACTTATTCCCTGCAAGAACACCGAGTACCCTCAGTCTCACCTGGCCATTCTAAGCAATATCCAGGCCAGGAGCTTTCCGACTCACAGTGTGTATGCCGAGGGAAGGGCTACACAGTGCACTCTTATTGGGACATCTGGATTTAGCCAGCAATCGCACAGATTGACGAGCACCGTTCTAGCAAGTTCCAACATGCCGTGGAAGTCACACTCATTCCCTAGTCTGAGCTGCACAGAGAAAAACACTAGGCTTCTCCTTCCATCCAGGACCTCCTACCTGAAGTCACCCTGCCTCCAGGAGAAAGACGGCTGCGTTCCTATTGCAACGGAAGCACAGTTTCTCCTGTAGCACTGCAGGCTTTTGAATAGGCAAGGGCCCAGAGGCCTAGCTAGGGCTTTCCTTGGCAAGGCCGTTCACTAGAGGTAGAACGCCCTGCCTCGAGAAGTTGATTCAGGGAAGCAACCAGTGTGTACTCTGTGTCTCTTTTGACTTGTTAGAAACCACAGAGGTGTATGCTGCCTGTGCCCACGGAAATGGGGGTATGATGGTAATAGCCTTGTTTCCCATTTGGAAACCTCCATTCTTGCTGGCGTGAAGCTCCCTGAAATTCTCTGCTGTGGACAGTCCCCTGGCTATTGTAGGCATTGGTCTGGGAAGAAAATGACTTTTCTCTGGCTCCACAGTGTGCTTCATACCCAGGGCTGGGACTCATCTTGCCATGCTCTAGAGCTATAAGGAATCTCCACGTCAGTCCTTGCCTCGAGGTAAGGCCCTGAGTAGCCATGCAGAAAGGGAGGCATGCAGCTCTTTCCCTGAGCTCTTAGTCGCTGTTCTCCTTTATATTAAAGGAAGTAGCCTGTTCGGCACTCCTAGGACCCTCGGGGCAGCATCATTTTAGTCCCAAGATCACTGAGAACCTCCACACCCCTGTTGGCTTGCTGAGCAACAACGAGGCCCATAGGTCCCTCGGAGGTCCTCTGTGTCTGCTGAGTCATGGGCAACACACTGCACTCTTTCTTGGGATATCTTGGTTTCACAGCACTCGCACAGGTTCACGAGCACCGTTTGGGCAAGTTCCAACGTTGCTGTGGAAGTCGCACACATTCCCTAGTCTGAGCTGCACTGAGAAAAACACTAGGCTTCCCCTTCCTTCCAGGAACTCCTGCCTGAAGTCACCCTGCCTCCAGGAGAAAGACGCCTTGCTTCCTATTGCAACTAAAGCACAGTTTTTCCTACAGCACTGCAAGCTTTTGAATAGGCACGAGCCCAGAGGCCTAGCTAGGGCGTTCCTTGGTTGAGGCAGTTCACTAGATGCAGAACACCCTGCCACGAGAATTTGATTCAGGGAAGGAACCAGTGTGTAATCTGTGTCTCTTTTGAGTTGTGTGAAACCACAGGGATGTATGCTGTTTGTGCCTTTGGAAACGGGGGCATGTTGGTAGTAGACCTGCTTATCCATTTTGAAAGCTCCATTCATGCTGCCTTGAAGCTCCCTGAATTCTCTGCTGTTGGCAGGACCCTGGCTATTGTAGGCATTGGTCTGGGAAGAAAATGAGTTTTCTCTGGCTACACAGGGTGCTTCATTATCCGGGGTGGGCCTCATCTTGCCATGCTCTAGAGCTAAAGGGAATCTCAACGTGAGTCCTTGCCTCGAGGTGAGGCCCTGAGTAGCCAGACAGAAAGGGAGGCATTAAGCTCTTTCCATGAGCTCTTAGTCGCCGTTCTGCTTTATTTTAAAGGAAGTACACTTTTCAGCACTCCTAGGCCCCTCGGGTGAGCATGATTTTCGTTCCAAGGTCCCTGAGATCCTCCACACTCCTGTAGGCCTGCTGAGCAACAACGTGGCCCATATGTCCCTCGGAGTTCCTCGGTGTCTGCTGAGTCATGGGCAACACACTGCAGTCTTTCTTAGCATATCTTGATGGAACAGCACTCGCACAGGTTGACGAGCACCGTTTTGGCAAGTTCCACCTTGCTGTGGAAATCGCACACATTCCCTAGTCTGAGCTGCATTGAGGAAAACACTAGGCTTCGCCTTCCTTCCAGGACCTCCTACCTGAAGTCACCCTGCCTCCAGGAGAAAATCGGCTTGCGTTCGTATTGCAACTAAAGCAGAGTTTTTCCTCTAGCACTGCAGGCTTTGGAAGAGGCACCGGCCCCGAGGCCTAACTCGGGCGTTCCTTGGTTGAGGCCGTTCACTAGATGCAGAACCCCGCGCCTCGAGAAGTTGATTCAGGGAAGGAACTAGTGGGTACGCTGTGTCTCTTTTGTCTTGTGAGAAACCAGAGTTTTGTATGCTGCCTGTGCACATGGAAATGGGGTCGTGATGGTACTAGCCTTGCTTTTCTATTTGGAAACCTCCATTCTTGCTGCCGTGAAGCTCCCTGAAATTCTCTGCTGTTGACAGGCCTCGACCCACTGTAGCCATGGGTCTGGGAAGAAAATGAGTTTTCTCCGCCTACGCACGGAGCTTCACTGGCCGGGGTGGGGCTCACCTTGCCATGCTCTAGAGCCAAAGGGAATCTCCACGTGAGTCCTTGCCTCGAGGTAAGGCCCTGAGTAGCCCTGCAGAAAGGGAGGCATGCAGCTCTTTCCATGAGCTCTTAGTGGAGGTTCTGCTTTATATGAAAGGAAGGACCCTTCTTAGGACTCTTAGGTCTCTCAGGTGAGCATCCTTTTGCTTCCAAGATCACTGACTCCCTCCACAACCCTGTGGGCCTGCTGAGCAGCACTGAGTCCCATACGTCCCTCGGAGGTCCTCTGTGTCTGCCGAGTCTCGGGCAACACACTATACGTTACTTCAGGAGAGCTCCATTTCCAGAACCCTCGAACAGCATCAGAACCACATTTCTAGGCAGTCCAACATGCCCTGGAAGTCTTCGACATTGCCCTCGTCTGAGCTGCTCTGAGGAAGCACTCTGCTTAGAATTGATCGAGGACCTCGTTCCTGAAGTCACCCTATTCAAGGAGAAATACAGCATCCGAACATGCTGTGTCGCTCACAGGGCAAGCAACGTGAGAACTTGCCTCGAGGTAAGGCCCTGAAATGCTATGCACAAGCAGAGGCGTGTAGCAGTTTCCATGAGGCCGTAGTCGCTGCCCTGCAGCATTTGAACGCCAGTAGGCTTTTTAGGACACCTAGGTGCCTTGTCCGGTAAACTTATTCCCTGCAAGAACACCGAGTACCCTCAGTCTCACCTGGCCATTCTAAGCAATATCCAGGCCAGGAGCTTTCCGACTCACAGTGTGTATGCCGAGGGAAGGGCTACACAGTGCACTCTTACTGGGACATCTGGATTTAGCCAGCAATCGCACAGATTGACGAGCACCGTTCTAGCAAGTTCCAACATGCCGTGGAAGTCACACTCATTCCCTAGTCTGAGCTGCACAGAGAAAAACACTCGGCTTCTCCTTCCATCCAGGACCTCCTACCTGAAGTCACCCTGCCTCCAGGAGAAAGACGGCTGCGTTCCTATTGCAACGGAAGCACAGTTTCTCCTGTAGCACTGCAGGCTTTTGAATAGGCAAGGGCCCAGAGGCCTAGCTAGGGCTTTCCTTGGCGAGGCCGTTCACTAGAGGTAGAACGCCCTGCCTCGAGAAGTTGATTCAGGGAAGCAACCAGTGTGTACTCTGTGTCTCTTTTGACTTGTTAGAAACCACAGAGGTGTATGCTGCCTGTGCCCACGGAAATGGGGGTATGATGGTAATAGCCTTGTTTCCCATTTGGAAACCTCCATTCTTGCTGGCGTGAAGCTCCCTGAAATTCTCTGCTGTGGACAGGCCCCTGGCTATTGTAGGCATTGGTCTGGGAAGAAAATGACTTTTCTCTGGCTCCACAGTGTGCTTCATACCCAGGGCTGGGACTCATCTTGCCATGCTCTAGAGCTATAAGGAATCTCCACGTCAGTCCTTGCCTCGAGGTAAGGCCCTGAGTAGCCATGCAGAAAGGGAGGCATGCAGCTCTTTCCCTGAGCTCTTAGTCGCTGTTCTCCTTTATATTAAAGGAAGTAGCCTGTTCGGCACTCCTAGGACCCTCGGGGCAGCATCATTTTAGTCCCAAGATCACTGAGAACCTCCACACCCCTGTTGGCTTGCTGAGCAACAACGAGGCCCATAGGTCCCTCGGAGGTCCTCTGTGTCTGCTGAGTCATGGGCAACACACTGCACTCTTTCTTGGGATATCTTGGTTTCACAGCACTCGCACAGGTTCACGAGCACCGTTTGGGCAAGTTCCAACGTTGCTGTGGAAGTCGCACACATTCCCTAGTCTGAGCTGCACAGAGAAAAACACTAGGCTTCCCCTTCCTTCCAGGAACTCCTGCCTGAAGTCACCCTGCCTCCAGGAGAAAGACGCCTTGCTTCCTATTGCAACTAAAGCACAGTTTTTCCTACAGCACTGCAAGCTTTTGAATAGGCACGAGCCCAGAGGCCTAGCTAGGGCGTTCCTTGGTTGAGGCAGTTCACTAGATGCAGAACACCCTGCCACGAGAATTTGATTCAGGGAAGGAACCAGTGTGTAATCTGTGTCTCTTTTGAGTTGTGTGAAACCACAGGGATGTATGCTGTTTGTGCCTTTGGAAACGGGGGCATGTTGGTAGTAGACCTGCTTATCCATTTTGAAAGCTCCATTCATGCTGCCTTGAAGCTCCCTGAATTCTCTGCTGTTGGCAGGACCCTGGCTATTGTAGGCATTGGTCTGGGAAGAAAATGAGTTTTCTCTGGCTACACAGGGTGCTTCATTATCCGGGGTGGGCCTCATCTTGCCATGCTCTAGAGCTAAAGGGAATCTCAACGTGAGTCCTTGCCTCGAGGTGAGGCCCTGAGTAGCCAGACAGAAAGGGAGGCATTAAGCTCTTTCCATGAGCTCTTAGTCGCCGTTCTGCTTTATTTTAAAGGAAGTACACTTTTCAGCACTCCTAGGCCCCTCGGGTGAGCATGATTTTCGTTCCAAGGTCCCTGAGATCCTCCACACTCCTGTAGGCCTGCTGAGCAACAACGTGGCCCATATGTCCCTCGGAGTTCCTCGGTGTCTGCTGAGTCATGGGCAACACACTGCAGTCTTTCTTAGCATATCTTGATTGAACAGCACTCGCACAGGTTGACGAGCACCGTTTTGGCAAGTTCCACCTTGCTGTGGAAATCGCACACATTCCCTAGTCTGAGCTGCATTGAGGAAAACACTAGGCTTCGCCTTCCTTCCAGGACCTCCTACCTGAAGTCACCCTGCCTCCAGGAGAAAATCGGCTTGCGTTCGTATTGCAACTAAAGCAGAGTTTTTCCTCTAGCACTGCAGGCTTTGGAAGAGGCACCGGCCCCGAGGCCTAACTCGGGCGTTCCTTGGTTGAGGCCGTTCACTAGATGCAGAACCCCGCGCCTCGAGAAGTTGATTCAGGGAAGGAACTAGTGGGTACGCTGTGTCTCTTTTGTCTTGTGAGAAACCAGAGTTTTGTATGCTGCCTGTGCACATGGAAATGGGGTCGTGATGGTACTAGCCTTGCTTTTCTATTTGGAAACCTCCATTCTTGCTGCCGTGAAGCTCCCTGAAATTCTCTGCTGTTGACAGGCCTCGACCCACTGTAGCCATGGGTCTGGGAAGAAAATGAGTTTTCTCTGGCTACACACGGAGCTTCAGTGGCCGGGGTGGAACTCATCATGCCATGCTCTACAGCTCAAGGAAATCTCAACGTGAGTCCTTGCCTCGAGGTAAGGCCCTGAGTAGCCCTGCAGAAAGGGAGGCATGGAGCGCTTTCCACGAGCTCTTAGTCGCTGTTCTGCTTTACTTTAAAGGAGGTACCCTTTTCAGGACTCCTGGGCCCCTCGGGTGAGCATCATTTGATTCCAGGATCTCTGAGTACCTCCACACCCCTGCAGGCCTGCTGAGCAACAACGAGGCCCATTGGTCCCTCGGAGGTCCTCTGTGTCTGCTGAGTCATGGGCAACACCCTGCACTCTTTCTTGGGATATCTTGATTCACAGCACTCGCACAGGTTCAAGAGCCACGTTCTAGCAAGTTCCAACAGGACGTGGAAGTCGCACTCATTCCCTAGTCTGAGCTGCACAGAGAAAAACACTAGGCATCTCCTTCCATCCAGGACCTCCTACCTGAAGTCACCCTGCCTCCAGGAGAAAGACGGCTTGCGCTCCTATTGCAACTAAAGCACAGTTTTTCCTGTAGCACTGCAGGCTTTTGAAGCGGCATGGGCCCAGAGGCTTGGCTAGGGCGTTCCTTGGTGAGGCCGTTCACTAGACGCAGAACACCCTGCCTCGAGAAGTGGATTGAGGGAAGCAACCAGTGTGTAGTCTGTGTCTCTTTTGACTTGTTAGAAACCACAGAGATGTATGCTGCCTCTGCCCATGGAAATGGGGGCATGATGGTACTAGCCTTGCTTTCCATTTGGAAAGCTCCATTCTTGCTGTCGTGAAGCTCCCTGAAATTCTCTGCTGTTGGCCGCCCCGTGACCACTGTAGGCAGGGGTGTGGGAAGAAAATGAGTTTTCTCCGCCTACGCACGGAGCTTCACTGGCCGGGGTGGGGCTCACCTTGCCATGCTCTAGAGCCAAAGGGAATCTCCACGTGAGTCCTTGCCTCGAGGTAAGGCCCTGCCTGAGTAGCCCTGCAGAAAGGGAGGCATGCAGCTCTTTCCATGAGCTCTTAGTGGAGGTTCTGCTTTATATGAAAGGAAGGACCCTTTTCAGGACTCCTAGGTCTCTCGGGTGAGCATCCTTTTGCTTCCAAGATCACTGACTCCCTCCACAACCCTGTGGGCCTGCTGAGCAGCACTGAGTCCCATACGTCCCTCGGAGGCCCTCTGTGTCTGCCGAGTCTCGGGCAACACACTATACGTTACTTCAGGAGAGCTCCATTTCCAGAACCCTCGAACAGCATCAGAACCACATTTCTAGGCAGTCCAACATGCCCTGGAAGTCTTCGACATTGCCCTCGTCTGAGCTGCTCTGAGGAAGCACTCTGCTTAGAATTGATCGAGGACCTCGTTCCTGAAGTCACCCTATTCAAGGAGAAATACAGCATCCAAACATGCTGTGTCGCTCACAGGGCAAGCAACGTGAGAACTTGCCTCGAGGTAAGGCCCTGAAATGCTATGCACAAAGCAGAGGCGTGTAGCAGTTTCCATGAGGCCGTAGTCGCTGCCCTGCAGCATTTGAACGCCAGTAGGCTTTTTAGGACACCTAGGTGCCTCGTCCGGTAAACTTATTCCCTGCAAGAACACCGAGTACCCTCAGTCTCACCTGGCCATTCTAAGCAATATCCAGGCCAGGAGCTTTCCGACTCACAGTGTGTATGCCGAGGGAAGGGCTACACAGTGCACTCTTATTGGGACATCTGGATTTAGCCAGCAATCGCACAGATTGACGAGCACCGTTCTAGCAAGTTCCAACATGCCGTGGAAGTCACACTCATTCCCTAGTCTGAGCTGCACAGAGAAAAACACTAGGCTTCTCCTTCCATCCAGGACCTCCTACCTGAAGTCACCCTGCCTCCAGGAGAAAGACGGCTGCGTTCCTATTGCAACGGAAGCACAGTTTCTCCTGTAGCACTGCAGGCTTTTGAATAGGCAAGGGCCCAGAGGCCTAGCTAGGGCTTTCCTTGGCAAGGCCGTTCACTAGAGGTAGAACGCCCTGCCTCGAGAAGTTGATTCAGGGAAGCAACCAGTGTGTACTCTGTGTCTCTTTTGACTTGTTAGAAACCACAGAGGTGTATGCTGCCTGTGCCCACGGAAATGGGGGTATGATGGTAATAGCCTTGTTTCCCATTTGGAAACCTCCATTCTTGCTGGCGTGAAGCTCCCTGAAATTCTCTGCTGTGGACAGGCCCCTGGCTATTGTAGGCATTGGTCTGGGAAGAAAATGACTTTTCTCTGGCTCCACAGTGTGCTTCATACCCAGGGCTGGGACTCATCTTGCCATGCTCTAGAGCTATAAGGAATCTCCACGTCAGTCCTTGCCTCGAGGTAAGGCCCTGAGTAGCCATGCAGAAAGGGAGGCATGCAGCTCTTTCCCTGAGCTCTTAGTCGCTGTTCTCCTTTATATTAAAGGAAGTAGCCTGTTCGGCACTCCTAGGACCCTCGGGGCAGCATCATTTTAGTCCCAAGATCACTGAGAACCTCCACACCCCTGTTGGCTTGCTGAGCAACAACGAGGCCCATAGGTCCCTCGGAGGTCCTCTGTGTCTGCTGAGTCATGGGCAACACACTGCACTCTTTCTTGGGATATCTTGGTTTCACAGCACTCGCACAGGTTCACGAGCACCGTTTGGGCAAGTTCCAACGTTGCTGTGGAAGTCGCACACATTCCCTAGTCTGAGCTGCACTGAGAAAAACACTAGGCTTCCCCTTCCTTCCAGGAACTCCTGCCTGAAGTCACCCTGCCTCCAGGAGAAAGACGCCTTGCTTCCTATTGCAACTAAAGCACAGTTTTTCCTACAGCACTGCAAGCTTTTGAATAGGCACGAGCCCAGAGGCCTAGCTAGGGCGTTCCTTGGTTGAGGCAGTTCACTAGATGCAGAACACCCTGCCACGAGAATTTGATTCAGGGAAGGAACCAGTGTGTAATCTGTGTCTCTTTTGAGTTGTGTGAAACCACAGGGATGTATGCTGTTTGTGCCTTTGGAAACGGGGGCATGTTGGTAGTAGACCTGCTTATCCATTTTGAAAGCTCCATTCATGCTGCCTTGAAGCTCCCTGAATTCTCTGCTGTTGGCAGGACCCTGGCTATTGTAGGCATTGGTCTGGGAAGAAAATGAGTTTTCTCTGGCTACACAGGGTGCTTCATTATCCGGGGTGGGCCTCATCTTGCCATGCTCTAGAGCTAAAGGGAATCTCAACGTGAGTCCTTGCCTCGAGGTGAGGCCCTGAGTAGCCAGACAGAAAGGGAGGCATTAAGCTCTTTCCATGAGCTCTTAGTCGCCGTTCTGCTTTATTTTAAAGGAAGTACACTTTTCAGCACTCCTAGGCCCCTCGGGTGAGCATGATTTTCGTTCCAAGGTCCCTGAGATCCTCCACACTCCTGTAGGCCTGCTGAGCAACAACGTGGCCCATATGTCCCTCGGAGTTCCTCGGTGTCTGCTGAGTCATGGGCAACACACTGCAGTCTTTCTTAGCATATCTTGATTGAACAGCACTCGCACAGGTTGACGAGCACCGTTTTGGCAAGTTCCACCTTGCTGTGGAAATCGCACACATTCCCTAGTCTGAGCTGCATTGAGGAAAACACTAGGCTTCGCCTTCCTTCCAGGACCTCCTACCTGAAGTCACCCTGCCTCCAGGAGAAAATCGGCTTGCGTTCGTATTGCAACTAAAGCAGAGTTTTTCCTCTAGCACTGCAGGCTTTGGAAGAGGCACCGGCCCCGAGGCCTAACTAGGGCGTTCCTTGGTTGAGGCCGTTCACTAGATGCAGAACCCCGCGCCTCGAGAAGTTGATTCAGGGAAGGAACTAGTGGGTACGCTGTGTCTCTTTTGTCTTGTGAGAAACCAGAGTTTTGTATGCTGCCTGTGCACATGGAAATGGGGTCGTGATGGTACTAGCCTTGCTTTTCTATTTGGAAACCTCCATTCTTGCTGCCGTGAAGCTCCCTGAAATTCTCTGCTGTTGACAGGCCTCGACCCACTGTAGCCATGGGTCTGGGAAGAAAATGAGTTTTCTCTGGCTACACACGGAGCTTCAGTGGCCGGGGTGGAACTCATCATGCCATGCTCTACAGCTCAAGGAAATCTCAACGTGAGTCCTTGCCTCGAGGTAAGGCCCTGAGTAGCCCTGCAGAAAGGGAGGCATGGAGCGCTTTCCACGAGCTCTTAGTCGCTGTTCTGCTTTACTTTAAAGGAGGTACCCTTTTCAGGACTCCTGGGCCCCTCGTGTGAGCATCATTTGATTCCAGGATCTCTGAGTACCTCCACACCCCTGCAGGCCTGCTGAGCAACAACGAGGCCCATTGGTCCCTCGGAGGTCCTCTGTGTCTGCTGAGTCATGGGCAACACCCTGCACTCTTTCTTGGGATATCTTGATTCACAGCACTCGCACAGGTTCAAGAGCCACGTTCTAGCAAGTTCCAACAGGACGTGGAAGTCGCACTCATACCCTAGTCTGAGCTGCACAGAGAAAAACACTAGGCATCTCCTTCCATCCAGGACCTCCTACCTGAAGTCACCCTGCCTCCAGGAGAAAGACGGCTTGCGCTCCTATTGCAACTAAAGCACAGTTTTTCCTGTAGCACTGCAGGCTTTTGAAGCGGCATGGGCCCAGAGGCTTGGCTAGGGCGTTCCTTGGTGAGGCCGTTCACTAGACGCAGAACACCCTGCCTCGAGAAGTGGATTGAGGGAAGCAACCAGTGTGTAGTCTGTGTCTCTTTTGACTTGTTAGAAACCACAGAGATGTATGCTGCCTCTGCCCATGGAAATGGGGGCATGATGGTACTAGCCTTGCTTTCCATTTGGAAAGCTCCATTCTTGCTGTCGTGAAGCTCCCTGAAATTCTCTGCTGTTGGCCGCCCCGTGACCACTGTAGGCAGGGGTGTGGGAAGAAAATGAGTTTTCTCCGGCTACGCACGGAGCTTCACTGGCCGGGGTGGGGCTCACCTTGCCATGCTCTAGAGCCAAAGGGAATCTCCACGTGAGTCCTTGCCTCGAGGTAAGGCCCTGCCTGAGTAGCCCTGCAGAAAGGGAGGCATGCAGCTCTTTCCATGAGCTCTTAGTGGAGGTTCTGCTTTATATGAAAGGAAGGACCCTTTTCAGGACTCCTAGGTCTCTCGGGTGAGCATCCTTTTGCTTCCAAGATCACTGACTCCCTCCACAACCCTGTGGGCCTGCTGAGCAGCACTGAGTCCCATACGTCCCTCGGAGGCCCTCTGTGTCTGCCGAGTCTCGGGCAACACACTATACGTTACTTCAGGAGAGCTCCATTTTCAGAACCCTCGAACAGCATCAGAACCACATTTCTAGGCAGTCCAACATGCCCTGGAAGTCTTCGACATTGCCCTCGTCTGAGCTGCTCTGAGGAAGCACTCTGCTTAGAAGTGATCGAGGACCTCGTTCCTGAAGTCACCCTATTCAAGGAGAAATACAGCATCCGAACATGCTGTGTCGCTCACAGGGCAAGCAACGTGAGAACTTGCCTCGAGGTAAGGCCCTGAAATGCTATGCACAAAGCAGAGGCGTGTAGCAGTTTCCATGAGGCCGTAGTCGCTGCCCTGCAGCATTTGAACGCCAGTAGGCTTTTTAGGACACCTAGGTGCCTCGTCCGGTAAACTTATTCCCTGCAAGAACACCGAGTACCCTCAGTCTCACCTGGCCATTCTAAGCAATATCCAGGCCAGGAGCTTTCCGACTCACAGTGTGTATGCCGAGGGAAGGGCTACACAGTGCACTCTTATTGGGACATCTGGATTTAGCCAGCAATCGCACAGATTGACGAGCACCGTTCTAGCAAGTTCCAACATGCCGTGGAAGTCACACTCATTCCCTAGTCTGAGCTGCACAGAGAAAAACACTAGGCTTCTCCTTCCATCCAGGACCTCCTACCTGAAGTCACCCTGCCTCCAGGAGAAAGACGGCTGCGTTCCTATTGCAACGGAAGCACAGTTTCTCCTGTAGCACTGCAGGCTTTTGAATAGGCAAGGGCCCAGAGGCCTAGCTAGGTCTTTCCTTGGCAAGGCCGTTCACTAGAGGTAGAACGCCCTGCCTCGAGAAGTTGATTCAGGGAAGCAACCAGTGTGTACTCTGTGTCTCTTTTGACTTGTTAGAAACCACAGAGGTGTATGCTGCCTGTGCCCACGGAAATGGGGGTATGATGGTAATAGCCTTGTTTCCCATTTGGAAACCTCCATTCTTGCTGGCGTGAAGCTCCCTGAAATTCTCTGCTGTGGACAGTCCCCTGGCTATTGTAGGCATTGGTCTGGGAAGAAAATGACTTTTCTCTGGCTCCACAGTGTGCTTCATACCCAGGGCTGGGACTCATCTTGCCATGCTCTAGAGCTATAAGGAATCTCCACGTCAGTCCTTGCCTCGAGGTAAGGCCCTGAGTAGCCATGCAGAAAGGGAGGCATGCAGCTCTTTCCCTGAGCTCTTAGTCGCTGTTCTCCTTTATATTAAAGGAAGTAGCCTGTTCGGCACTCCTAGGACCCTCGGGGCAGCATCATTTTAGTCCCAAGATCACTGAGAACCTCCACACCCCTGTTGGCTTGCTGAGCAACAAAGAGGCCCATAGGTCCCTCAGAGGTCCTCTGTGTCTGCTGAGTCATGGGCAACACACTGCACTCTTTCTTGGGATATCTTGGTTTCACAGCACTCGCACAGGTTCACGAGCACCGCTTGGGCAAGTTCCAACTTGCTGTGGAAGTCGCACACATTCCCTAGTCTGAGCTGCACTGAGAAAAACACTAGGCTTCCCCTTCCTTCCAGGAACTCCTGCCTGAAGTCACCCTGCCTCCAGGAGAAAGACGCCTTGCTTCCTATTGCAACTAAAGCACAGTTTTTCCTACAGCACTGCAAGCTTTTGAATAGGCACGAGC
Source organism: Eschrichtius robustus (assembly GCF_028021215.1). Classification (NCBI taxonomy): domain Eukaryota; kingdom Metazoa; phylum Chordata; class Mammalia; order Artiodactyla; family Eschrichtiidae; genus Eschrichtius; species Eschrichtius robustus. Next base: position 105,923,265 of record NC_090832.1, on the reverse strand, counting down.
CCAGAGGCCTAGCTAGGGCGTTCCTTGGTTGAGGCAGTTCACTAGATGCAGAACACCCTGCCACGAGAATTTGATTCAGGGAAGGAACCAGTGTGTAATCTGTGTCTCTTTTGAGTTGTGTGAAACCACAGGGATGTATGCTGTTTGTGCCTATGGAAACGGGGGCATGTTGGTGGTAGACTTGCTTATCCATTTTGAAAGCTCCATTCATGCTGCCTTGACGCTCCCTGAATTCTCTGCTGTTGGCAGGACCCTGGCTATTGTAGGCATTGGTCTGGGAAGAAAATGAGTTTTCTCTGGCTACACAGGGTGCTTCATTATCCGGGGTGGGCCTCATCTTGCCATGCTCTAGAGCTAAAGGGAATCTCAACGTGAGTCCTTGCCTCGAGGTGAGGCCCTGAGTAGCCAGACAGAAAGGGAGGCATTAAGCTCTTTCCATGAGCTCTTAGTCGCCGTTCTGCTTTATTTTAAAGGAAGTACCCTTTTCAGCACTCCTAGGCCCCTCGGGTGAGCATGATTTTCGTTCCAAGGTCCCTGAGATCCTCCACACTCCTGTAGGCCTGCTGAGCAACAACGTGGCCCATATGTCCCTCGGAGTTCCTCGGTGTCTGCTGAGTCATGGGCAACACACTGCAGTCTTTCTTAGGATATCTTGATTGAACAGCACTCGCACAGGTTGACGAGCACCGTTTTGGCAAGTTCCACCTTGCTGTGGAAATCGCACACATTCCCTAGTCTGAGCTGCATTGAGGAAAACACTAGGCTTCGCCTTCCTTCCAGGACCTCCTACCTGAAGTCACCCTGCCTCCAGGAGAAAATCGGCTTGCGTTCGTATTGCAACTAAAGCAGAGTTTTTCCTCTAGCACTGCAGGCTTTGGAAGAGGCACCGGCCCCGAGGCCTAACTAGGGCGTTCCTTGGTTGAGGCCGTTCACTAGATGCAGAACCCCGCGCCTCGAGAAGTTGATTCAGGGAAGGAACTAGTGGGTACGCTGTGTCTCTTTTGTCTTGTGAGAAACCAGAGTTTTGTATGCTGCCTGTGCACATGGAAATGGGGTCGTGATGGTACTAGCCTTGCTTTTCTATTTGGAAACCTCCATTCTTGCTGCCGTGAAGCTCCCTGAAATTCTCTGCTGTTGACAGGCCTCGACCCACTGTAGCCATGGGTCTGGGAAGAAAATGAGTTTTCTCTGGCTACACACGGAGCTTCAGTGGCCGGGGTGGAACTCATCATGCCATGCTCTACAGCTCAAGGAAATCTCAACGTGAGTCCTTGCCTCGAGGTAAGGCCCTGAGTAGCCCTGCAGAAAGGGAGGCATGGAGCGCTTTCCACGAGCTCTTAGTCGCTGTTCTGCTTTACTTTAAAGGAGGTACCCTTTTCAGGACTCCTGGGCCCCTCGTGTGAGCATCATTTGATTCCAGGATCTCTGAGTACCTCCACACCCCTGCAGGCCTGCTGAGCAACAACGAGGCCCATTGGTCCCTCGGAGGTCCTCTGTGTCTGCTGAGTCATGGGCAACACCCTGCACTCTTTCTTGGGATATCTTGATTCACAGCACTCGCACAGGTTCAAGAGCCACGTTCTAGCAAGTTCCAACAGGACGTGGAAGTCGCACTCATTCCCTAGTCTGAGCTGCACAGAGAAAAACACTAGGCATCTCCTTCCATCCAGGACCTCCTACCTGAAGTCACCCTGCCTCCAGGAGAAAGACGGCTTGCGCTCCTATTGCAACTAAAGCACAGTTTTTCCTGTAGCACTGCAGGCTTTTGAAGCGGCATGGGCCCAGAGGCTTGGCTAGGGCGTTCCTTGGTGAGGCCGTTCACTAGACGCAGAACACCCTGCCTCGAGAAGTGGATTGAGGGAAGCAACCAGTGTGTAGTCTGTGTCTCTTTTGACTTGTTAGAAACCACAGAGATGTATGCTGCCTCTGCCCATGGAAATGGGGGCATGATGGTACTAGCCTTGCTTTCCATTTGGAAAGCTCCATTCTTGCTGTCGTGAAGCTCCCTGAAATTCTCTGCTGTTGGCCGCCCCGTGACCACTGTAGGCAGGGGTGTGGGAAGAAAATGAGTTTTCTCCGGCTACGCACGGAGCTTCACTGGCCGGGGTGGGGCTCACCTTGCCATGCTCTAGAGCCAAAGGGAATCTCCACGTGAGTCCTTGCCTCGAGGTAAGGCCCTGCCTGAGTAGCCCTGCAGAAAGGGAGGCATGCAGCTCTTTCCATGAGCTCTTAGTGGAGGTTCTGCTTTATATGAAAGGAAGGACCCTTTTCAGGACTCCTAGGTCTCTCGGGTGAGCATCCTTTTGCTTCCAAGATCACTGACTCCCTCCACAACCCTGTGGGCCTGCTGAGCAGCACTGAGTCCCATACGTCCCTCGGAGGCCCTCTGTGTCTGCCGAGTCTCGGGCAACACACTATACGTTACTTCAGGAGAGCTCCATTTCCAGAACCCTCGAACAGCATCAGAACCACATTTCTAGGCAGTCCAACATGCCCTGGAAGTCTTCGACATTGCCCTCGTCTGAGCTGCTCTGAGGAAGCACTCTGCTTAGAATTGATCGAGGACCTCGTTCCTGAAGTCACCCTATTCAAGGAGAAATACAGCATCCAAACATGCTGTGTCGCTCACAGGGCAAGCAACGTGAGAACTTGCCTCGAGGTAAGGCCCTGAAATGCTATGCACAAAGCAGAGGCGTGTAGCAGTTTCCATGAGGCCGTAGTCGCTGCCCTGCAGCATTTGAACGCCAGTAGGCTTTTTAGGACACCTAGGTGCCTCGTCCGGTAAACTTATTCCCTGCAAGAACACCGAGTACCCTCAGTCTCACCTGGGCATTCTAAGCAATATCCAGGCCAGGAGCTTTCCGACTCACAGTGTGTATGCCGAGGGAAGGGCTACACAGTGCACTCTTATTGGGACATCTGGATTTAGCCAGCAATCGCACAGATTGACGAGCACCGTTCTAGCAAGTTCCAACATGCCGTGGAAGTCACACTCATTCCCTAGTCTGAGCTGCACAGAGAAAAACACTAGGCTTCTCCTTCCATCCAGGACCTCCTACCTGAAGTCACCCTGCCTCCAGGAGAAAGACGGCTGCGTTCCTATTGCAACGGAAGCACAGTTTCTCCTGTAGCACTGCAGGCTTTTGAATAGGCAAGGGCCCAGAGGCCTAGCTAGGTCTTTCCTTGGCAAGGCCGTTCACTAGAGGTAGAACGCCCTGCCTCGAGAAGTTGATTCAGGGAAGCAACCAGTGTGTACTCTGTGTCTCTTTTGACTTGTTAGAAACCACAGAGGTGTATGCTGCCTGTGCCCACGGAAATGGGGGTATGATGGTAATAGCCTTGTTTCCCATTTGGAAACCTCCATTCTTGCTGGCGTGAAGCTCCCTGAAATTCTCTGCTGTGGACAGGCCCCTGGCTATTGTAGGCATTGGTCTGGGAAGAAAATGACTTTTCTCTGGCTCCACAGTGTGCTTCATACCCAGGGCTGGGACTCATCTTGCCATGCTCTAGAGCTATAAGGAATCTCCACGTCAGTCCTTGCCTCGAGGTAAGGCCCTGAGTAGCCATGCAGAAAGGGAGGCATGCAGCTCTTTCCCTGAGCTCTTAGTCGCTGTTCTCCTTTATATTAAAGGAAGTAGCCTGTTCGGCACTCCTAGGACCCTCGGGGCAGCATCATTTTAGTCCCAAGATCACTGAGAACCTCCACACCCCTGTTGGCTTGCTGAGCAACAACGAGGCCCATAGGTCCCTCGGAGGTCCTCTGTGTCTGCTGAGTCATGGGCAACACACTGCACTCTTTCTTGGGATATCTTGGTTTCACAGCACTCGCACAGGTTCACGAGCACCGTTTGGGCAAGGTCCAACGTTGCTGTGGAAGTCGCACACATTCCCTAGTCTGAGCTGCACTGAGAAAAACACTAGGCTTCCCCTTCCTTCCAGGAACTCCTGCCTGAAGTCACCCTGCCTCCAGGAGAAAGACGCCTTGCTTCCTATTGCAACTAAAGCACAGTTTTTCCTACAGCACTGCAAGCTTTTGAATAGGCACGAGCCCAGAGGCCTAGCTAGGGCGTTCCTTGGTTGAGGCAGTTCACTAGATGCAGAACACCCTGCCACGAGAATTTGATTCAGGGAAGGAACCAGTGTGTAATCTGTGTCTCTTTTGAGTTGTGTGAAACCACAGGGATGTATGCTGTTTGTGCCTATGGAAACGGGGGCATGTTGGTGGTAGACTTGCTTATCCATTTTGAAAGCTCCATTCATGCTGCCTTGACGCTCCCTGAATTCTCTGCTGTTGGCAGGACCCTGGCTATTGTAGGCATTGGTCTGGGAAGAAAATGAGTTTTCTCTGGCTACACAGGGTGCTTCATTATCCGGGGTGGGCCTCATCTTGCCATGCTCTAGAGCTAAAGGGAATCTCAACGTGAGTCCTTGCCTCGAGGTGAGGCCCTGAGTAGCCAGACAGAAAGGGAGGCATTAAGCTCTTTCCATGAGCTCTTAGTCGCCGTTCTGCTTTATTTTAAAGGAAGTACCCTTTTCAGCACTCCTAGGCCCCTCGGGTGAGCATCATTTTCGTTCCAAGATCCCTGAGATCCTCCACACTCCTGTAGGCCTGCTGAGCAACAACGTGGCCCATATGTCCCTCGGAGTTCCTCGGTGTCTGCTGAGTCATGGGCAACACACTGCAGTCTTTCTTAGGATATCTTGATTGAACAGCACTCGCACAGGTTGACGAGCACCGTTTTGGCAAGTTCCACCTTGCTGTGGAAATCGCACACATTCCCTAGTCTGAGCTGCATTGAGGAAAACACTAGGCTTCGCCTTCCTTCCAGGACCTCCTACCTGAAGTCACCCTGCCTCCAGGAGAAAATCGGCTTGCGTTCGTATTGCAACTAAAGCAGAGTTTTTCCTCTAGCACTGCAGGCTTTGGAAGAGGCACCGGCCCCGAGGCCTAACTAGGGCGTTCCTTGGTTGAGGCCGTTCACTAGATGCAGAACCCCGCGCCTCGAGAAGTTGATTCAGGGAAGAAACTAGTGGGTACGCTGTGTCTCTTTTGTCTTGTGAGAAACCAGAGTTTTGTATGCTGCCTGTGCACATGGAAATTGGGTCGTGATGGTACTAGCCTTGCTTTTCTATTTGGAAACCTCCATTCTTGCTGCCGTGAAGCTCCCTGAAGTTCTCTGCTGTTGACAGGCCTCGACCCACTGTAGCCATGGGTCTGGGAAGAAAATGAGTTTTCTCTGGCTACACAGGGTGCTTCATTATCCGGGGTGGGCCTCATCTTGCCATGCTCTAGAGCTAAAGGGAATCTCAACGTGAGTCCTTGCCTCGAGGTGAGGCCCTGAGTAGCCAGACAGAAAGGGAGGCATTAAGCTCTTTCCATGAGCTCTTAGTCGCCGTTCTGCTTTATTTTTTAGGAAGTACACTTTTCAGCACTCCTAGGCCCCTCGGGTGAGCATCATTTTCGTTCCAAGATCCCTGAGATCCTCCACACTCCTGTAGGCCTGCTGAGCAACAACGTGGCCCATATGTCCCTCGGAGTTCCTCGGTGTCTGCTGAGTCATGGGCAACACACTGCAGTCTTTCTTAGGATATCTTGATTGAACAGCACTCGCACAGGTTGACGAGCACCGTTTTGGCAAGTTCCACCTTGCTGTGGAAATCGCACACATTCCCTAGTCTGAGCTGCATTGAGGAAAACACTAGGCTTCGCCTTCCTTCAAGGACCTCCTACCTGAAGTCACCCTGCCTCCAGGAGAAAATCGGCTTGCGTTCGTATTGCAACTAAAGCAGAGTTTTTCCTCTAGCACTGCAGGCTTTGGAAGAGGCACCGGCCCCGAGGCCTAACTAGGGCGTTCCTTGGTTGAGGCCGTTCACTAGATGCAGAACCCCGCGCCTCGAGAAGTTGATTCAGGGAAGGAACTAGTGGGTACGCTGTGTCTCTTTTGTCTTGTGAGAAACCAGAGTTTTGTATGCTGCCTGTGCACATGGAAATGGGGTCGTGATGGTACTAGCCTTGCTTTTCTATTTGGAAACCTCCATTCTTGCTGCCGTGAAGCTCCCTGAAATTCTCTGCTGTTGACAGGCCTCGACCCACTGTAGCCATGGGTCTGGGAAGAAAATGAGTTTTCTCTGGCTACACACGGAGCTTCAGTGGCCGGGGTGGAACTCATCATGCCATGCTCTACAGCTCAAGGAAATCTCAACGTGAGTCCTTGCCTCGAGGTAAGGCCCTGAGTAGCCCTGCAGAAAGGGAGGCATGGAGCGCTTTCCACGAGCTCTTAGTCGCTGTTCTGCTTTACTTTAAAGGAGGTACCCTTTTCAGGACTCCTGGGCCCCTCGTGTGAGCATCATTTGATTCCAGGATCTCTGAGTACCTCCACACCCCTGCAGGCCTGCTGAGCAACAACGAGGCCCATTGGTCCCTCGGAGGTCCTCTGTGTCTGCTGAGTCATGGGCAACACCCTGCACTCTTTCTTGGGATATCTTGATTCACAGCACTCGCACAGGTTCAAGAGCCACGTTCTAGCAAGTTCCAACAGGACGTGGAAGTCGCACTCATACCCTAGTCTGAGCTGCACAGAGAAAAACACTAGGCATCTCCTTCCATCCAGGACCTCCTACCTGAAGTCACCCTGCCTCCAGGAGAAAGACGGCTTGCGCTCCTATTGCAACTAAAGCACAGTTTTTCCTGTAGCACTGCAGGCTTTTGAAGCGGCATGGGCCCAGAGGCTTGGCTAGGGCGTTCCTTGGTGAGGCCGTTCACTAGACGCAGAACACCCTGCCTCGAGAAGTGGATTGAGGGAAGCAACCAGTGTGTAGTCTGTGTCTCTTTTGACTTGTTAGAAACCACAGAGATGTATGCTGCCTCTGCCCATGGAAATGGGGGCATGATGGTACTAGCCTTGCTTTCCATTTGGAAAGCTCCATTCTTGCTGTCGTGAAGCTCCCTGAAATTCTCTGCTGTTGGCCGCCCCGTGACCACTGTAGGCAGGGGTGTGGGAAGAAAATGAGTTTTCTCCGGCTACGCACGGAGCTTCACTGGCCGGGGTGGGGCTCACCTTGCCATGCTCTAGAGCCAAAGGGAATCTCCACGTGAGTCCTTGCCTCGAGGTAAGGCCCTGCCTGAGTAGCCCTGCAGAAAGGGAGGCATGCAGCTCTTTCCATGAGCTCTTAGTGGAGGTTCTGCTTTATATGAAAGGAAGGACCCTTTTCAGGACTCCTAGGTCTCTCGGGTGAGCATCCTTTTGCTTCCAAGATCACTGACTCCCTCCACAACCCTGTGGGCCTGCTGAGCAGCACTGAGTCCCATACGTCCCTCGGAGGCCCTCTGTGTCTGCCGAGTCTCGGGCAACACACTATACGTTACTTCAGGAGAGCTCCATTTCCAGAACCCTCGAACAGCATCAGAACCACATTTCTAGGCAGTCCAACATGCCCTGGAAGTCTTCGACATTGCCCTCGTCTGAGCTGCTCTGAGGAAGCACTCTGCTTAGAAGTGATCGAGGACCTCGTTCCTGAAGTCACCCTATTCAAGGAGAAATACAGCATCCAAACATGCTGTGTCGCTCACAGGGCAAGCAACGTGAGAACTTGCCTCGAGGTAAGGCCCTGAAATGCTATGCACAAAGCAGAGGCGTGTAGCAGTTTCCATGAGGCCGTAGTCGCTGCCCTGCAGCATTTGAACGCCAGTAGGCTTTTTAGGACACCTAGGTGCCTCGTCCGGTAAACTTATTCCCTGCAAGAACACCGAGTACCCTCAGTCTCACCTGGCCATTCTAAGCAATATCCAGGCCAGGAGCTTTCCGACTCACAGTGTGTATGCCGAGGGAAGGGCTACACAGTGCACTCTTATTGGGACATCTGGATTTAGCCAGCAATCGCACAGATTGACGAGCACCGTTCTAGCAAGTTCCAACATGCCGTGGAAGTCACACTCATTCCCTAGTCTGAGCTGCACAGAGAAAAACACTAGGCTTCTCCTTCCATCCAGGACCTCCTACCTGAAGTCACCCTGCCTCCAGGAGAAAGACGGCTGCGTTCCTATTGCAACGGAAGCACAGTTTCTCCTGTAGCACTGCAGGCTTTTGAATAGGCAAGGGCCCAGAGGCCTAGCTAGGTCTTTCCTTGGCAAGGCCGTTCACTAGAGGTAGAACGCCCTGCCTCGAGAAGTTGATTCAGGGAAGCAACCAGTGTGTACTCTGTGTCTCTTTTGACTTGTTAGAAACCACAGAGGTGTATGCTGCCTGTGCCCACGGAAATGGGGGTATGATGGTAATAGCCTTGTTTCCCATTTGGAAACCTCCATTCTTGCTGGCGTGAAGCTCCCTGAAATTCTCTGCTGTGGACAGTCCCCTGGCTATTGTAGGCATTGGTCTGGGAAGAAAATGACTTTTCTCTGGCTCCACAGTGTGCTTCATACCCAGGGCTGGGACTCATCTTGCCATGCTCTAGAGCTATAAGGAATCTCCACGTCAGTCCTTGCCTCGAGGTAAGGCCCTGAGTAGCCATGCAGAAAGGGAGGCATGCAGCTCTTTCCCTGAGCTCTTAGTCGCTGTTCTCCTTTATATTAAAGGAAGTAGCCTGTTCGGCACTCCTAGGACCCTCGGGGCAGCATCATTTTAGTCCCAAGATCACTGAGAACCTCCACACCCCTGTTGGCTTGCTGAGCAACAAAGAGGCCCATAGGTCCCTCAGAGGTCCTCTGTGTCTGCTGAGTCATGGGCAACACACTGCACTCTTTCTTGGGATATCTTGGTTTCACAGCACTCGCACAGGTTCACGAGCACCGCTTGGGCAAGTTCCAACTTGCTGTGGAAGTCGCACACATTCCCTAGTCTGAGCTGCACTGAGAAAAACACTAGGCTTCCCCTTCCTTCCAGGAACTCCTGCCTGAAGTCACCCTGCCTCCAGGAGAAAGACGCCTTGCTTCCTATTGCAACTAAAGCACAGTTTTTCCTACAGCACTGCAAGCTTTTGAATAGGCACGAGCCCAGAGGCCTAGCTAGGGCGTTCCTTGGTTGAGGCAGTTCACTAGATGCAGAACACCCTGCCACGAGAATTTGATTCAGGGAAGGAACCAGTGTGTAATCTGTGTCTCTTTTGAGTTGTGTGAAACCACAGGGATGTATGCTGTTTGTGCCTATGGAAACGGGGGCATGTTGGTGGTAGACTTGCTTATCCATTTTGAAAGCTCCATTCATGCTGCCTTGACGCTCCCTGAATTCTCTGCTGTTGGCAGGACCCTGGCTATTGTAGGCATTGGTCTGGGAAGAAAATGAGTTTTCTCTGGCTACACAGGGTGCTTCATTATCCGGGGTGGGCCTCATCTTGCCATGCTCTAGAGCTAAAGGGAATCTCAACGTGAGTCCTTGCCTCGAGGTGAGGCCCTGAGTAGCCAGACAGAAAGGGAGGCATTAAGCTCTTTCCATGAGCTCTTAGTCGCCGTTCTGCTTTATTTTAAAGGAAGTACCCTTTTCAGCACTCCTAGGCCCCTCGGGTGAGCATCATTTTCGTTCCAAGATCCCTGAGATCCTCCACACTCCTGTAGGCCTGCTGAGCAACAACGTGGCCCATATGTCCCTCGGAGTTCCTCGGTGTCTGCTGAGTCATGGGCAACACACTGCAGTCTTTCTTAGGATATCTTGATTGAACAGCACTCGCACAGGTTGACGAGCACCGTTTTGGCAAGTTCCACCTTGCTGTGGAAATCGCACACATTCCCTAGTCTGAGCTGCATTGAGGAAAACACTAGGCTTCGCCTTCCTTCCAGGACCTCCTACCTGAAGTCACCCTGCCTCCAGGAGAAAATCGGCTTGCGTTCGTATTGCAACTAAAGCAGAGTTTTTCCTCTAGCACTGCAGGCTTTGGAAGAGGCACCGGCCCCGAGGCCTAACTAGGGCGTTCCTTGGTTGAGGCCGTTCACTAGATGCAGAACCCCGCGCCTCGAGAAGTTGATTCAGGGAAGGAACTAGTGGGTACGCTGTGTCTCTTTTGTCTTGTGAGAAACCAGAGTTTTGTATGCTGCCTGTGCACATGGAAATGGGGTCGTGATGGTACTAGCCTTGCTTTTCTATTTGGAAACCTCCATTCTTGCTGCCGTGAAGCTCCCTGAAATTCTCTGCTGTTGACAGGCCTCGACCCACTGTAGCCATGGGTCTGGGAAGAAAATGAGTTTTCTCTGGCTACACACGGAGCTTCAGTGGCCGGGGTGGAACTCATCATGCCATGCTCTACAGCTCAAGGAAATCTCAACGTGAGTCCTTGCCTCGAGGTAAGGCCCTGAGTAGCCCTGCAGAAAGGGAGGCATGGAGCGCTTTCCACGAGCTCTTAGTCGCTGTTCTGCTTTACTTTAAAGGAGGTACCCTTTTCAGGACTCCTGGGCCCCTCGGGTGAGCATCATTTGATTCCAGGATCTCTGAGTACCTCCACACCCCTGCAGGCCTGCTGAGCAACAACGAGGCCCATTGGTCCCTCGGAGGTCCTCTGTGTCTGCTGAGTCATGGGCAACACCCTGCACTCTTTCTTGGGATATCTTGATTCACAGCACTCGCACAGGTTCAAGAGCCACGTTCTAGCAAGTTCCAACAGGACGTGGAAGTCGCACTCATTCCCTAGTCTGAGCTGCACAGAGAAAAACACTAGGCATCTCCTTCCATCCAGGACCTCCTACCTGAAGTCACCCTGCCTCCAGGAGAAAGACGGCTTGCGCTCCTATTGCAACTAAAGCACAGTTTTTCCTGTAGCACTGCAGGCTTTTGAAGCGGCATGGGCCCAGAGGCTTGGCTAGGGCGTTCCTTGGTGAGGCCGTTCACTAGACGCAGAACACCCTGCCTCGAGAAGTGGATTGAGGGAAGCAACCAGTGTGTAGTCTGTGTCTCTTTTGACTTGTTAGAAACCACAGAGATGTATGCTGCCTCTGCCCATGGAAATGGGGGCATGATGGTACTAGCCTTGCTTTCCATTTGGAAAGCTCCATTCTTGCTGTCGTGAAGCTCCCTGAAATTCTCTGCTGTTGGCCGCCCCGTGACCACTGTAGGCAGGGGTGTGGGAAGAAAATGAGTTTTCTCCGGCTACGCACGGAGCTTCACTGGCCGGGGTGGGGCTCACCTTGCCATGCTCTAGAGCCAAAGGGAATCTCCACGTGAGTCCTTGCCTCGAGGTAAGGCCCTGCCTGAGTAGCCCTGCAGAAAGGGAGGCATGCAGCTCTTTCCATGAGCTCTTAGTGGAGGTTCTGCTTTATATGAAAGGAAGGACCCTTTTCAGGACTCCTAGGTCTCTCGGGTGAGCATCCTTTTGCTTCCAAGATCACTGACTCCCTCCACAACCCTGTGGGCCTGCTGAGCAGCACTGAGTCCCATACGTCCCTCGGAGGCCCTCTGTGTCTGCCGAGTCTCGGGCAACACACTATACGTTACTTCAGGAGAGCTCCATTTCCAGAACCCTCGAACAGCATCAGAACCACATTTCTAGGCAGTCCAACATGCCCTGGAAGTCTTCGACATTGCCCTCGTCTGAGCTGCTCTGAGGAAGCACTCTGCTTAGAAGTGATCGAGGACCTCGTTCCTGAAGTCACCCTATTCAAGGAGAAATACAGCATCCAAACATGCTGTGTCGCTCACAGGGCAAGCAACGTGAGAACTTGCCTCGAGGTAAGGCCCTGAAATGCTATGCACAAAGCAGAGGCGTGTAGCAGTTTCCATGAGGCCGTAGTCGCTGCCCTGCAGCATTTGAACGCCAGTAGGCTTTTTAGGACACCTAGGTGCCTCGTCCGGTAAACTTATTCCCTGCAAGAACACCGAGTACCCTCAGTCTCACCTGGCCATTCTAAGCAATATCCAGGCCAGGAGCTTTCCGACTCACAGTGTGTATGCCGAGGGAAGGGCTACACAGTGCACTCTTATTGGGACATCTGGATTTAGCCAGCAATCGCACAGATTGACGAGCACCGTTCTAGCAAGTTCCAACATGCCGTGGAAGTCACACTCATTCCCTAGTCTGAGCTGCACAGAGAAAAACACTAGGCTTCTCCTTCCATCCAGGACCTCCTACCTGAAGTCACCCTGCCTCCAGGAGAAAGACGGCTGCGTTCCTATTGCAACGGAAGCACAGTTTCTCCTGTAGCACTGCAGGCTTTTGAATAGGCAAGGGCCCAGAGGCCTAGCTAGGTCTTTCCTTGGCAAGGCCGTTCACTAGAGGTAGAACGCCCTGCCTCGAGAAGTTGATTCAGGGAAGCAACCAGTGTGTACTCTGTGTCTCTTTTGACTTGTTAGAAACCACAGAGGTGTATGCTGCCTGTGCCCACGGAAATGGGGGTATGATGGTAATAGCCTTGTTTCCCATTTGGAAACCTCCATTCTTGCTGGCGTGAAGCTCCCTGAAATTCTCTGCTGTGGACAGGCCCCTGGCTATTGTAGGCATTGGTCTGGGAAGAAAATGACTTTTCTCTGGCTCCACAGTGTGCTTCATACCCAGGGCTGGGACTCATCTTGCCATGCTCTAGAGCTATAAGGAATCTCCACGTCAGTCCTTGCCTCGAGGTAAGGCCCTGAGTAGCCATGCAGAAAGGGAGGCATGCAGCTCTTTCCCTGAGCTCTTAGTCGCTGTTCTCCTTTATATTAAAGGAAGTAGCCTGTTCGGCACTCCTAGGACCCTCGGGGCAGCATCATTTTAGTCCCAAGATCACTGAGAACCTCCACACCCCTGTTGGCTTGCTGAGCAACAACGAGGCCCATAGGTCCCTCGGAGGTCCTCTGTGTCTGCTGAGTCATGGGCAACACACTGCACTCTTTCTTGGGATATCTTGGTTTCACAGCACTCGCACAGGTTCACGAGCACCGTTTGGGCAAGTTCCAACTTGCTGTGGAAGTCGCACACATTCCCTAGTCTGAGCTGCACTGAGAAAAACACTAGGCTTCCCCTTCCTTCCAGGAACTCCTGCCTGAAGTCACCCTGCCTCCAGGAGAAAGACGCCTTGCTTCCTATTGCAACTAAAGCACAGTTTTTCCTACAGCACTGCAAGCTTTTGAATAGGCACGAGCCCAGAGGCCTAGCTAGGGCGTTCCTTGGTTGAGGCAGTTCACTAGATGCAGAACACCCTGCCACGAGAATTTGATTCAGGGAAGGAACCAGTGTGTAATCTGTGTCTCTTTTGAGTTGTGTGAAACCACAGGGATGTATGCTGTTTGTGCCTATGGAAACGGGGGCATGTTGGTGGTAGACTTGCTTATCCATTTTGAAAGCTCCATTCATGCTGCCTTGACGCTCCCTGAATTCTCTGCTGTTGGCAGGACCCTGGCTATTGTAGGCATTGGTCTGGGAAGAAAATGAGTTTTCTCTGGCTACACAGGGTGCTTCATTATCCGGGGTGGGCCTCATCTTGCCATGCTCTAGAGCTAAAGGGAATCTCAACGTGAGTCCTTGCCTCGAGGTGAGGCCCTGAGTAGCCAGACAGAAAGGGAGGCATTAAGCTCTTTCCATGAGCTCTTAGTCGCCGTTCTGCTTTATTTTAAAGGAAGTACCCTTTTCAGCACTCCTAGGCCCCTCGGGTGAGCATGATTTTCGTTCCAAGGTCCCTGAGATCCTCCACACTCCTGTAGGCCTGCTGAGCAACAACGTGGCCCATATGTCCCTCGGAGTTCCTCGGTGTCTGCTGAGTCATGGGCAACACACTGCAGTCTTTCTTAGGATATCTTGATTGAACAGCACTCGCACAGGTTGACGAGCACCGTTTTGGCAAGTTCCACCTTGCTGTGGAAATCGCACACATTCCCTAGTCTGAGCTGCATTGAGGAAAACACTAGGCTTCGCCTTCCTTCCAGGACCTCCTACCTGAAGTCACCCTGCCTCCAGGAGAAAATCGGCTTGCGTTCGTATTGCAACTAAAGCAGAGTTTTTCCTCTAGCACTGCAGGCTTTGGAAGAGGCACCGGCCCCGAGGCCTAACTAGGGCGTTCCTTGGTTGAGGCCGTTCACTAGATGCAGAACCCCGCGCCTCGAGAAGTTGATTCAGGGAAGGAACTAGTGGGTACGCTGTGTCTCTTTTGTCTTGTGAGAAACCAGAGTTTTGTATGCTGCCTGTGCACATGGAAATGGGGTCGTGATGGTACTAGCCTTGCTTTTCTATTTGGAAACCTCCATTCTTGCTGCCGTGAAGCTCCCTGAAATTCTCTGCTGTTGACAGGCCTCGACCCACTGTAGCCATGGGTCTGGGAAGAAAATGAGTTTTCTCTGGCTACACACGGAGCTTCAGTGGCCGGGGTGGAACTCATCATGCCATGCTCTACAGCTCAAGGAAATCTCAACGTGAGTCCTTGCCTCGAGGTAAGGCCCTGAGTAGCCCTGCAGAAAGGGAGGCATGGAGCGCTTTCCACGAGCTCTTAGTCGCTGTTCTGCTTTACTTTAAAGGAGGTACCCTTTTCAGGACTCCTGGGCCCCTCGGGTGAGCATCATTTGATTCCAGGATCTCTGAGTACCTCCACACCCCTGCAGGCCTGCTGAGCAACAACGAGGCCCATTGGTCCCTCGGAGGTCCTCTGTGTCTGCTGAGTCATGGGCAACACCCTGCACTCTTTCTTGGGATATCTTGATTCACAGCACTCGCACAGGTTCAAGAGCCACGTTCTAGCAAGTTCCAACAGGACGTGGAAGTCGCACTCATTCCCTAGTCTGAGCTGCACAGAGAAAAACACTAGGCATCTCCTTCCATCCAGGACCTCCTACCTGAAGTCACCCTGCCTCCAGGAGAAAGACGGCTTGCGCTCCTATTGCAACTAAAGCACAGTTTTTCCTGTAGCACTGCAGGCTTTTGAAGCGGCATGGGCCCAGAGGCTTGGCTAGGGCGTTCCTTGGTGAGGCCGTTCACTAGACGCAGAACACCCTGCCTCGAGAAGTGGATTGAGGGAAGCAACCAGTGTGTAGTCTGTGTCTCTTTTGACTTGTTAGAAACCACAGAGATGTATGCTGCCTCTGCCCATGGAAATGGGGGCATGATGGTACTAGCCTTGCTTTCCATTTGGAAAGCTCCATTCTTGCTGTCGTGAAGCTCCCTGAAATTCTCTGCTGTTGGCCGCCCCGTGACCACTGTAGGCAGGGGTGTGGGAAGAAAATGAGTTTTCTCCGGCTACGCACGGAGCTTCACTGGCCGGGGTGGGGCTCACCTTGCCATGCTCTAGAGCCAAAGGGAATCTCCACGTGAGTCCTTGCCTCGAGGTAAGGCCCTGCCTGAGTAGCCCTGCAGAAAGGGAGGCATGCAGCTCTTTCCATGAGCTCTTAGTGGAGGTTCTGCTTTATATGAAAGGAAGGACCCTTTTCAGGACTCCTAGGTCTCTCGGGTGAGCATCCTTTTGCTTCCAAGATCACTGACTCCCTCCACAACCCTGTGGGCCTGCTGAGCAGCACTGAGTCCCATACGTCCCTCGGAGGCCCTCTGTGTCTGCCGAGTCTCGGGCAACACACTATACGTTACTTCAGGAGAGCTCCATTTCCAGAACCCTCGAACAGCATCAGAACCACATTTCTAGGCAGTCCAACATGCCCTGGAAGTCTTCGACATTGCCCTCGTCTGAGCTGCTCTGAGGAAGCACTCTGCTTAGAATTGATCGAGGACCTCGTTCCTGAAGTCACCCTATTCAAGGAGAAATACAGCATCCAAACATGCTGTGTCGCTCACAGGGCAAGCAACGTGAGAACTTGCCTCGAGGTAAGGCCCTGAAATGCTATGCACAAAGCAGAGGCGTGTAGCAGTTTCCATGAGGCCGTAGTCGCTGCCCTGCAGCATTTGAACGCCAGTAGGCTTTTTAGGACACCTAGGTGCCTCGTCCGGTAAACTTATTCCCTGCAAGAACACCGAGTACCCTCAGTCTCACCTGGCCATTCTAAGCAATATCCAGGCCAGGAGCTTTCCGACTCACAGTGTGTATGCCGAGGGAAGGGCTACACAGTGCACTCTTATTGGGACATCTGGATTTAGCCAGCAATCGCACAGATTGACGAGCACCGTTCTAGCAAGTTCCAACATGCCGTGGAAGTCACACTCATTCCCTAGTCTGAGCTGCACAGAGAAAAACACTAGGCTTCTCCTTCCATCCAGGACCTCCTACCTGAAGTCACCCTGCCTCCAGGAGAAAGACGGCTGCGTTCCTATTGCAACGGAAGCACAGTTTCTCCTGTAGCACTGCAGGCTTTTGAATAGGCAAGGGCCCAGAGGCCTAGCTAGGTCTTTCCTTGGCAAGGCCGTTCACTAGAGGTAGAACGCCCTGCCTCGAGAAGTTGATTCAGGGAAGCAACCAGTGTGTACTCTGTGTCTCTTTTGACTTGTTAGAAACCACAGAGGTGTATGCTGCCTGTGCCCACGGAAATGGGGGTATGATGGTAATAGCCTTGTTTCCCATTTGGAAACCTCCATTCTTGCTGGCGTGAAGCTCCCTGAAATTCTCTGCTGTGGACAGGCCCCTGGCTATTGTAGGCATTGGTCTGGGAAGAAAATGACTTTTCTCTGGCTCCACAGTGTGCTTCATACCCAGGGCTGGGACTCATCTTGCCATGCTCTAGAGCTATAAGGAATCTCCACGTCAGTCCTTGCCTCGAGGTAAGGCCCTGAGTAGCCATGCAGAAAGGGAGGCATGCAGCTCTTTCCCTGAGCTCTTAGTCGCTGTTCTCCTTTATATTAAAGGAAGTAGCCTGTTCGGCACTCCTAGGACCCTCGGGGCAGCATCATTTTAGTCCCAAGATCACTGAGAACCTCCACACCCCTGTTGGCTTGCTGAGCAACAAAGAGGCCCATAGGTCCCTCAGAGGTCCTCTGTGTCTGCTGAGTCATGGGCAACACACTGCACTCTTTCTTGGGATATCTTGGTTTCACAGCACTCGCACAGGTTCACGAGCACCGCTTGGGCAAGTTCCAACTTGCTGTGGAAGTCGCACACATTCCCTAGTCTGAGCTGCACTGAGAAAAACACTAGGCTTCCCCTTCCTTCCAGGAACTCCTGCCTGAAGTCACCCTGCCTCCAGGAGAAAGACGCCTTGCTTCCTATTGCAACTAAAGCACAGTTTTTCCTACAGCACTGCAAGCTTTTGAATAGGCACGAGCCCAGAGGCCTAGCTAGGGCGTTCCTTGGTTGAGGCAGTTCACTAGATGCAGAACACCCTGCCACGAGAATTTGATTCAGGGAAGGAACCAGTGTGTAATCTGTGTCTCTTTTGAGTTGTGTGAAACCACAGGGATGTATGCTGTTTGTGCCTATGGAAACGGGGGCATGTTGGTGGTAGACTTGCTTATCCATTTTGAAAGCTCCATTCATGCTGCCTTGAAGCTCCCTGAATTCTCTGCTGTTGGCAGGACCCTGGCTATTGTAGGCATTGGTCTGGGAAGAAAATGAGTTTTCTCTGGCTACACAGGGTGCTTCATTATCCGGGGTGGGCCTCATCTTGCCATGCTCTAGAGCTAAAGGGAACCTCAACGTGAGTCCTTGCCTCGAGGTGAGGCCCTGAGTAGCCAGACAGAAAGGGAGGCATTAAGCTCTTTCCATGAGCTCTTAGTCGCCGTTCTGCTTTATTTTAAAGGAAGTACCCTTTTCAGCACTCCTAGGCCCCTCGGGTGAGCATCATTTTCGTTCCAAGATCCCTGAGATCCTCCACACTCCTGTAGGCCTGCTGAGCAACAACGTGGCCCATATGTCCCTCGGAGTTCCTCGGTGTCTGCTGAGTCATGGGCAACACACTGCAGTCTTTCTTAGGATATCTTGATTGAACAGCACTCGCACAGGTTGACGAGCACCGTTTTGGCAAGTTCCACCTTGCTGTGGAAATCGCACACATTCCCTAGTCTGAGCTGCATTGAGGAAAACACTAGGCTTCGCCTTCCTTCCAGGACCTCCTACCTGAAGTCACCCTGCCTCCAGGAGAAAATCGGCTTGCGTTCGTATTGCAACTAAAGCAGAGTTTTTCCTCTAGCACTGCAGGCTTTGGAAGAGGCACCGGCCCCGAGGCCTAACTAGGGCGTTCCTTGGTTGAGGCCGTTCACTAGATGCAGAACCCCGCGCCTCGAGAAGTTGATTCAGGGAAGGAACTAGTGGGTACGCTGTGTCTCTTTTGTCTTGTGAGAAACCAGAGTTTTGTATGCTGCCTGTGCACATGGAAATGGGGTCGTGATGGTACTAGCCTTGCTTTTCTATTTGGAAACCTCCATTCTTGCTGCCGTGAAGCTCCCTGAAATTCTCTGCTGTTGACAGGCCTCGACCCACTGTAGCCATGGGTCTGGGAAGAAAATGAGTTTTCTCTGGCTACACAGGGTGCTTCATTATCCGGGGTGGGCCTCATCTTGCCATGCTCTAGAGCTAAAGGGAATCTCAACGTGAGTCCTTGCCTCGAGGTGAGGCCCTGAGTAGCCAGACAGAAAGGGAGGCATTAAGCTCTTTCCATGAGCTCTTAGTCTCCGTTCTGCTTTATTTTAAAGGAAGTACCCTTTTCAGCACTCCTAGGCCCCTCGGGTGAGCATCATTTTCGTTCCAAGATCCCTGAGATCCTCCACACTCCTGTAGGCCTGCTGAGCAACAACGTGGCCCATATGTCCCTCGGAGTTCCTCGGTGTCTGCTGAGTCATGGGCAACACACTGCAGTCTTTCTTAGGATATCTTGATTGAACAGCACTCGCACAGGTTGACGAGCACCGTTTTGGCAAGTTCCACCTTGCTGTGGAAATCGCACACATTCCCTAGTCTGAGCTGCATTGAGGAAAACACTAGGCTTCACCTTCCTTCCAGGACCTCCTACCTGAAGTCACCCTGCCTCCAGGAGAAAATCGGCTTGCGTTCGTATTGCAACTAAAGCAGAGTTTTTCCTCTAGCACTGCAGGCTTTGGAAGAGGCACCGGCCCCGAGGCCTAACTAGGGCGTTCCTTGGTTGAGGCCGTTCACTAGATGCAGAACCCCGCGCCTCGAGAAGTTGATTCAGGGAAGGAACTAGTGGGTACGCTGTGTCTCTTTTGTCTTGTGAGAAACCAGAGTTTTGTATGCTGCCTGTGCACATGGAAATGGGGTCGTGATGGTACTAGCCTTGCTTTTCTATTTGGAAACCTCCATTCTTGCTGCCGTGAAGCTCCCTGAAATTCTCTGCTGTTGACAGGCCTCGACCCACTGTAGCCATGGGTCTGGGAAGACAATGAGTTTTCTCTGGCTACGCAGGGTGCTTCATTATCCGGGGTGGGCCTCATCTTGCCATGCTCTAGAGCTAAAGGGAATCTCAACGTGAGTCCTTGCCTCGAGGTGAGGCCCTGAGTAGCCAGACAGAAAGGGAGGCATTAAGCTCTTTCCATGAGCTCTTAGTCGCCGTTCTGCTTTATTTTTTAGGAAGTACCCTTTTCAGCACTCCTAGGCCCCTCGGGTGAGCATCATTTTCGTTCCAAGATCCCTGAGATCCTCCACACTCCTGTAGGCCTGCTGAGCAACAACGTGGCCCATATGTCCCTCGGAGTTCCTCGGTGTCTGCTGAGTCATGGGCAACACACTGCAGTCTTTCTTAGGATATCTTGATTGAACAGCACTCGCACAGGTTGACGAGCACCGTTTTGGCAAGTTCCACCTTGCTGTGGAAATCGCACACATTCCCTAGTCTGAGCTGCATTGAGGAAAACACTAGGCTTCGCCTTCCTTCCAGGACCTCCTACCTGAAGTCACCCTGCCTCCAGGAGAAAATCGGCTTGCGTTCGTATTGCAACTAAAGCAGAGTTTTTCCTCTAGCACTGCAGGCTTTGGAAGAGGCACCGGCCCCGAGGCCTAACTAGGGCGTTCCTTGGTTGAGGCCGTTCACTAGATGCAGAACCCCGCGCCTCGAGAAGTTGATTCAGGGAAGGAACTAGTGGGTACGCTGTGTCTCTTTTGTCTTGTGAGAAACCAGAGTTTTGTATGCTGCCTGTGCACATGGAAATGGGGTCGTGATGGTACTAGCCTTGCTTTTCTATTTGGAAACCTCCATTCTTGCTGCCGTGAAGCTCCCTGAAATTCTCTGCTGTTGACAGGCCTCGACCCACTGTAGCCATGGGTCTGGGAAGAAAATGAGTTTTCTCTGGCTACACACGGAGCTTCAGTGGCCGGGGTGGAACTCATCATGCCATGCTCTACAGCTCAAGGAAATCTCAACGTGAGTCCTTGCCTCGAGGTAAGGCCCTGAGTAGCCCTGCAGAAAGGGAGGCATGGAGCGCTTTCCACGAGTTCTTAGTCGCTGTTCTGCTTTACTTTAAAGGAGGTACCCTTTTCAGGACTCCTGGGCCCCTCGGGTGAGCATCATTTGATTCCAGGATCTCTGAGTACCTCCACACCCCTGCAGGCCTGCTGAGCAACAACGAGGCCCATAGGTCCCTCGGAGGTCCTCTGTGTCTGCTGAGTCATGGGCAACACACTGCACTCTTTCTTGGGATATCTTGGTTTCACAGCACTCGCACAGGTTCACGAGCACCGTTTGGGCAAGTTCCAACTTGCTGTGGAAGTCGCACACATTCCCTATTCTGAATTGCACTGAGGAAAAAAGTAGGCTTCCCCTTCCTTCCAGGAACTCCTGCCTTAAGTCACCCTGCCTCCAGGAGAAAGACGCCTTGCTTCCTATTGCAACTAAAGCACAGTTTTTCCTACAGCACTGCAAGCTTTTGAATAGGCACGAGCCCAGTGGCCTTGCTAGGGCGTTCCTTGGTTGAGGCAGTTCACTAGATGCAGAACACCCTGCCACGAGAATTTGATTCAGGGAAGGAACCAGTGTGTAATCTGTGTCTCTTTTGAGTTGTGTGAAACCACAGGGATGTATGCTGTTTGTGCCTATGGAAACGGGGGCATGTTGGTAGTAGACTTGCTTATCCATTTTGAAAGCTCCATTCATGCTGCCTTGAAGCTCCCTGAATTCTCTGCTGTTGGCAGGACCCTGGCTATTGTAGGCATTGGTCTGGGAAGAAAATGAGTTTTCTCTGGCTACACAGGGTGCTTCATTATCCGGGGTGGGCCTCATCTTGCCATGCTCTAGAGCTAAAGGGAATCTCAACGTGAGTCCTTGCCTCGAGGTGAGGCCCTGAGTAGCCAGACAGAAAGGGAGGCATTAAGCTCTTTCCATGAGCTCTTAGTCGCCGTTCTGCTTTATTTTTTAGGAAGTACACTTTTCAGCACTCCTAGGCCCCTCGGGTGAGCATCATATTCGTTCCAAGATCCCTGAGATCCTCCACACTCCTGTAGGCCTGCTGAGCAACAACGTGGCCCATATGTCCCTCGGAGTTCCTCGGTGTCTGCTGAGTCATGGGCAACACACTGCAGTCTTTCTTAGGATATCTTGATTGAACAGCACTCGCACAGGTTGACGAGCACCGTTTTGGCAAGTTCCACCTTGCTGTGGAAATCGCACACATTCCCTAGTCTGAGCTGCATTGAGGAAAACACTAGGCTTCGCCTTCCTTCCAGGACCTCCTACCTGAAGTCACCCTGCCTCCAGGAGAAAATCGGCTTGCGTTCGTATTGCAACTAAAGCAGAGTTTTTCCTCTAGCACTGCAGGCTTTGGAAGAGGCACCGGCCCCGAGGCCTAACTAGGGCGTTCCTTGGTTGAGGCCGTTCACTAGATGCAGAACCCCGCGCCTCGAGAAGTTGATTCAGGGAAGGAACTAGTGGGTACGCTGTGTCTCTTTTGTCTTGTGAGAAACCAGAGTTTTGTATGCTGCCTGTGCACATGGAAATGGGGTCGTGATGGTACTAGCCTTGCTTTTCTATTTGGAAACCTCCATTCTTGCTGCCGTGAAGCTCCCTGAAATTCTCTGCTGTTGACAGGCCTCGACCCACTGTAGCCATGGGTCTGGGAAGAAAATGAGTTTTCTCTGGCTACACACGGAGCTTCAGTGGCCGGGGTGGAACTCATCATGCCATGCTCTACAGCTCAAGGAAATCTCAACGTGAGTCCTTGCCTCGAGGTAAGGCCCTGAGTAGCCCTGCAGAAAGGGAGGCATGGAGCGCTTTCCACGAGCTCTTAGTCGCTGTTCTGCTTTACTTTAAAGGAGGTACCCTTTTCAGGACTCCTGGGCCCCTCGGGTGAGCATCATTTGATTCCAGGATCTCTGAGTACCTCCACACCCCTGCAGGCCTGCTGAGCAACAACGAGGCCCATTGGTCCCTCGGAGGTCCTCTGTGTCTGCTGAGTCATGGGCAACACCCTGCACTCTTTCTTGGGATATCTTGATTCACAGCACTCGCACAGGTTCAAGAGCCACGTTCTAGCAAGTTCCAACAGGACGTGGAAGTCGCACTCATTCCCTAGTCTGAGCTGCACAGAGAAAAACACTAGGCATCTCCTTCCATCCAGGACCTCCTACCTGAAGTCACCCTGCCTCCAGGAGAAAGACGGCTTGCGCTCCTATTGCAACTAAAGCACAGTTTTTCCTGTAGCACTGCAGGCTTTTGAAGCGGCATGGGCCCAGAGGCTTGGCTAGGGCGTTCCTTGGTGAGGCCGTTCACTAGACGCAGAACACCCTGCCTCGAGAAGTGGATTGAGGGAAGCAACCAGTGTGTAGTCTGTGTCTCTTTTGACTTGTTAGAAACCACAGAGATGTATGCTGCCTCTGCCCATGGAAATGGGGGCATGATGGTACTAGCCTTGCTTTCCATTTGGAAAGCTCCATTCTTGCTGTCGTGAAGCTCCCTGAAATTCTCTGCTGTTGGCCGCCCCGTGACCACTGTAGGCAGGGGTGTGGGAAGAAAATGAGTTTTCTCCGGCTACGCACGGAGCTTCACTGGCCGGGGTGGGGCTCACCTTGCCATGCTCTAGAGCCAAAGGGAATCTCCACGTGAGTCCTTGCCTCGAGGTAAGGCCCTGAGTAGCCCTGCAGAAAGGGAGGCATGCAGCTCTTTCCATGAGCTCTTAGTGGAGGTTCTGCTTTATATGAAAGGAAGGACCCTTTTCAGGACTCCTAGGTCTCTCGGGTGAGCATCCTTTTGCTTCCAAGATCACTGACTCCCTCCACAACCCTGTGGGCCTGCTGAGCAGCACTGAGTCCCATACGTCCCTCGGAGGCCCTCTGTGTCTGCCGAGTCTCGGGCAACACACTATACGTTACTTCAGGAGAGCTCCATTTCCAGAACCCTCGAACAGCATCAGAACCACATTTCTAGGCAGTCCAACATGCCCTGGAAGTCTTCGACATTGCCCTCGTCTGAGCTGCTCTGAGGAAGCACTCTGCTTAGAATTGATCGAGGACCTCGTTCCTGAAGTCACCCTATTCAAGGAGAAATACAGCATCCAAACATGCTGTGTCGCTCACAGGGCAAGCAACGTGAGAACTTGCCTCGAGGTAAGGCCCTGAAATGCTAT
Source organism: Eschrichtius robustus (assembly GCF_028021215.1). Lineage (NCBI taxonomy): Eukaryota > Metazoa > Chordata > Mammalia > Artiodactyla > Eschrichtiidae > Eschrichtius > Eschrichtius robustus. The sequence goes on along the minus strand of NC_090832.1, from coordinate 105,899,940 downwards.
GCACAAAGCAGAGGCGTGTAGCAGTTTCCATGAGGCCGTAGTCGCTGCCCTGCAGCATTTGAACGCCAGTAGGCTTTTTAGGACACCTAGGTGCCTCGTCCGGTAAACTTATTCCCTGCAAGAACACCGAGTACCCTCAGTCTCACCTGGCCATTCTAAGCAATATCCAGGCCAGGAGCTTTCCGACTCACAGTGTGTATGCCGAGGGAAGGGCTACACAGTGCACTCTTATTGGGACATCTGGATTTAGCCAGCAATCGCACAGATTGACGAGCACCGTTCTAGCAAGTTCCAACATGCCGTGGAAGTCACACTCATTCCCTAGTCTGAGCTGCACAGAGAAAAACACTAGGCTTCTCCTTCCATCCAGGACCTCCTACCTGAAGTCACCCTGCCTCCAGGAGAAAGACGGCTGCGTTCCTATTGCAACGGAAGCACAGTTTCTCCTGTAGCACTGCAGGCTTTTGAATAGGCAAGGGCCCAGAGGCCTAGCTAGGTCTTTCCTTGGCAAGGCCGTTCACTAGAGGTAGAACGCCCTGCCTCGAGAAGTTGATTCAGGGAAGCAACCAGTGTGTACTCTGTGTCTCTTTTGACTTGTTAGAAACCACAGAGGTGTATGCTGCCTGTGCCCACGGAAATGGGGGTATGATGGTAATAGCCTTGTTTCCCATTTGGAAACCTCCATTCTTGCTGGCGTGAAGCTCCCTGAAATTCTCTGCTGTGGACAGTCCCCTGGCTATTGTAGGCATTGGTCTGGGAAGAAAATGACTTTTCTCTGGCTCCACAGTGTGCTTCATACCCAGGGCTGGGACTCATCTTGCCATGCTCTAGAGCTATAAGGAATCTCCACGTCAGTCCTTGCCTCGAGGTAAGGCCCTGAGTAGCCATGCAGAAAGGGAGGCATGCAGCTCTTTCCCTGAGCTCTTAGTCGCTGTTCTCCTTTATATTAAAGGAAGTAGCCTGTTCGGCACTCCTAGGACCCTCGGGGCAGCATCATTTTAGTCCCAAGATCACTGAGAACCTCCACACCCCTGTTGGCTTGCTGAGCAACAAAGAGGCCCATAGGTCCCTCAGAGGTCCTCTGTGTCTGCTGAGTCATGGGCAACACACTGCACTCTTTCTTGGGATATCTTGGTTTCACAGCACTCGCACAGGTTCACGAGCACCGCTTGGGCAAGTTCCAACTTGCTGTGGAAGTCGCACACATTCCCTAGTCTGAGCTGCACTGAGAAAAACACTAGGCTTCCCCTTCCTTCCAGGAACTCCTGCCTGAAGTCACCCTGCCTCCAGGAGAAAGACGCCTTGCTTCCTATTGCAACTAAAGCACAGTTTTTCCTACAGCACTGCAAGCTTTTGAATAGGCACGAGCCCAGAGGCCTAGCTAGGGCGTTCCTTGGTTGAGGCAGTTCACTAGATGCAGAACACCCTGCCACGAGAATTTGATTCAGGGAAGGAACCAGTGTGTAATCTGTGTCTCTTTTGAGTTGTGTGAAACCACAGGGATGTATGCTGTTTGTGCCTATGGAAACGGGGGCATGTTGGTGGTAGACTTGCTTATCCATTTTGAAAGCTCCATTCATGCTGCCTTGAAGCTCCCTGAATTCTCTGCTGTTGGCAGGACCCTGGCTATCGTAGGCATTGGTCTGGGAAGAAAATGAGTTTTCTCTGGCTACACAGGGTGCTTCATTATCCGGGGTGGGCCTCATCTTGCCATGCTCTAGAGCTAAAGGGAATCTCAACGTGAGTCCTTGCCTCGAGGTGAGGCCCTGAGTAGCCAGACAGAAAGGGAGGCATTAAGCTCTTTCCATGAGCTCTTAGTCGCCGTTCTGCTTTATTTTTTAGGAAGTACACTTTTCAGCACTCCTAGGCCCCTCGGGTGAGCATCATTTTCGTTCCAAGATCCCTGAGATCCTCCACACTCCTGTAGGCCTGCTGAGCAACAACGTGGCCCATATGTCCCTCGGAGTTCCTCGGTGTCTGCTGAGTCATGGGCAACACACTGCAGTCTTTCTTAGGATATCTTGATTGAACAGCACTCGCACAGGTTGACGAGCACCGTTTTGGCAAGTTCCACCTTGCTGTGGAAATCGCACACATTCCCTAGTCTGAGCTGCATTGAGGAAAACACTAGGCTTCGCCTTCCTTCCAGGACCTCCTACCTGAAGTCACCCTGCCTCCAGGAGAAAATCGGCTTGCGTTCGTATTGCAACTAAAGCAGAGTTTTTCCTCTAGCACTGCAGGCTTTGGAAGAGGCACCGGCCCCGAGGCCTAACTAGGGCGTTCCTTGGTTGAGGCCGTTCACTAGATGCAGAACCCCGCGCCTCGAGAAGTTGATTCAGGGAAGGAACTAGTGGGTACGCTGTGTCTCTTTTGTCTTGTGAGAAACCAGAGTTTTGTATGCTGCCTGTGCACATGGAAATGGGGTCGTGATGGTACTAGCCTTGCTTTTCTATTTGGAAACCTCCATTCTTGCTGCCGTGAAGCTCCCTGAAATTCTCTGCTGTTGACAGGCCTCGACCCACTGTAGCCATGGGTCTGGGAAGAAAATGAGTTTTCTCTGGCTACACAGGGTGCTTCATTATCCGGGGTGGGCCTCATCTTGCCATGCTCTAGAGCTAAAGGGAATCTCAACGTGAGTCCTTGCCTCGAGGTAAGGCCCTGAGTAGCCCTGCAGAAAGGGAGGCATGGAGCGCTTTCCATGAGCTCTTAGTCGCTGTTCTGCTTTACTTTAAAGGAAGTACCCTTTCCAGGACTCCTGGGCCCCTCGGGTGAGCATCATTTTAGTCCAGGATCTCTGAGTACCTCCACACCCCTGCAGGCCTGCTGAGCAACAACGAGGCCCATTGGTCCCTCGGAGGTCCTCTGTGTCTGCTGAGTCATGGGCAACACCCTGCACTCTTTCTTGGGATATCTTGATTCACAGCACTCGCACAGGTTCAAGAGCCACGTTCTAGCAAGTTCCAACAGGACGTGGAAGTCGCACTCATTCCCTAGTCTGAGCTGCACAGAGAAAAACACTAGGCATCTCCTTCCATCCAGGACCTCCTACCTGAAGTCACCCTGCCTCCAGGAGAAAGACGGCTTGCGCTCCTATTGCAACTAAAGCACAGTTTTTCCTGTAGCACTGCAGGCTTTTGAAGCGGCATGGGCCCAGAGGCTTGGCTAGGGCGTTCCTTGGTGAGGCCGTTCACTAGACGCAGAACACCCTGCCTCGAGAAGTGGATTGAGGGAAGCAACCAGTGTGTAGTCTGTGTCTCTTTTGACTTGTTAGAAACCACAGAGATGTATGCTGCCTCTGCCCATGGAAATGGGGGCATGATGGTACTAGCCTTGCTTTCCATTTGGAAAGCTCCATTCTTGCTGTCGTGAAGCTCCCTGAAATTCTCTGCTGTTGGCCGCCCCGTGACCACCGTAGGCAGGGGTGTGGGAAGAAAATGAGTTTTCTCCGGCTACGCACGGAGCTTCACTGGCCGGGGTGGGGCTCACCTTGCCATGCTCTAGAGCCAAAGGGAATCTCCACGTGAGTCCTTGCCTCGAGGTAAGGCCCTGAGTAGCCCTGCAGAAAGGGAGGCATGCAGCTCTTTCCATGAGCTCTTAGTGGAGGTTCTGCTTTATATGAAAGGAAGGACCCTTTTCAGGACTCCTAGGTCTCTCGGGTGAGCATCCTTTTGCTTCCAAGATCACTGACTCCCTCCACAACCCTGTGGGCCTGCTGAGCAGCACTGAGTCCCATACGTCCCTCGGAGGCCCTCTGTGTCTGCCGAGTCTCGGGCAACACACTATACGTTACTTCAGGAGAGCTCCATTTCCAGAACCCTCGAACAGCATCAGAACCACATTTCTAGGCAGTCCAACATGCCCTGGAAGTCTTCGACATTGCCCTCGTCTGAGCTGCTCTGAGGAAGCACTCTGCTTAGAATTGATCGAGGACCTCGTTCCTGAAGTCACCCTATTCAAGGAGAAATACAGCATCCGAACATGCTGTGTCGCTCACAGGGCAAGCAACGTGAGAACTTGCCTCGAGGTAAGGCCCTGAAATGCTATGCACAAAGCAGAGGCGTGTAGCAGTTTCCATGAGGCCGTAGTCGCTGCCCTGCAGCATTTGAACGCCAGTAGGCTTTTTAGGACACCTAGGTGCCTCGTCCGGTAAACTTATTCCCTGCAAGAACACCGAGTACCCTCAGTCTCACCTGGCCATTCTAAGCAATATCCAGGCCAGGAGCTTTCCGACTCACAGTGTGTATGCCGAGGGAAGGGCTACACAGTGCACTCTTATTGGGACATCTGGATTTAGCCAGCAATCGCACAGGTTGACGAGCACCGTTCTAGCAAGTTCCAACATGCCGTGGAAGTCACACTCATTCCCTAGTCTGAGCTGCACAGAGAAAAACACTCGGCTTCTCCTTCCATCCAGGACCTCCTACCTGAAGTCACCCTGCCTCCAGGAGAAAGACGGCTGCGTTCCTATTGCAACGGAAGCACAGTTTCTCCTGTAGCACTGCAGGCTTTTGAATAGGCACGAGCCCAGAGGCCTAGCTAGGGCGTTCCTTTTTTGAGGCCGTTCACTAGAGGTAGAACGCCCTGCCTCGAGAATTTGATTCAGGGAAGGAACCAGTGTGTAATCTGTGTCTCTTTTGAGTTGTGTGAAACCACAGGGATGTATGCTGTTTGTGCCTATGGAAACGGGGGCATGTTGGTAGTAGACCTGCTTATCCATTTTGAAAGCTCCATTCATGCTGCCTTGAAGCTCCCTGAATTCTCTGCTGTTGGCAGGACCCTGGCTATCGTAGGCATTGGTCTGGGAAGAAAATGAGTTTTCTCTGGCTACACAGGGTGCTTCATTATCCGGGGTGGGCCTCATCTTGCCATGCTCTAGAGCTAAAGGGAATCTCAACGTGAGTCCTTGCCTCGAGGTGAGGCCCTGAGTAGCCAGACAGAAAGGGAGGCATTAAGCTCTTTCCATGAGCTCTTAGTCGCCGTTCTGCTTTATTTTAAAGGAAGTACACTTTTCAGCACTCCTAGGGCCCTCGGGTGAGCATCATTTTCGTTCCAAGATCCCTGAGATCCTCCACACTCCTGTAGGCCTGCTGAGCAACAACGTGGCCCATATGTCCCTCGGAGTTCCTCGGTGTCTGCTGAGTCATGGGCAACACACTGCAGTCTTTCTTAGGATATCTTGATTGAACAGCACTCGCACAGGTTGACGAGCACCGTTTTGGCAAGTTCCACCTTGCTGTGGAAATCGCACACATTCCCTAGTCTGAGCTGCATTGAGGAAAACACTAGGCTTCGCCTTCCTTCCAGGACCTCCTACCTGAAGTCACCCTGCCTCCAGGAGAAAATCGGCTTGCGTTCGTATTGCAACTAAAGCAGAGTTTTTCCTCTAGCACTGCAGGCTTTGGAAGAGGCACCGGCCCCGAGGCCTAACTAGGGCGTTCCTTGGTTGAGGCCGTTCACTAGATGCAGAACCCCGCGCCTCGAGAAGTTGATTCAGGGAAGGAACTAGTGGGTACGCTGTGTCTCTTTTGTCTTGTGAGAAACCAGAGTTTTGTATGCTGCCTGTGCACATGGAAATGGGGTCGTGATGGTACTAGCCTTGCTTTTCTATTTGGAAACCTCCATTCTTGCTGCCGTGAAGCTCCCTGAAATTCTCTGCTGTTGACAGGCCTCGACCCACTGTAGCCATGGGTCTGGGAAGAAAATGAGTTTTCTCTGGCTACACACGGAGCTTCAGTGGCCGGGGTGGAACTCATCATGCCATGCTCTACAGCTCAAGGAAATCTCAACGTGAGTCCTTGCCTCGAGGTAAGGCCCTGAGTAGCCCTGCAGAAAGGGAGGCATGGAGCGCTTTCCATGAGCTCTTAGTCGCTGTTCTGCTTTACTTTAAAGGAAGTACCCTTTCCAGGACTCCTGGGCCCCTCGGGTGAGCATCATTTTAGTCCAGGATCTCTGAGTACCTCCACACCCCTGCAGGCCTGCTGAGCAACAACGAGGCCCATTGGTCCCTCGGAGGTCCTCTGTGTCTGCTGAGTCATGGGCAACACCCTGCACTCTTTCTTGTGATATCTTGATTCACAGCACTCGCACAGGTTCAAGAGCCACGTTCTAGCAAGTTCCAACAGGACGTGGAAGTCGCACTCATTCCCTAGTCTGAGCTGCACAGAGAAAAACACTAGGCATCTCCTTCCATCCAGGACCTCCTACCTGAAGTCACCCTGCCTCCAGGAGAAAGACGGCTTGCGCTCCTATTGCAACTAAAGCACAGTTTTTCCTGTAGCACTGCAGGCTTTTGAAGCGGCATGGGCCCAGAGGCTTGGCTAGGGCGTTCCTTGGTGAGGCCGTTCACTAGACGCAGAACACCCTGCCTCGAGAAGTGGATTGAGGGAAGCAACCAGTGTGTAGTCTGTGTCTCTTTTGACTTGTTAGAAACCACAGAGATGTATGCTGCCTCTGCCCATGGAAATGGGGGCATGATGGTACTAGCCTTGCTTTCCATTTGGAAAGCTCCATTCTTGCTGTCGTGAAGCTCCCTGAAATTCTCTGCTGTTGGCCGCCCCGTGACCACTGTAGGCAGGGGTGTGGGAAGAAAATGAGTTTTCTCCGGCTACGCACGGAGCTTCACTGGCCGGGGTGGGGCTCACCTTGCCATGCTCTAGAGCCAAAGGGAATCTCCACGTGAGTCCTTGCCTCGAGGTAAGGCCCTGAGTAGCCCTGCAGAAAGGGAGGCATGCAGCTCTTTCCATGAGCTCTTAGTGGAGGTTCTGCTTTATATGAAAGGAAGGACCCTTTTCAGGACTCCTAGGTCTCTCGGGTGAGCATCCTTTTGCTTCCAAGATCACTGACTCCCTCCACAACCCTGTGGGCCTGCTGAGCAGCACTGAGTCCCATACGTCCCTCGGAGGCCCTCTGTGTCTGCCGAGTCTCGGGCAACACACTATACGTTACTTCAGGAGAGCTCCATTTCCAGAACCCTCGAACAGCATCAGAACCACATTTCTAGGCAGTCCAACATGCCCTGGAAGTCTTCGACATTGCCCTCGTCTGAGCTGCTCTGAGGAAGCACTCTGCTTAGAATTGATCGAGGACCTCGTTCCTGAAGTCACCCTATTCAAGGAGAAATACAGCATCCGAACATGCTGTGTCGCTCACAGGGCAAGCAACGTGAGAACTTGCCTCGAGGTAAGGCCCTGAAATGCTATGCACAAAGCAGAGGCGTGTAGCAGTTTCCATGAGGCCGTAGTCGCTGCCCTGCAGCATTTGAACGCCAGTAGGCTTTTTAGGACACCTAGGTGCCTCGTCCGGTAAACTTATTCCCTGCAAGAACACCGAGTACCCTCAGTCTCACCTGGCCATTCTAAGCAATATCCAGGCCAGGAGCTTTCCGACTCACAGTGTGTATGCCGAGGGAAGGGCTACACAGTGCACTCTTATTGGGACATCTGGATTTAGCCAGCAATCGCACAGGTTGACGAGCACCGTTCTAGCAAGTTCCAACATGCCGTGGAAGTCACACTCATTCCCTAGTCTGAGCTGCACAGAGAAAAACACTCGGCTTCTCCTTCCATCCAGGACCTCCTACCTGAAGTCACCCTGCCTCCAGGAGAAAGACGGCTGCGTTCCTATTGCAACGGAAGCACAGTTTCTCCTGTAGCACTGCAGGCTTTTGAATAGGCACGAGCCCAGAGGCCTAGCTAGGGCGTTCCTTTTTTGAGGCCGTTCACTAGAGGTAGAACGCCCTGCCTCGAGAATTTGATTCAGGGAAGGAACCAGTGTGTAATCTGTGTCTCTTTTGAGTTGTGTGAAACCACAGGGATGTATGCTGTTTGTGCCTATGGAAACGGGGGCATGTTGGTAGTAGACCTGCTTATCCATTTTGAAAGCTCCATTCATGCTGCCTTGAAGCTCCCTGAATTCTCTGCTGTTGGCAGGACCCTGGCTATCGTAGGCATTGGTCTGGGAAGAAAATGAGTTTTCTCTGGCTACACAGGGTGCTTCATTATCCGGGGTGGGCCTCATCTTGCCATGCTCTAGAGCTAAAGGGAATCTCAACGTGAGTCCTTGCCTCGAGGTGAGGCCCTGAGTAGCCAGACAGAAAGGGAGGCATTAAGCTCTTTCCATGAGCTCTTAGTCGCCGTTCTGCTTTATTTTAAAGGAAGTACACTTTTCAGCACTCCTAGGGCCCTCGGGTGAGCATCATTTTCGTTCCAAGATCCCTGAGATCCTCCACACTCCTGTAGGCCTGCTGAGCAACAACGTGGCCCATATGTCCCTCGGAGTTCCTCGGTGTCTGCTGAGTCATGGGCAACACACTGCAGTCTTTCTTAGGATATCTTGATTGAACAGCACTCGCACAGGTTGACGAGCACCGTTTTGGCAAGTTCCACCTTGCTGTGGAAATCGCACACATTCCCTAGTCTGAGCTGCATTGAGGAAAACACTAGGCTTCGCCTTCCTTCCAGGACCTCCTACCTGAAGTCACCCTGCCTCCAGGAGAAAATCGGCTTGCGTTCGTATTGCAACTAAAGCAGAGTTTTTCCTCTAGCACTGCAGGCTTTGGAAGAGGCACCGGCCCCGAGGCCTAACTAGGGCGTTCCTTGGTTGAGGCCGTTCACTAGATGCAGAACCCCGCGCCTCGAGAAGTTGATTCAGGGAAGGAACTAGTGGGTACGCTGTGTCTCTTTTGTCTTGTGAGAAACCAGAGTTTTGTATGCTGCCTGTGCACATGGAAATGGGGTCGTGATGGTACTAGCCTTGCTTTTCTATTTGGAAACCTCCATTCTTGCTGCCGTGAAGCTCCCTGAAATTCTCTGCTGTTGACAGGCCTCGACCCACTGTAGCCATGGGTCTGGGAAGAAAATGAGTTTTCTCTGGCTACACACGGAGCTTCAGTGGCCGGGGTGGAACTCATCCTGCCATGCTCTACAGCTCAAGGAAATCTCAACGTGAGTCCTTGCCTCGAGGTAAGGCCCTGAGTAGCCCTGCAGAAAGGGAGGCATGGAGCGCTTTCCATGAGCTCTTAGTCGCTGTTCTGCTTTACTTTAAAGGAAGTACCCTTTCCAGGACTCCTGGGCCCCTCGGGTGAGCATCATTTTAGTCCAGGATCTCTGAGTACCTCCACACCCCTGCAGGCCTGCTGAGCAACAACGAGGCCCATTGGTCCCTCGGAGGTCCTCTGTGTCTGCTGAGTCATGGGCAACACCCTGCACTCTTTCTTGTGATATCTTGATTCACAGCACTCGCACAGGTTCAAGAGCCACGTTCTAGCAAGTTCCAACAGGACGTGGAAGTCGCACTCATTCCCTAGTCTGAGCTGCACAGAGAAAAACACTAGGCATCTCCTTCCATCCAGGACCTCCTACCTGAAGTCACCCTGCCTCCAGGAGAAAGACGGCTTGCGCTCCTATTGCAACTAAAGCACAGTTTTTCCTGTAGCACTGCAGGCTTTTGAAGCGGCATGGGCCCAGAGGCTTGGCTAGGGCGTTCCTTGGTGAGGCCGTTCACTAGACGCAGAACACCCTGCCTCGAGAAGTGGATTGAGGGAAGCAACCAGTGTGTAGTCTGTGTCTCTTTTGACTTGTTAGAAACCACAGAGATGTATGCTGCCTCTGCCCATGGAAATGGGGGCATGATGGTACTAGCCTTGCTTTCCATTTGGAAAGCTCCATTCTTGCTGTCGTGAAGCTCCCTGAAATTCTCTGCTGTTGGCCGCCCCGTGACCACTGTAGGCAGGGGTGTGGGAAGAAAATGAGTTTTCTCCGGCTACGCACGGAGCTTCACTGGCCGGGGTGGGGCTCACCTTGCCATGCTCTAGAGCCAAAGGGAATCTCCACGTGAGTCCTTGCCTCGAGGTAAGGCCCTGAGTAGCCCTGCAGAAAGGGAGGCATGCAGCTCTTTCCATGAGCTCTTAGTGGAGGTTCTGCTTTATATGAAAGGAAGGACCCTTTTCAGGACTCCTAGGTCTCTCGGGTGAGCATCCTTTTGCTTCCAAGATCACTGACTCCCTCCACAACCCTGTGGGCCTGCTGAGCAGCACTGAGTCCCATACGTCCCTCGGAGGCCCTCTGTGTCTGCCGAGTCTCGGGCAACACACTATACGTTACTTCAGGAGAGCTCCATTTCCAGAACCCTCGAACAGCATCAGAACCACATTTCTAGGCAGTCCAACATGCCCTGGAAGTCTTCGACATTGCCCTCGTCTGAGCTGCTCTGAGGAAGCACTCTGCTTAGAATTGATCGAGGACCTCGTTCCTGAAGTCACCCTATTCAAGGAGAAATACAGCATCCGAACATGCTGTGTCGCTCACAGGGCAAGCAACGTGAGAACTTGCCTCGAGGTAAGGCCCTGAAATGCTATGCACAAAGCAGAGGCGTGTAGCAGTTTCCATGAGGCCGTAGTCGCTGCCCTGCAGCATTTGAACGCCAGTAGGCTTTTTAGGACACCTAGGTGCCTCGTCCGGTAAACTTATTCCCTGCAAGAACACCGAGTACCCTCAGTCTCACCTGGCCATTCTAAGCAATATCCAGGCCAGGAGCTTTCCGACTCACAGTGTGTATGCCGAGGGAAGGGCTACACAGTGCACTCTTATTGGGACATCTGGATTTAGCCAGCAATCGCACAGGTTGACGAGCACCGTTCTAGCAAGTTCCAACATGCCGTGGAAGTCACACTCATTCCCTAGTCTGAGCTGCACAGAGAAAAACACTCGGCTTCTCCTTCCATCCAGGACCTCCTACCTGAAGTCACCCTGCCTCCAGGAGAAAGACGGCTGCGTTCCTATTGCAACGGAAGCACAGTTTCTCCTGTAGCACTGCAGGCTTTTGAATAGGCACGAGCCCAGAGGCCTAGCTAGGGCGTTCCTTTTTTGAGGCCGTTCACTAGAGGTAGAACGCCCTGCCTCGAGAATTTGATTCAGGGAAGGAACCAGTGTGTAATCTGTGTCTCTTTTGAGTTGTGTGAAACCACAGGGATGTATGCTGTTTGTGCCTATGGAAACGGGGGCATGTTGGTAGTAGACCTGCTTATCCATTTTGAAAGCTCCATTCATGCTGCCTTGAAGCTCCCTGAATTCTCTGCTGTTGGCAGGACCCTGGCTATCGTAGGCATTGGTCTGGGAAGAAAATGAGTTTTCTCTGGCTACACAGGGTGCTTCATTATCCGGGGTGGGCCTCATCTTGCCATGCTCTAGAGCTAAAGGGAATCTCAACGTGAGTCCTTGCCTCGAGGTGAGGCCCTGAGTAGCCAGACAGAAAGGGAGGCATTAAGCTCTTTCCATGAGCTCTTAGTCGCCGTTCTGCTTTATTTTAAAGGAAGTACACTTTTCAGCACTCCTAGGGCCCTCGGGTGAGCATCATTTTCGTTCCAAGATCCCTGAGATCCTCCACACTCCTGTAGGCCTGCTGAGCAACAACGTGGCCCATATGTCCCTCGGAGTTCCTCGGTGTCTGCTGAGTCATGGGCAACACACTGCAGTCTTTCTTAGGATATCTTGATTGAACAGCACTCGCACAGGTTGACGAGCACCGTTTTGGCAAGTTCCACCTTGCTGTGGAAATCGCACACATTCCCTAGTCTGAGCTGCATTGAGGAAAACACTAGGCTTCGCCTTCCTTCCAGGACCTCCTACCTGAAGTCACCCTGCCTCCAGGAGAAAATCGGCTTGCGTTCGTATTGCAACTAAAGCAGAGTTTTTCCTCTAGCACTGCAGGCTTTGGAAGAGGCACCGGCCCCGAGGCCTAACTAGGGCGTTCCTTGGTTGAGGCCGTTCACTAGATGCAGAACCCCGCGCCTCGAGAAGTTGATTCAGGGAAGGAACTAGTGGGTACGCTGTGTCTCTTTTGTCTTGTGAGAAACCAGAGTTTTGTATGCTGCCTGTGCACATGGAAATGGGGTCGTGATGGTACTAGCCTTGCTTTTCTATTTGGAAACCTCCATTCTTGCTGCCGTGAAGCTCCCTGAAATTCTCTGCTGTTGACAGGCCTCGACCCACTGTAGCCATGGGTCTGGGAAGAAAATGAGTTTTCTCTGGCTACACACGGAGCTTCAGTGGCCGGGGTGGAACTCATCCTGCCATGCTCTACAGCTCAAGGAAATCTCAACGTGAGTCCTTGCCTCGAGGTAAGGCCCTGAGTAGCCCTGCAGAAAGGGAGGCATGGAGCACTTTCCATGAGCTCTTAGTCGCTGTTCTGCTTTACTTTAAAGGAAGTACCCTTTCCAGGACTCCTGGGCCCCTCGGGTGAGCATCATTTTAGTCCAGGATCTCTGAGTACCTCCACACCCCTGCAGGCCTGCTGAGCAACAACGAGGCCCATTGGTCCCTCGGAGGTCCTCTGTGTCTGCTGAGTCATGGGCAACACCCTGCACTCTTTCTTGTGATATCTTGATTCACAGCACTCGCACAGGTTCAAGAGCCACGTTCTAGCAAGTTCCAACAGGACGTGGAAGTCGCACTCATTCCCTAGTCTGAGCTGCACAGAGAAAAACACTAGGCATCTCCTTCCATCCAGGACCTCCTACCTGAAGTCACCCTGCCTCCAGGAGAAAGACGGCTTGCGCTCCTATTGCAACTAAAGCACAGTTTTTCCTGTAGCACTGCAGGCTTTTGAAGCGGCATGGGCCCAGAGGCTTGGCTAGGGCGTTCCTTGGTGAGGCCGTTCACTAGACGCAGAACACCCTGCCTCGAGAAGTGGATTGAGGGAAGCAACCAGTGTGTAGTCTGTGTCTCTTTTGACTTGTTAGAAACCACAGAGATGTATGCTGCCTCTGCCCATGGAAATGGGGGCATGATGGTACTAGCCTTGCTTTCCATTTGGAAAGCTCCATTCTTGCTGTCGTGAAGCTCCCTGAAATTCTCTGCTGTTGGCCGCCCCGTGACCACCGTAGGCAGGGGTGTGGGAAGAAAATGAGTTTTCTCCGGCTACGCACGGAGCTTCACTGGCCGGGGTGGGGCTCACCTTGCCATGCTCTAGAGCCAAAGGGAATCTCCACGTGAGTCCTTGCCTCGAGGTAAGGCCCTGAGTAGCCCTGCAGAAAGGGAGGCATGCAGCTCTTTCCATGAGCTCTTAGTGGAGGTTCTGCTTTATATGAAAGGAAGGACCCTTTTCAGGACTCCTAGGTCTCTCGGGTGAGCATCCTTTTGCTTCCAAGATCACTGACTCCCTCCACAACCCTGTGGGCCTGCTGAGCAGCACTGAGTCCCATACGTCCCTCGGAGGCCCTCTGTGTCTGCCGAGTCTCGGGCAACACACTATACGTTACTTCAGGAGAGCTCCATTTCCAGAACCCTCGAACAGCATCAGAACCACATTTCTAGGCAGTCCAACATGCCCTGGAAGTCTTCGACATTGCCCTCGTCTGAGCTGCTCTGAGGAAGCACTCTGCTTAGAATTGATCGAGGACCTCGTTCCTGAAGTCACCCTATTCAAGGAGAAATACAGCATCCGAACATGCTGTGTCGCTCACAGGGCAAGCAACGTGAGAACTTGCCTCGAGGTAAGGCCCTGAAATGCTATGCACAAAGCAGAGGCGTGTAGCAGTTTCCATGAGGCCGTAGTCGCTGCCCTGCAGCATTTGAACGCCAGTAGGCTTTTTAGGACACCTAGGTGCCTCGTCCGGTAAACTTATTCCCTGCAAGAACACCGAGTACCCTCAGTCTCACCTGGCCATTCTAAGCAATATCCAGGCCAGGAGCTTTCCGACTCACAGTGTGTATGCCGAGGGAAGGGCTACACAGTGCACTCTTATTGGGACATCTGGATTTAGCCAGCAATCGCACAGATTGACGAGCACCGTTCTAGCAAGTTCCAACATGCCGTGGAAGTCACACTCATTCCCTAGTCTGAGCTGCACAGAGAAAAACACTCGGCTTCTCCTTCCATCCAGGACCTCCTACCTGAAGTCACCCTGCCTCCAGGAGAAAGACGGCTGCGTTCCTATTGCAACGGAAGCACAGTTTCTCCTGTAGCACTGCAGGCTTTTGAATAGGCACGAGCCCAGAGGCCTAGCTAGGGCGTTCCTTTTTTGAGGCCGTTCACTAGAGGTAGAACGCCCTGCCTCGAGAATTTGATTCAGGGAAGGAACCAGTGTGTAATCTGTGTCTCTTTTGAGTTGTGTGAAACCACAGGGATGTATGCTGTTTGTGCCTATGGAAACGGGGGCATGTTGGTAGTAGACCTGCTTATCCATTTTGAAAGCTCCATTCATGCTGCCTTGAAGCTCCCTGAATTCTCTGCTGTTGGCAGGACCCTGGCTATCGTAGGCATTGGTCTGGGAAGAAAATGAGTTTTCTCTGGCTACACAGGGTGCTTCATTATCCGGGGTGGGCCTCATCTTGCCATGCTCTAGAGCTAAAGGGAATCTCAACGTGAGTCCTTGCCTCGAGGTGAGGCCCTGAGTAGCCAGACAGAAAGGGAGGCATTAAGCTCTTTCCATGAGCTCTTAGTCGCCGTTCTGCTTTATTTTAAAGGAAGTACACTTTTCAGCACTCCTAGGGCCCTCGGGTGAGCATCATTTTCGTTCCAAGATCCCTGAGATCCTCCACACTCCTGTAGGCCTGCTGAGCAACAACGTGGCCCATATGTCCCTCGGAGTTCCTCGGTGTCTGCTGAGTCATGGGCAACACACTGCAGTCTTTCTTAGGATATCTTGATTGAACAGCACTCGCACAGGTTGACGAGCACCGTTTTGGCAAGTTCCACCTTGCTGTGGAAATCGCACACATTCCCTAGTCTGAGCTGCATTGAGGAAAACACTAGGCTTCGCCTTCCTTCCAGGACCTCCTACCTGAAGTCACCCTGCCTCCAGGAGAAAATCGGCTTGCGTTCGTATTGCAACTAAAGCAGAGTTTTTCCTCTAGCACTGCAGGCTTTGGAAGAGGCACCGGCCCCGAGGCCTAACTAGGGCGTTCCTTGGTTGAGGCCGTTCACTAGATGCAGAACCCCGCGCCTCGAGAAGTTGATTCAGGGAAGGAACTAGTGGGTACGCTGTGTCTCTTTTGTCTTGTGAGAAACCAGAGTTTTGTATGCTGCCTGTGCACATGGAAATGGGGTCGTGATGGTACTAGCCTTGCTTTTCTATTTGGAAACCTCCATTCTTGCTGCCGTGAAGCTCCCTGAAATTCTCTGCTGTTGACAGGCCTCGACCCACTGTAGCCATGGGTCTGGGAAGAAAATGAGTTTTCTCTGGCTACACACGGAGCTTCAGTGGCCGGGGTGGAACTCATCCTGCCATGCTCTACAGCTCAAGGAAATCTCAACGTGAGTCCTTGCCTCGAGGTAAGGCCCTGAGTAGCCCTGCAGAAAGGGAGGCATGGAGCGCTTTCCATGAGCTCTTAGTCGCTGTTCTGCTTTACTTTAAAGGAAGTACCCTTTCCAGGACTCCTGGGCCCCTCGGGTGAGCATCATTTTAGTCCAGGATCTCTGAGTACCTCCACACCCCTGCAGGCCTGCTGAGCAACAACGAGGCCCATTGGTCCCTCGGAGGTCCTCTGTGTCTGCTGAGTCATGGGCAACACCCTGCACTCTTTCTTGTGATATCTTGATTCACAGCACTCGCACAGGTTCAAGAGCCACGTTCTAGCAAGTTCCAACAGGACGTGGAAGTCGCACTCATTCCCTAGTCTGAGCTGCACAGAGAAAAACACTAGGCATCTCCTTCCATCCAGGACCTCCTACCTGAAGTCACCCTGCCTCCAGGAGAAAGACGGCTTGCGCTCCTATTGCAACTAAAGCACAGTTTTTCCTGTAGCACTGCAGGCTTTTGAAGCGGCATGGGCCCAGAGGCTTGGCTAGGGCGTTCCTTGGTGAGGCCGTTCACTAGACGCAGAACACCCTGCCTCGAGAAGTGGATTGAGGGAAGCAACCAGTGTGTAGTCTGTGTCTCTTTTGACTTGTTAGAAACCACAGAGATGTATGCTGCCTCTGCCCATGGAAATGGGGGCATGATGGTACTAGCCTTGCTTTCCATTTGGAAAGCTCCATTCTTGCTGTCGTGAAGCTCCCTGAAATTCTCTGCTGTTGGCCGCCCCGTGACCACCGTAGGCAGGGGTGTGGGAAGAAAATGAGTTTTCTCCGGCTACGCACGGAGCTTCACTGGCCGGGGTGGGGCTCACCTTGCCATGCTCTAGAGCCAAAGGGAATCTCCACGTGAGTCCTTGCCTCGAGGTAAGGCCCTGAGTAGCCCTGCAGAAAGGGAGGCATGCAGCTCTTTCCATGAGCTCTTAGTGGAGGTTCTGCTTTATATGAAAGGAAGGACCCTTTTCAGGACTCCTAGGTCTCTCGGGTGAGCATCCTTTTGCTTCCAAGATCACTGACTCCCTCCACAACCCTGTGGGCCTGCTGAGCAGCACTGAGTCCCATACGTCCCTCGGAGGCCCTCTGTGTCTGCCGAGTCTCGGGCAACACACTATACGTTACTTCAGGAGAGCTCCATTTCCAGAACCCTCGAACAGCATCAGAACCACATTTCTAGGCAGTCCAACATGCCCTGGAAGTCTTCGACATTGCCCTCGTCTGAGCTGCTCTGAGGAAGCACTCTGCTTAGAATTGATCGAGGACCTCGTTCCTGAAGTCACCCTATTCAAGGAGAAATACAGCATCCGAACATGCTGTGTCGCTCACAGGGCAAGCAACGTGAGAACTTGCCTCGAGGTAAGGCCCTGAAATGCTATGCACAAAGCAGAGGCGTGTAGCAGTTTCCATGAGGCCGTAGTCGCTGCCCTGCAGCATTTGAACGCCAGTAGGCTTTTTAGGACACCTAGGTGCCTCGTCCGGTAAACTTATTCCCTGCAAGAACACCGAGTACCCTCAGTCTCACCTGGCCATTCTAAGCAATATCCAGGCCAGGAGCTTTCCGACTCACAGTGTGTATGCCGAGGGAAGGGCTACACAGTGCACTCTTATTGGGACATCTGGATTTAGCCAGCAATCGCACAGATTGACGAGCACCGTTCTAGCAAGTTCCAACATGCCGTGGAAGTCACACTCATTCCCTAGTCTGAGCTGCACAGAGAAAAACACTCGGCTTCTCCTTCCATCCAGGACCTCCTACCTGAAGTCACCCTGCCTCCAGGAGAAAGACGGCTGCGTTCCTATTGCAACGGAAGCACAGTTTCTCCTGTAGCACTGCAGGCTTTTGAATAGGCACGAGCCCAGAGGCCTAGCTAGGGCGTTCCTTTTTTGAGGCCGTTCACTAGAGGTAGAACGCCCTGCCTCGAGAATTTGATTCAGGGAAGGAACCAGTGTGTAATCTGTGTCTCTTTTGAGTTGTGTGAAACCACAGGGATGTATGCTGTTTGTGCCTATGGAAACGGGGGCATGTTGGTAGTAGACCTGCTTATCCATTTTGAAAGCTCCATTCATGCTGCCTTGAAGCTCCCTGAATTCTCTGCTGTTGGCAGGACCCTGGCTATCGTAGGCATTGGTCTGGGAAGAAAATGAGTTTTCTCTGGCTACACAGGGTGCTTCATTATCCGGGGTGGGCCTCATCTTGCCATGCTCTAGAGCTAAAGGGAATCTCAACGTGAGTCCTTGCCTCGAGGTGAGGCCCTGAGTAGCCAGACAGAAAGGGAGGCATTAAGCTCTTTCCATGAGCTCTTAGTCGCCGTTCTGCTTTATTTTAAAGGAAGTACACTTTTCAGCACTCCTAGGGCCCTCGGGTGAGCATCATTTTCGTTCCAAGATCCCTGAGATCCTCCACACTCCTGTAGGCCTGCTGAGCAACAACGTGGCCCATATGTCCCTCGGAGTTCCTCGGTGTCTGCTGAGTCATGGGCAACACACTGCAGTCTTTCTTAGGATATCTTGATTGAACAGCACTCGCACAGGTTGACGAGCACCGTTTTGGCAAGTTCCACCTTGCTGTGGAAATCGCACACATTCCCTAGTCTGAGCTGCATTGAGGAAAACACTAGGCTTCGCCTTCCTTCCAGGACCTCCTACCTGAAGTCACCCTGCCTCCAGGAGAAAATCGGCTTGCGTTCGTATTGCAACTAAAGCAGAGTTTTTCCTCTAGCACTGCAGGCTTTGGAAGAGGCACCGGCCCCGAGGCCTAACTAGGGCGTTCCTTGGTTGAGGCCGTTCACTAGATGCAGAACCCCGCGCCTCGAGAAGTTGATTCAGGGAAGGAACTAGTGGGTACGCTGTGTCTCTTTTGTCTTGTGAGAAACCAGAGTTTTGTATGCTGCCTGTGCACATGGAAATGGGGTCGTGATGGTACTAGCCTTGCTTTTCTATTTGGAAACCTCCATTCTTGCTGCCGTGAAGCTCCCTGAAATTCTCTGCTGTTGACAGGCCTCGACCCACTGTAGCCATGGGTCTGGGAAGAAAATGAGTTTTCTCTGGCTACACACGGAGCTTCAGTGGCCGGGGTGGAACTCATCCTGCCATGCTCTACAGCTCAAGGAAATCTCAACGTGAGTCCTTGCCTCGAGGTAAGGCCCTGAGTAGCCCTGCAGAAAGGGAGGCATGGAGCGCTTTCCATGAGCTCTTAGTCGCTGTTCTGCTTTACTTTAAAGGAAGTACCCTTTCCAGGACTCCTGGGCCCCTCGGGTGAGCATCATTTTAGTCCAGGATCTCTGAGTACCTCCACACCCCTGCAGGCCTGCTGAGCAACAACGAGGCCCATTGGTCCCTCGGAGGTCCTCTGTGTCTGCTGAGTCATGGGCAACACCCTGCACTCTTTCTTGTGATATCTTGATTCACAGCACTCGCACAGGTTCAAGAGCCACGTTCTAGCAAGTTCCAACAGGACGTGGAAGTCGCACTCATTCCCTAGTCTGAGCTGCACAGAGAAAAACACTAGGCATCTCCTTCCATCCAGGACCTCCTACCTGAAGTCACCCTGCCTCCAGGAGAAAGACGGCTTGCGCTCCTATTGCAACTAAAGCACAGTTTTTCCTGTAGCACTGCAGGCTTTTGAAGCGGCATGGGCCCAGAGGCTTGGCTAGGGCGTTCCTTGGTGAGGCCGTTCACTAGACGCAGAACACCCTGCCTCGAGAAGTGGATTGAGGGAAGCAACCAGTGTGTAGTCTGTGTCTCTTTTGACTTGTTAGAAACCACAGAGATGTATGCTGCCTCTGCCCATGGAAATGGGGGCATGATGGTACTAGCCTTGCTTTCCATTTGGAAAGCTCCATTCTTGCTGTCGTGAAGCTCCCTGAAATTCTCTGCTGTTGGCCGCCCCGTGACCACCGTAGGCAGGGGTGTGGGAAGAAAATGAGTTTTCTCCGGCTACGCACGGAGCTTCACTGGCCGGGGTGGGGCTCACCTTGCCATGCTCTAGAGCCAAAGGGAATCTCCACGTGAGTCCTTGCCTCGAGGTAAGGCCCTGAGTAGCCCTGCAGAAAGGGAGGCATGCAGCTCTTTCCATGAGCTCTTAGTGGAGGTTCTGCTTTATATGAAAGGAAGGACCCTTTTCAGGACTCCTAGGTCTCTCGGGTGAGCATCCTTTTGCTTCCAAGATCACTGACTCCCTCCACAACCCTGTGGGCCTGCTGAGCAGCACTGAGTCCCATACGTCCCTCGGAGGCCCTCTGTGTCTGCCGAGTCTCGGGCAACACACTATACGTTACTTCAGGAGAGCTCCATTTCCAGAACCCTCGAACAGCATCAGAACCACATTTCTAGGCAGTCCAACATGCCCTGGAAGTCTTCGACATTGCCCTCGTCTGAGCTGCTCTGAGGAAGCACTCTGCTTAGAATTGATCGAGGACCTCGTTCCTGAAGTCACCCTATTCAAGGAGAAATACAGCATCCGAACATGCTGTGTCGCTCACAGGGCAAGCAACGTGAGAACTTGCCTCGAGGTAAGGCCCTGAAATGCTATGCACAAAGCAGAGGCGTGTAGCAGTTTCCATGAGGCCGTAGTCGCTGCCCTGCAGCATTTGAACGCCAGTAGGCTTTTTAGGACACCTAGGTGCCTCGTCCGGTAAACTTATTCCCTGCAAGAACACCGAGTACCCTCAGTCTCACCTGGCCATTCTAAGCAATATCCAGGCCAGGAGCTTTCCGACTCACAGTGTGTATGCCGAGGGAAGGGCTACACAGTGCACTCTTATTGGGACATCTGGATTTAGCCAGCAATCGCACAGATTGACGAGCACCGTTCTAGCAAGTTCCAACATGCCGTGGAAGTCACACTCATTCCCTAGTCTGAGCTGCACAGAGAAAAACACTCGGCTTCTCCTTCCATCCAGGACCTCCTACCTGAAGTCACCCTGCCTCCAGGAGAAAGACGGCTGCGTTCCTATTGCAACGGAAGCACAGTTTCTCCTGTAGCACTGCAGGCTTTTGAATAGGCACGAGCCCAGAGGCCTAGCTAGGGCGTTCCTTTTTTGAGGCCGTTCACTAGAGGTAGAACGCCCTGCCTCGAGAATTTGATTCAGGGAAGGAACCAGTGTGTAATCTGTGTCTCTTTTGAGTTGTGTGAAACCACAGGGATGTATGCTGTTTGTGCCTATGGAAACGGGGGCATGTTGGTAGTAGACCTGCTTATCCATTTTGAAAGCTCCATTCATGCTGCCTTGAAGCTCCCTGAATTCTCTGCTGTTGGCAGGACCCTGGCTATCGTAGGCATTGGTCTGGGAAGAAAATGAGTTTTCTCTGGCTACACAGGGTGCTTCATTATCCGGGGTGGGCCTCATCTTGCCATGCTCTAGAGCTAAAGGGAATCTCAACGTGAGTCCTTGCCTCGAGGTGAGGCCCTGAGTAGCCAGACAGAAAGGGAGGCATTAAGCTCTTTCCATGAGCTCTTAGTCGCCGTTCTGCTTTATTTTAAAGGAAGTACACTTTTCAGCACTCCTAGGGCCCTCGGGTGAGCATCATTTTCGTTCCAAGATCCCTGAGATCCTCCACACTCCTGTAGGCCTGCTGAGCAACAACGTGGCCCATATGTCCCTCGGAGTTCCTCGGTGTCTGCTGAGTCATGGGCAACACACTGCAGTCTTTCTTAGGATATCTTGATTGAACAGCACTCGCACAGGTTGACGAGCACCGTTTTGGCAAGTTCCACCTTGCTGTGGAAATCGCACACATTCCCTAGTCTGAGCTGCATTGAGGAAAACACTAGGCTTCGCCTTCCTTCCAGGACCTCCTACCTGAAGTCACCCTGCCTCCAGGAGAAAATCGGCTTGCGTTCGTATTGCAACTAAAGCAGAGTTTTTCCTCTAGCACTGCAGGCTTTGGAAGAGGCACCGGCCCCGAGGCCTAACTAGGGCGTTCCTTGGTTGAGGCCGTTCACTAGATGCAGAACCCCGCGCCTCGAGAAGTTGATTCAGGGAAGGAACTAGTGGGTACGCTGTGTCTCTTTTGTCTTGTGAGAAACCAGAGTTTTGTATGCTGCCTGTGCACATGGAAATGGGGTCGTGATGGTACTAGCCTTGCTTTTCTATTTGGAAACCTCCATTCTTGCTGCCGTGAAGCTCCCTGAAATTCTCTGCTGTTGACAGGCCTCGACCCACTGTAGCCATGGGTCTGGGAAGAAAATGAGTTTTCTCTGGCTACACACGGAGCTTCAGTGGCCGGGGTGGAACTCATCCTGCCATGCTCTACAGCTCAAGGAAATCTCAACGTGAGTCCTTGCCTCGAGGTAAGGCCCTGAGTAGCCCTGCAGAAAGGGAGGCATGGAGCGCTTTCCATGAGCTCTTAGTCGCTGTTCTGCTTTACTTTAAAGGAAGTACCCTTTCCAGGACTCCTGGGCCCCTCGGGTGAGCATCATTTTAGTCCAGGATCTCTGAGTACCTCCACACCCCTGCAGGCCTGCTGAGCAACAACGAGGCCCATTGGTCCCTCGGAGGTCCTCTGTGTCTGCTGAGTCATGGGCAACACCCTGCACTCTTTCTTGTGATATCTTGATTCACAGCACTCGCACAGGTTCAAGAGCCACGTTCTAGCAAGTTCCAACAGGACGTGGAAGTCGCACTCATTCCCTAGTCTGAGCTGCACAGAGAAAAACACTAGGCATCTCCTTCCATCCAGGACCTCCTACCTGAAGTCACCCTGCCTCCAGGAGAAAGACGGCTTGCGCTCCTATTGCAACTAAAGCACAGTTTTTCCTGTAGCACTGCAGGCTTTTGAAGCGGCATGGGCCCAGAGGCTTGGCTAGGGCGTTCCTTGGTGAGGCCGTTCACTAGACGCAGAACACCCTGCCTCGAGAAGTGGATTGAGGGAAGCAACCAGTGTGTAGTCTGTGTCTCTTTTGACTTGTTAGAAACCACAGAGATGTATGCTGCCTCTGCCCATGGAAATGGGGGCATGATGGTACTAGCCTTGCTTTCCATTTGGAAAGCTCCATTCTTGCTGTCGTGAAGCTCCCTGAAATTCTCTGCTGTTGGCCGCCCCGTGACCACCGTAGGCAGGGGTGTGGGAAGAAAATGAGTTTTCTCCGGCTACGCACGGAGCTTCACTGGCCGGGGTGGGGCTCACCTTGCCATGCTCTAGAGCCAAAGGGAATCTCCACGTGAGTCCTTGCCTCGAGGTAAGGCCCTGAGTAGCCCTGCAGAAAGGGAGGCATGCAGCTCTTTCCATGAGCTCTTAGTGGAGGTTCTGCTTTATATGAAAGGAAGGACCCTTTTCAGGACTCCTAGGTCTCTCGGGTGAGCATCCTTTTGCTTCCAAGATCACTGACTCCCTCCACAACCCTGTGGGCCTGCTGAGCAGCACTGAGTCCCATACGTCCCTCGGAGGCCCTCTGTGTCTGCCGAGTCTCGGGCAACACACTATACGTTACTTCAGGAGAGCTCCATTTCCAGAACCCTCGAACAGCATCAGAACCACATTTCTAGGCAGTCCAACATGCCCTGGAAGTCTTCGACATTGCCCTCGTCTGAGCTGCTCTGAGGAAGCACTCTGCTTAGAATTGATCGAGGACCTCGTTCCTGAAGTCACCCTATTCAAGGAGAAATACAGCATCCGAACATGCTGTGTCGCTCACAGGGCAAGCAACGTGAGAACTTGCCTCGAGGTAAGGCCCTGAAATGCTATGCACAAAGCAGAGGCGTGTAGCAGTTTCCATGAGGCCGTAGTCGCTGCCCTGCAGCATTTGAACGCCAGTAGGCTTTTTAGGACACCTAGGTGCCTCGTCCGGTAAACTTATTCCCTGCAAGAACACCGAGTACCCTCAGTCTCACCTGGCCATTCTAAGCAATATCCAGGCCAGGAGCTTTCCGACTCACAGTGTGTATGCCGAGGGAAGGGCTACACAGTGCACTCTTATTGGGACATCTGGATTTAGCCAGCAATCGCACAGATTGACGAGCACCGTTCTAGCAAGTTCCAACATGCCGTGGAAGTCACACTCATTCCCTAGTCTGAGCTGCACAGAGAAAAACACTCGGCTTCTCCTTCCATCCAGGACCTCCTACCTGAAGTCACCCTGCCTCCAGGAGAAAGACGGCTGCGTTCCTATTGCAACGGAAGCACAGTTTCTCCTGTAGCACTGCAGGCTTTTGAATAGGCACGAGCCCAGAGGCCTAGCTAGGGCGTTCCTTTTTTGAGGCCGTTCACTAGAGGTAGAACGCCCTGCCTCGAGAATTTGATTCAGGGAAGGAACCAGTGTGTAATCTGTGTCTCTTTTGAGTTGTGTGAAACCACAGGGATGTATGCTGTTTGTGCCTATGGAAACGGGGGCATGTTGGTAGTAGACCTGCTTATCCATTTTGAAAGCTCCATTCATGCTGCCTTGAAGCTCCCTGAATTCTCTGCTGTTGGCAGGACCCTGGCTATTGTAGGCATTGGTCTGGGAAGAAAATGAGTTTTCTCTGGCTACACAGGGTGCTTCATTATCCGGGGTGGGCCTCATCTTGCCATGCTCTAGAGCTAAAGGGAATCTCAACGTGAGTCCTTGCCTCGAGGTGAGGCCCTGAGTAGCCAGACAGAAAGGGAGGCATTAAGCTCTTTCCATGAGCTCTTAGTCGCCGTTCTGCTTTATTTTAAAGGAAGTACACTTTTCAGCACTCCTAGGGCCCTCGGGTGAGCATCATTTTCGTTCCAAGATCCCTGAGATCCTCCACACTCCTGTAGGCCTGCTGAGCAACAACGTGGCCCATATGTCCCTCGGAGTTCCTCGGTGTCTGCTGAGTCATGGGCAACACACTGCAGTCTTTCTTAGGATATCTTGATTGAACAGCACTCGCACAGGTTGACGAGCACCGTTTTGGCAAGTTCCACCTTGCTGTGGAAATCGCACACATTCCCTAGTCTGAGCTGCATTGAGGAAAACACTAGGCTTCGCCTTCCTTCCAGGACCTCCTACCTGAAGTCACCCTGCCTCCAGGAGAAAATCGGCTTGCGTTCGTATTGCAACTAAAGCAGAGTTTTTCCTCTAGCACTGCAGGCTTTGGAAGAGGCACCGGCCCCGAGGCCTAACTAGGGCGTTCCTTGGTTGAGGCCGTTCACTAGATGCAGAACCCCGCGCCTCGAGAAGTTGATTCAGGGAAGGAACTAGTGGGTACGCTGTGTCTCTTTTGTCTTGTGAGAAACCAGAGTTTTGTATGCTGCCTGTGCACATGGAAATGGGGTCGTGATGGTACTAGCCTTGCTTTTCTATTTGGAAACCTCCATTCTTGCTGCCGTGAAGCTCCCTGAAATTCTCTGCTGTTGACAGGCCTCGACCCACTGTAGCCATGGGTCTGGGAAGAAAATGAGTTTTCTCTGGCTACACACGGAGCTTCAGTGGCCGGGGTGGAACTCATCCTGCCATGCTCTACAGCTCAAGGAAATCTCAACGTGAGTCCTTGCCTCGAGGTAAGGCCCTGAGTAGCCCTGCAGAAAGGGAGGCATGGAGCGCTTTCCATGAGCTCTTAGTCGCTGTTCTGCTTTACTTTAAAGGAAGTACCCTTTCCAGGACTCCTGGGCCCCTCGGGTGAGCATCATTTTAGTCCAGGATCTCTGAGTACCTCCACACCCCTGCAGGCCTGCTGAGCAACAACGAGGCCCATTGGTCCCTCGGAGGTCCTCTGTGTCTGCTGAGTCATGGGCAACACCCTGCACTCTTTCTTGTGATATCTTGATTCACAGCACTCGCACAGGTTCAAGAGCCACGTTCTAGCAAGTTCCAACAGGACGTGGAAGTCGCACTCATTCCCTAGTCTGAGCTGCACAGAGAAAAACACTAGGCATCTCCTTCCATCCAGGACCTCCTACCTGAAGTCACCCTGCCTCCAGGAGAAAGACGGCTTGCGCTCCTATTGCAACTAAAGCACAGTTTTTCCTGTAGCACTGCAGGCTTTTGAAGCGGCATGGGCCCAGAGGCTTGGCTAGGGCGTTCCTTGGTGAGGCCGTTCACTAGACGCAGAACACCCTGCCTCGAGAAGTGGATTGAGGGAAGCAACCAGTGTGTAGTCTGTGTCTCTTTTGACTTGTTAGAAACCACAGAGATGTATGCTGCCTCTGCCCATGGAAATGGGGGCATGATGGTACTAGCCTTGCTTTCCATTTGGAAAGCTCCATTCTTGCTGTCGTGAAGCTCCCTGAAATTCTCTGCTGTTGGCCGCCCCGTGACCACCGTAGGCAGGGGTGTGGGAAGAAAATGAGTTTTCTCCGGCTACGCACGGAGCTTCACTGGCCGGGGTGGGGCTCACCTTGCCATGCTCTAGAGCCAAAGGGAATCTCCACGTGAGTCCTTGCCTCGAGGTAAGGCCCTGAGTAGCCCTGCAGAAAGGGAGGCATGCAGCTCTTTCCATGAGCTCTTAGTGGAGGTTCTGCTTTATATGAAAGGAAGGACCCTTTTCAGGACTCCTAGGTCTCTCGGGTGAGCATCCTTTTGCTTCCAAGATCACTGACTCCCTCCACAACCCTGTGGGCCTGCTGAGCAGCACTGAGTCCCATACGTCCCTCGGAGGCCCTCTGTGTCTGCCGAGTCTCGGGCAACACACTATACGTTACTTCAGGAGAGCTCCATTTCCAGAACCCTCGAACAGCATCAGAACCACATTTCTAGGCAGTCCAACATGCCCTGGAAGTCTTCGACATTGCCCTCGTCTGAGCTGCTCTGAGGAAGCACTCTGCTTAGAATTGATCGAGGACCTCGTTCCTGAAGTCACCCTATTCAAGGAGAAATACAGCATCCGAACATGCTGTGTCGCTCACAGGGCAAGCAACGTGAGAACTTGCCTCGAGGTAAGGCCCTGAAATGCTATGCACAAAGCAGAGGCGTGTAGCAGTTTCCATGAGGCCGTAGTCGCTGCCCTGCAGCATTTGAACGCCAGTAGGCTTTTTAGGACACCTAGGTGCCTCGTCCGGTAAACTTATTCCCTGCAAGAACACCGAGTACCCTCAGTCTCACCTGGCCATTCTAAGCAATATCCAGGCCAGGAGCTTTCCGACTCACAGTGTGTATGCCGAGGGAAGGGCTACACAGTGCACTCTTATTGGGACATCTGGATTTAGCCAGCAATCGCACAGATTGACGAGCACCGTTCTAGCAAGTTCCAACATGCCGTGGAAGTCACACTCATTCCCTAGTCTGAGCTGCACAGAGAAAAACACTCGGCTTCTCCTTCCATCCAGGACCTCCTACCTGAAGTCACCCTGCCTCCAGGAGAAAGACGGCTGCGTTCCTATTGCAACGGAAGCACAGTTTCTCCTGTAGCACTGCAGGCTTTTGAATAGGCACGAGCCCAGAGGCCTAGCTAGGGCGTTCCTTTTTTGAGGCCGTTCACTAGAGGTAGAACGCCCTGCCTCGAGAATTTGATTCAGGGAAGGAACCAGTGTGTAATCTGTGTCTCTTTTGAGTTGTGTGAAACCACAGGGATGTATGCTGTTTGTGCCTATGGAAACGGGGGCATGTTGGTAGTAGACCTGCTTATCCATTTTGAAAGCTCCATTCATGCTGCCTTGAAGCTCCCTGAATTCTCTGCTGTTGGCAGGACCCTGGCTATTGTAGGCATTGGTCTGGGAAGAAAATGAGTTTTCTCTGGCTACACAGGGTGCTTCATTATCCGGGGTGGGCCTCATCTTGCCATGCTCTAGAGCTAAAGGGAATCTCAACGTGAGTCCTTGCCTCGAGGTGAGGCCCTGAGTAGCCAGACAGAAAGGGAGGCATTAAGCTCTTTCCATGAGCTCTTAGTCGCCGTTCTGCTTTATTTTAAAGGAAGTACACTTTTCAGCACTCCTAGGGCCCTCGGGTGAGCATCATTTTCGTTCCAAGATCCCTGAGATCCTCCACACTCCTGTAGGCCTGCTGAGCAACAACGTGGCCCATATGTCCCTCGGAGTTCCTCGGTGTCTGCTGAGTCATGGGCAACACACTGCAGTCTTTCTTAGGATATCTTGATTGAACAGCACTCGCACAGGTTGACGAGCACCGTTTTGGCAAGTTCCACCTTGCTGTGGAAATCGCACACATTCCCTAGTCTGAGCTGCATTGAGGAAAACACTAGGCTTCGCCTTCCTTCCAGGACCTCCTACCTGAAGTCACCCTGCCTCCAGGAGAAAATCGGCTTGCGTTCGTATTGCAACTAAAGCAGAGTTTTTCCTCTAGCACTGCAGGCTTTGGAAGAGGCACCGGCCCCGAGGCCTAACTAGGGCGTTCCTTGGTTGAGGCCGTTCACTAGATGCAGAACCCCGCGCCTCGAGAAGTTGATTCAGGGAAGGAACTAGTGGGTACGCTGTGTCTCTTTTGTCTTGTGAGAAACCAGAGTTTTGTATGCTGCCTGTGCACATGGAAATGGGGTCGTGATGGTACTAGCCTTGCTTTTCTATTTGGAAACCTCCATTCTTGCTGCCGTGAAGCTCCCTGAAATTCTCTGCTGTTGACAGGCCTCGACCCACTGTAGCCATGGGTCTGGGAAGAAAATGAGTTTTCTCTGGCTACACACGGAGCTTCAGTGGCCGGGGTGGAACTCATCCTGCCATGCTCTACAGCTCAAGGAAATCTCAACGTGAGTCCTTGCCTCGAGGTAAGGCCCTGAGTAGCCCTGCAGAAAGGGAGGCATGGAGCGCTTTCCATGAGCTCTTAGTCGCTGTTCTGCTTTACTTTAAAGGAGGTACCCTTTTCAGGACTCCTGGGCCCCTCGGGTGAGCATCATTTTAGTCCAGGATCTCTGAGTACCTCCACACCCCTGCAGGCCTGCTGAGCAACAACGAGGCCCATTGGTCCCTCGGAGGTCCTCTGTGTCTGCTGAGTCATGGGCAACACCCTGCACTCTTTCTTGGGATATCTTGATTCACAGCACTCGCACAGGTTCAAGAGCCACGTTCTAGCAAGTTCCAACAGGACGTGGAAGTCGCACTCATTCCCTAGTCTGAGCTGCACAGAGAAAAACACTAGGCATCTCCTTCCATCCAGGACCTCCTACCTGAAGTCACCCTGCCTCCAGGAGAAAGACGGCTTGCGCTCCTATTGCAACTAAAGCACAGTTTTTCCTGTAGCACTGCAGGCTTTTGAAGCGGCATGGGCCCAGAGGCTTGGCTAGGGCGTTCCTTGGTGAGGCCGTTCACTAGACGCAGAACACCCTGCCTCGAGAAGTGGATTGAGGGAAGCAACCAGTGTGTAGTCTGTGTCTCTTTTGACTTGTTAGAAACCACAGAGATGTATGCTGCCTCTGCCCATGGAAATGGGGGCATGATGGTACTAGCCTTGCTTTCCATTTGGAAAGCTCCATTCTTGCTGTCGTGAAGCTCCCTGAAATTCTCTGCTGTTGGCCGCCCCGTGACCACTGTAGGCAGGGGTTTGGGAAGAAAATGAGTTTTCTCCGGCTACGCACGGAGCTTCACTGGCCGGGGTGGGGCTCACCTTGCCATGCTCTAGAGCCAAAGGGAATCTCCACGTGAGTCCTTGCCTCGAGGTAAGGCCCTGAGTAGCCCTGCAGAAAGGGAGGCATGCAGCTCTTTCCATGAGCTCTTAGTGGAGGTTCTGCTTTATATGAAAGGAAGGACCCTTTTCAGGACTCCTAGGTCTCTCGGGTGAGCATCCTTTTGCTTCCAAGATCACTGACTCCCTCCACAACCCTGTGGGCCTGCTGAGCAGCACTGAGTCCCATACGTCCCTCGGAGGCCCTCTGTGTCTGCCGAGTCTCGGGCAACACACTATACGTTACTTCAGGAGAGCTCCATTTCCAGAACCCTCGAACAGCATCAGAACCACATTTCTAGGCAGTCCAACATGCCCTGGAAGTCTTCGACATTGCCCTCGTCTGAGCTGCTCTGAGGAAGCACTCTGCTTAGAATTGATCGAGGACCTCGTTCCTGAAGTCACCCTATTCAAGGAGAAATACAGCATCCGAACATGCTGTGTCGCTCACAGGGCAAGCAACGTGAGAACTTGCCTCGAGGTAAGGCCCTGAAATGCTATGCACAAAGCAGAGGCGTGTAGCAGTTTCCATGAGGCCGTAGTCGCTGCCCTGCAGCATTTGAACGCCAGTAGGCTTTTTAGGACACCTAGGTGCCTCGTCCGGTAAACTTATTCCCTGCAAGAACACCGAGTACCCTCAGTCTCACCTGGCCATTCTAAGCAATATCCAGGCCAGGAGCTTTCCGACTCACAGTGTGTATGCCGAGGGAAGGGCTACACAGTGCACTCTTATTGGGACATCTGGATTTAGCCAGCAATCGCACAGGTTGACGAGCACCGTTCTAGCAAGTTCCAACATGCCGTGGAAGTCACACTCATTCCCTAGTCTGAGCTGCACAGAGAAAAACACTCGGCTTCTCCTTCCATCCAGGACCTCCTACCTGAAGTCACCCTGCCTCCAGGAGAAAGACGGCTGCGTTCCTACTGCAACGGAAGCACAGTTTCTCCTGTAGCACTGCAGGCTTTTGAATAGGCACGAGCCCAGAGGCCTAGCTAGGGCGTTCCTTTTTTGAGGCCGTTCACTAGAGGTAGAACGCCCTGCCTCGAGAATTTGATTCAGGGAAGGAACCAGTGTGTAATCTGTGTCTCTTTTGAGTTGTGTGAAACCACAGGGATGTATGCTGTTTGTGCCTATGGAAACGGGGGCATGTTGGTAGTAGACTTGCTTATCCATTTTGAAAGCTCCATTCATGCTGCCTTGAAGCTCCCTGAATTCTCTGCTGTTGGCAGGACCCTGGCTATTGTAGGCATTGGTCTGGGAAGAAAATGAGTTTTCTCTGGCTACACAGGGTGCTTCATTATCCGGGGTGGGCCTCATCTTGCCATGCTCTAGAGCTAAAGGGAATCTCAACGTGAGTCCTTGCCTCGAGGTGAGGCCCTGAGTAGCCAGACAGAAAGGGAGGCATTAAGCTCTTTCCATGAGCTCTTAGTCGCCGTTCTGCTTTATTTTAAAGGAAGTACACTTTTCAGCACTCCTAGGGCCCTCGGGTGAGCATCATTTTCGTTCCAAGATCCCTGAGATCCTCCACACTCCTGTAGGCCTGCTGAGCAACAACGTGGCCCATATGTCCCTCGGAGTTCCTCGGTGTCTGCTGAGTCATGGGCAACACACTGCAGTCTTTCTTAGGATATCTTGATTGAACAGCACTCGCACAGGTTGACGAGCACCGTTTTGGCAAGTTCCACCTTGCTGTGGAAATCGCACACATTCCCTAGTCTGAGCTGCACTGAGGAAAACACTAGGCTTCGCCTTCCTTCCAGGACCTCCTACCTGAAGTCACCCTGCCTCCAGGAGAAAATCGGCTTGCGTTCGTATTGCAACTAAAGCAGAGTT
This sequence comes from Eschrichtius robustus, assembly GCF_028021215.1. Taxonomy (NCBI): domain Eukaryota; kingdom Metazoa; phylum Chordata; class Mammalia; order Artiodactyla; family Eschrichtiidae; genus Eschrichtius; species Eschrichtius robustus. The sequence goes on along the minus strand of NC_090832.1, from coordinate 105,869,323 downwards.
TTTCCTCTAGCACTGCAGGCTTTGGAAGAGGCACCGGCCCCGAGGCCTAACTAGGGCGTTCCTTGGTTGAGGCCGTTCACTAGATGCAGAACCCCGCGCCTCGAGAAGTTGATTCAGGGAAGGAACTAGTGGGTACGCTGTGTCTCTTTTGTCTTGTGAGAAACCAGAGTTTTGTATGCTGCCTGTGCACATGGAAATGGGGTCGTGATGGTACTAGCCTTGCTTTTCTATTTGGAAACCTCCATTCTTGCTGCCGTGAAGCTCCCTGAAATTCTCTGCTGTTGACAGGCCTCGACCCACTGTAGCCATGGGTCTGGGAAGAAAATGAGTTTTCTCTGGCTACACACGGAGCTTCAGTGGCCGGGGTGGAACTCATCCTGCCATGCTCTACAGCTCAAGGAAATCTCAACGTGAGTCCTTGCCTCGAGGTAAGGCCCTGAGTAGCCCTGCAGAAAGGGAGGCATGGAGCGCTTTCCATGAGCTCTTAGTCGCTGTTCTGCTTTACTTTAAAGGAAGTACCCTTTCCAGGACTCCTGGGCCCCTCGGGTGAGCATCATTTTAGTCCAGGATCTCTGAGTACCTCCACACCCCTGCAGGCCTGCTGAGCAACAACGAGGCCCATTGGTCCCTCGGAGGTCCTCTGTGTCTGCTGAGTCATGGGCAACACCCTGCACTCTTTCTTGTGATATCTTGATTCACAGCACTCGCACAGGTTCAAGAGCCACGTTCTAGCAAGTTCCAACAGGACGTGGAAGTCGCACTCATTCCCTAGTCTGAGCTGCACAGAGAAAAACACTAGGCATCTCCTTCCATCCAGGACCTCCTACCTGAAGTCACCCTGCCTCCAGGAGAAAGACGGCTTGCGCTCCTATTGCAACTAAAGCACAGTTTTTCCTGTAGCACTGCAGGCTTTTGAAGCGGCATGGGCCCAGAGGCTTGGCTAGGGCGTTCCTTGGTGAGGCCGTTCACTAGACGCAGAACACCCTGCCTCGAGAAGTGGATTGAGGGAAGCAACCAGTGTGTAGTCTGTGTCTCTTTTGACTTGTTAGAAACCACAGAGATGTATGCTGCCTCTGCCCATGGAAATGGGGGCATGATGGTACTAGCCTTGCTTTCCATTTGGAAAGCTCCATTCTTGCTGTCGTGAAGCTCCCTGAAATTCTCTGCTGTTGGCCGCCCCGTGACCACTGTAGGCAGGGGTGTGGGAAGAAAATGAGTTTTCTCCGGCTACGCATGGAGCTTCACTGGCCGGGGTGGGGCTCACCTTGCCATGCTCTAGAGCCAAAGGGAATCTCCACGTGAGTCCTTGCCTCGAGGTAAGGCCCTGAGTAGCCCTGCAGAAAGGGAGGCATGCAGCTCTTTCCATGAGCTCTTAGTGGAGGTTCTGCTTTATATGAAAGGAAGGACCCTTTTCAGGACTCCTAGGTCTCTCGGGTGAGCATCCTTTTGCTTCCAAGATCACTGACTCCCTCCACAACCCTGTGGGCCTGCTGAGCAGCACTGAGTCCCATACGTCCCTCGGAGGCCCTCTGTGTCTGCCGAGTCTCGGGCAACACACTATACGTTACTTCAGGAGAGCTCCATTTCCAGAACCCTCGAACAGCATCAGAACCACATTTCTAGGCAGTCCAACATGCCCTGGAAGTCTTCGACATTGCCCTCGTCTGAGCTGCTCTGAGGAAGCACTCTGCTTAGAATTGATCGAGGACCTCGTTCCTGAAGTCACCCTATTCAAGGAGAAATACAGCATCCGAACATGCTGTGTCGCTCACAGGGCAAGCAACGTGAGAACTTGCCTCGAGGTAAGGCCCTGAAATGCTATGCACAAAGCAGAGGCGTGTAGCAGTTTCCATGAGGCCGTAGTCGCTGCCCTGCAGCATTTGAACGCCAGTAGGCTTTTTAGGACACCTAGGTGCCTCGTCCGGTAAACTTATTCCCTGCAAGAACACCGAGTACCCTCAGTCTCACCTGGCCATTCTAAGCAATATCCAGGCCAGGAGCTTTCCGACTCACAGTGTGTATGCCGAGGGAAGGGCTACACAGTGCACTCTTATTGGGACATCTGGATTTAGCCAGCAATCGCACAGATTGACGAGCACCGTTCTAGCAAGTTCCAACATGCCGTGGAAGTCACACTCATTCCCTAGTCTGAGCTGCACAGAGAAAAACACTCGGCTTCTCCTTCCATCCAGGACCTCCTACCTGAAGTCACCCTGCCTCCAGGAGAAAGACGGCTGCGTTCCTACTGCAACGGAAGCACAGTTTCTCCTGTAGCACTGCAGGCTTTTGAATAGGCACGAGCCCAGAGGCCTAGCTAGGGCGTTCCTTTTTTGAGGCCGTTCACTAGAGGTAGAACGCCCTGCCTCGAGAATTTGATTCAGGGAAGGAACCAGTGTGTAATCTGTGTCTCTTTTGAGTTGTGTGAAACCACAGGGATGTATGCTGTTTGTGCCTATGGAAACGGGGGCATGTTGGTAGTAGACTTGCTTATCCATTTTGAAAGCTCCATTCATGCTGCCTTGAAGCTCCCTGAATTCTCTGCTGTTGGCAGGACCCTGGCTATTGTAGGCATTGGTCTGGGAAGAAAATGAGTTTTCTCTGGCTACACAGGGTGCTTCATTATCCGGGGTGGGCCTCATCTTGCCATGCTCTAGAGCTAAAGGGAATCTCAACGTGAGTCCTTGCCTCGAGGTGAGGCCCTGAGTAGCCAGACAGAAAGGGAGGCATTAAGCTCTTTCCATGAGCTCTTAGTCGCCGTTCTGCTTTATTTTAAAGGAAGTACACTTTTCAGCACTCCTAGGGCCCTCGGGTGAGCATCATTTTCGTTCCAAGATCCCTGAGATCCTCCACACTCCTGTAGGCCTGCTGAGCAACAACGTGGCCCATATGTCCCTCGGAGTTCCTCGGTGTCTGCTGAGTCATGGGCAACACACTGCAGTCTTTCTTAGGATATCTTGATTGAACAGCACTCGCACAGGTTGACGAGCACCGTTTTGGCAAGTTCCACCTTGCTGTGGAAATCGCACACATTCCCTAGTCTGAGCTGCACTGAGGAAAACACTAGGCTTCGCCTTCCTTCCAGGACCTCCTACCTGAAGTCACCCTGCCTCCAGGAGAAAATCGGCTTGCGTTCGTATTGCAACTAAAGCAGAGTTTTTCCTCTGGCACTGCAGGCTTTGGAAGAGGCACCGGCCCTGAGGCCTAACTAGGGCGTTCCTTGGTTGAGGCCGTTCACTAGATGCAGAACCCCGCGCCTCGAGAAGTTGATTCAGGGAAGGAACTAGTGGGTACGCTGTGTCTCTTTTGTCTTGTGAGAAACCAGAGTTTTGTATGCTGCCTGTGCACATGGAAATGGGGTCGTGATGGTACTAGCCTTGCTTTTCTATTTGGAAACCTCCATTCTTGCTGCCGTGAAGCTCCCTGAAATTCTCTGCTGTTGACAGGCCTCGACCCACTGTAGCCATGGGTCTGGGAAGAAAATGAGTTTTCTCTGGCTACACACGGAGCTTCAGTGGCCGGGGTGGAACTCATCCTGCCATGCTCTACAGCTCAAGGAAATCTCAACGTGAGTCCTTGCCTCGAGGTAAGGCCCTGAGTAGCCCTGCAGAAAGGGAGGCATGGAGCGCTTTCCATGAGCTCTTAGTCGCTGTTCTGCTTTACTTTAAAGGAAGTACCCTTTCCAGGACTCCTGGGCCCCTCGGGTGAGCATCATTTTAGTCCAGGATCTCTGAGTACCTCCACACCCCTGCAGGCCTGCTGAGCAACAACGAGGCCCATTGGTCCCTCGGAGGTCCTCTGTGTCTGCTGAGTCATGGGCAACACCCTGCACTCTTTCTTGTGATATCTTGATTCACAGCACTCGCACAGGTTCAAGAGCCACGTTCTAGCAAGTTCCAACAGGACGTGGAAGTCGCACTCATTCCCTAGTCTGAGCTGCACAGAGAAAAACACTAGGCATCTCCTTCCATCCAGGACCTCCTACCTGAAGTCACCCTGCCTCCAGGAGAAAGACGGCTTGCGCTCCTATTGCAACTAAAGCACAGTTTTTCCTGTAGCACTGCAGGCTTTTGAAGCGGCATGGGCCCAGAGGCTTGGCTAGGGCGTTCCTTGGTGAGGCCGTTCACTAGACGCAGAACACCCTGCCTCGAGAAGTGGATTGAGGGAAGCAACCAGTGTGTAGTCTGTGTCTCTTTTGACTTGTTAGAAACCACAGAGATGTATGCTGCCTCTGCCCATGGAAATGGGGGCATGATGGTACTAGCCTTGCTTTCCATTTGGAAAGCTCCATTCTTGCTGTCGTGAAGCTCCCTGAAATTCTCTGCTGTTGGCCGCCCCGTGACCACTGTAGGCAGGGGTGTGGGAAGAAAATGAGTTTTCTCCGGCTACGCACGGAGCTTCACTGGCCGGGGTGGGGCTCACCTTGCCATGCTCTAGAGCCAAAGGGAATCTCCACGTGAGTCCTTGCCTCGAGGTAAGGCCCTGAGTAGCCCTGCAGAAAGGGAGGCATGCAGCTCTTTCCATGAGCTCTTAGTGGAGGTTCTGCTTTATATGAAAGGAAGGACCCTTTTCAGGACTCCTAGGTCTCTCGGGTGAGCATCCTTTTGCTTCCAAGATCACTGACTCCCTCCACAACCCTGTGGGCCTGCTGAGCAGCACTGAGTCCCATACGTCCCTCGGAGGCCCTCTGTGTCTGCCGAGTCTCGGGCAACACACTATACGTTACTTCAGGAGAGCTCCATTTCCAGAACCCTCGAACAGCATCAGAACCACATTTCTAGGCAGTCCAACATGCCCTGGAAGTCTTCGACATTGCCCTCGTCTGAGCTGCTCTGAGGAAGCACTCTGCTTAGAATTGATCGAGGACCTCGTTCCTGAAGTCACCCTATTCAAGGAGAAATACAGCATCCGAACATGCTGTGTCGCTCACAGGGCAAGCAACGTGAGAACTTGCCTCGAGGTAAGGCCCTGAAATGCTATGCACAAAGCAGAGGCGTGTAGCAGTTTCCATGAGGCCGTAGTCGCTGCCCTGCAGCATTTGAACGCCAGTAGGCTTTTTAGGACACCTAGGTGCCTCGTCCGGTAAACTTATTCCCTGCAAGAACACCGAGTACCCTCAGTCTCACCTGGCCATTCTAAGCAATATCCAGGCCAGGAGCTTTCCGACTCACAGTGTGTATGCCGAGGGAAGGGCTACACAGTGCACTCTTATTGGGACATCTGGATTTAGCCAGCAATCGCACAGATTGACGAGCACCGTTCTAGCAAGTTCCAACATGCCGTGGAAGTCACACTCATTCCCTAGTCTGAGCTGCACAGAGAAAAACACTCGGCTTCTCCTTCCATCCAGGACCTCCTACCTGAAGTCACCCTGCCTCCAGGAGAAAGACGGCTGCGTTCCTACTGCAACGGAAGCACAGTTTCTCCTGTAGCACTGCAGGCTTTTGAATAGGCACGAGCCCAGAGGCCTAGCTAGGGCGTTCCTTTTTTGAGGCCGTTCACTAGAGGTAGAACGCCCTGCCTCGAGAATTTGATTCAGGGAAGGAACCAGTGTGTAATCTGTGTCTCTTTTGAGTTGTGTGAAACCACAGGGATGTATGCTGTTTGTGCCTATGGAAACGGGGGCATGTTGGTAGTAGACTTGCTTATCCATTTTGAAAGCTCCATTCATGCTGCCTTGAAGCTCCCTGAATTCTCTGCTGTTGGCAGGACCCTGGCTATTGTAGGCATTGGTCTGGGAAGAAAATGAGTTTTCTCTGGCTACACAGGGTGCTTCATTATCCGGGGTGGGCCTCATCTTGCCATGCTCTAGAGCTAAAGGGAATCTCAACGTGAGTCCTTGCCTCGAGGTGAGGCCCTGAGTAGCCAGACAGAAAGGGAGGCATTAAGCTCTTTCCATGAGCTCTTAGTCGCCGTTCTGCTTTATTTTAAAGGAAGTACACTTTTCAGCACTCCTAGGGCCCTCGGGTGAGCATCATTTTCGTTCCAAGATCCCTGAGATCCTCCACACTCCTGTAGGCCTGCTGAGCAACAACGTGGCCCATATGTCCCTCGGAGTTCCTCGGTGTCTGCTGAGTCATGGGCAACACACTGCAGTCTTTCTTAGGATATCTTGATTGAACAGCACTCGCACAGGTTGACGAGCACCGTTTTGGCAAGTTCCACCTTGCTGTGGAAATCGCACACATTCCCTAGTCTGAGCTGCACTGAGGAAAACACTAGGCTTCGCCTTCCTTCCAGGACCTCCTACCTGAAGTCACCCTGCCTCCAGGAGAAAATCGGCTTGCGTTCGTATTGCAACTAAAGCAGAGTTTTTCCTCTAGCACTGCAGGCTTTGGAAGAGGCACCGGCCCCGAGGCCTAACTAGGGCGTTCCTTGGTTGAGGCCGTTCACTAGATGCAGAACCCCGCGCCTCGAGAAGTTGATTCAGGGAAGGAACTAGTGGGTACGCTGTGTCTCTTTTGTCTTGTGAGAAACCAGAGTTTTGTATGCTGCCTGTGCACATGGAAATGGGGTCGTGATGGTACTAGCCTTGCTTTTCTATTTGGAAACCTCCATTCTTGCTGCCGTGAAGCTCCCTGAAATTCTCTGCTGTTGACAGGCCTCGACCCACTGTAGCCATGGGTCTGGGAAGAAAATGAGTTTTCTCTGGCTACACACGGAGCTTCAGTGGCCGGGGTGGAACTCATCCTGCCATGCTCTACAGCTCAAGGAAATCTCAACGTGAGTCCTTGCCTCGAGGTAAGGCCCTGAGTAGCCCTGCAGAAAGGGAGGCATGGAGCGCTTTCCATGAGCTCTTAGTCGCTGTTCTGCTTTACTTTAAAGGAAGTACCCTTTCCAGGACTCCTGGGCCCCTCGGGTGAGCATCATTTTAGTCCAGGATCTCTGAGTACCTCCACACCCCTGCAGGCCTGCTGAGCAACAACGAGGCCCATTGGTCCCTCGGAGGTCCTCTGTGTCTGCTGAGTCATGGGCAACACCCTGCACTCTTTCTTGGGATATCTTGATTCACAGCACTCGCACAGGTTCAAGAGCCACGTTCTAGCAAGTTCCAACAGGACGTGGAAGTCGCACTCATTCCCTAGTCTGAGCTGCACAGAGAAAAACACTAGGCATCTCCTTCCATCCAGGACCTCCTACCTGAAGTCACCCTGCCTCCAGGAGAAAGACGGCTTGCGCTCCTATTGCAACTAAAGCACAGTTTTTCCTGTAGCACTGCAGGCTTTTGAAGCGGCATGGGCCCAGAGGCTTGGCTAGGGCGTTCCTTGGTGAGGCCGTTCACTAGACGCAGAACACCCTGCCTCGAGAAGTGGATTGAGGGAAGCAACCAGTGTGTAGTCTGTGTCTCTTTTGACTTGTTAGAAACCACAGAGATGTATGCTGCCTCTGCCCATGGAAATGGGGGCATGATGGTACTAGCCTTGCTTTCCATTTGGAAAGCTCCATTCTTGCTGTCGTGAAGCTCCCTGAAATTCTCTGCTGTTGGCCGCCCCGTGACCACTGTAGGCAGGGGTGTGGGAAGAAAATGAGTTTTCTCCGGCTACGCACGGAGCTTCACTGGCCGGGGTGGGGCTCACCTTGCCATGCTCTAGAGCCAAAGGGAATCTCCACGTGAGTCCTTGCCTCGAGGTAAGGCCCTGAGTAGCCCTGCAGAAAGGGAGGCATGCAGCTCTTTCCATGAGCTCTTAGTGGAGGTTCTGCTTTATATGAAAGGAAGGACCCTTTTCAGGACTCCTAGGTCTCTCGGGTGAGCATCCTTTTGCTTCCAAGGTCACTGACTCCCTCCACAACCCTGTGGGCCTGCTGAGCAGCACTGAGTCCCATACGTCCCTCGGAGGCCCTCTGTGTCTGCCGAGTCTCGGGCAACACACTATACGTTACTTCAGGAGAGCTCCATTTCCAGAACCCTCGAACAGCATCAGAACCACATTTCTAGGCAGTCCAACATGCCCTGGAAGTCTTCGACATTGCCCTCGTCTGAGCTGCTCTGAGGAAGCACTCTGCTTAGAATTGATCGAGGACCTCGTTCCTGAAGTCACCCTATTCAAGGAGAAATACAGCATCCGAACATGCTGTGTCGCTCACAGGGCAAGCAACGTGAGAACTTGCCTCGAGGTAAGGCCCTGAAATGCTATGCACAAAGCAGAGGCGTGTAGCAGTTTCCATGAGGCCGTAGTCGCTGCCCTGCAGCATTTGAACGCCAGTAGGCTTTTTAGGACACCTAGGTGCCTCGTCCGGTAAACTTATTCCCTGCAAGAACACCGAGTACCCTCAGTCTCACCTGGCCATTCTAAGCAATATCCAGGCCAGGAGCTTTCCGACTCACAGTGTGTATGCCGAGGGAAGGGCTACACAGTGCACTCTTATTGGGACATCTGGATTTAGCCAGCAATCGCACAGATTGACGAGCACCGTTCTAGCAAGTTCCAACATGCCGTGGAAGTCACACTCATTCCCTAGTCTGAGCTGCACAGAGAAAAACACTCGGCTTCTCCTTCCATCCAGGACCTCCTACCTGAAGTCACCCTGCCTCCAGGAGAAAGACGGCTGCGTTCCTATTGCAACGGAAGCACAGTTTCTCCTGTAGCACTGCAGGCTTTTGAATAGGCACGAGCCCAGAGGCCTAGCTAGGGCGTTCCTTTTTTGAGGCCGTTCACTAGAGGTAGAACGCCCTGCCTCGAGAATTTGATTCAGGGAAGGAACCAGTGTGTAATCTGTGTCTCTTTTGAGTTGTGTGAAACCACAGGGATGTATGCTGTTTGTGCCTATGGAAACGGGGGCATGTTGGTAGTAGACCTGCTTATCCATTTTGAAAGCTCCATTCATGCTGCCTTGAAGCTCCCTGAATTCTCTGCTGTTGGCAGGACCCTGGCTATTGTAGGCATTGGTCTGGGAAGAAAATGAGTTTTCTCTGGCTACACAGGGTGCTTCATTATCCGGGGTGGGCCTCATCTTGCCATGCTCTAGAGCTAAAGGGAATCTCAACGTGAGTCCTTGCCTCGAGGTGAGGCCCTGAGTAGCCAGACAGAAAGGGAGGCATTAAGCTCTTTCCATGAGCTCTTAGTCGCCGTTCTGCTTTATTTTAAAGGAAGTACACTTTTCAGCACTCCTAGGGCCCTCGGGTGAGCATCATTTTCGTTCCAAGATCCCTGAGATCCTCCACACTCCTGTAGGCCTGCTGAGCAACAACGTGGCCCATATGTCCCTCGGAGTTCCTCGGTGTCTGCTGAGTCATGGGCAACACACTGCAGTCTTTCTTAGGATATCTTGATTGAACAGCACTCGCACAGGTTGACGAGCACCGTTTTGGCAAGTTCCACCTTGCTGTGGAAATCGCACACATTCCCTAGTCTGAGCTGCATTGAGGAAAACACTAGGCTTCGCCTTCCTTCCAGGACCTCCTACCTGAAGTCACCCTGCCTCCAGGAGAAAATCGGCTTGCGTTCGTATTGCAACTAAAGCAGAGTTTTTCCTCTAGCACTGCAGGCTTTGGAAGAGGCACCGGCCCCGAGGCCTAACTAGGGCGTTCCTTGGTTGAGGCCGTTCACTAGATGCAGAACCCCGCGCCTCGAGAAGTTGATTCAGGGAAGGAACTAGTGGGTACGCTGTGTCTCTTTTGTCTTGTGAGAAACCAGAGTTTTGTATGCTGCCTGTGCACATGGAAATGGGGTCGTGATGGTACTAGCCTTGCTTTTCTATTTGGAAACCTCCATTCTTGCTGCCGTGAAGCTCCCTGAAATTCTCTGCTGTTGACAGGCCTCGACCCACTGTAGCCATGGGTCTGGGAAGAAAATGAGTTTTCTCTGGCTACACACGGAGCTTCAGTGGCCGGGGTGGAACTCATCCTGCCATGCTCTACAGCTCAAGGAAATCTCAACGTGAGTCCTTGCCTCGAGGTAAGGCCCTGAGTAGCCCTGCAGAAAGGGAGGCATGGAGCGCTTTCCATGAGCTCTTAGTCGCTGTTCTGCTTTACTTTAAAGGAGGTACCCTTTTCAGGACTCCTGGGCCCCTCGGGTGAGCATCATTTTAGTCCAGGATCTCTGAGTACCTCCACACCCCTGCAGGCCTGCTGAGCAACAACGAGGCCCATTGGTCCCTCGGAGGTCCTCTGTGTCTGCTGAGTCATGGGCAACACCCTGCACTCTTTCTTGGGATATCTTGATTCACAGCACTCGCACAGGTTCAAGAGCCACGTTCTAGCAAGTTCCAACAGGACGTGGAAGTCGCACTCATTCCCTAGTCTGAGCTGCACAGAGAAAAACACTAGGCATCTCCTTCCATCCAGGACCTCCTACCTGAAGTCACCCTGCCTCCAGGAGAAAGACGGCTTGCGCTCCTATTGCAACTAAAGCACAGTTTTTCCTGTAGCACTGCAGGCTTTTGAAGCGGCATGGGCCCAGAGGCTTGGCTAGGGCGTTCCTTGGTGAGGCCGTTCACTAGACGCAGAACACCCTGCCTCGAGAAGTGGATTGAGGGAAGCAACCAGTGTGTAGTCTGTGTCTCTTTTGACTTGTTAGAAACCACAGAGATGTATGCTGCCTCTGCCCATGGAAATGGGGGCATGATGGTACTAGCCTTGCTTTCCATTTGGAAAGCTCCATTCTTGCTGTCGTGAAGCTCCCTGAAATTCTCTGCTGTTGGCCGCCCCGTGACCACTGTAGGCAGGGGTTTGGGAAGAAAATGAGTTTTCTCCGGCTACGCACGGAGCTTCACTGGCCGGGGTGGGGCTCACCTTGCCATGCTCTAGAGCCAAAGGGAATCTCCACGTGAGTCCTTGCCTCGAGGTAAGGCCCTGAGTAGCCCTGCAGAAAGGGAGGCATGCAGCTCTTTCCATGAGCTCTTAGTGGAGGTTCTGCTTTATATGAAAGGAAGGACCCTTTTCAGGACTCCTAGGTCTCTCGGGTGAGCATCCTTTTGCTTCCAAGATCACTGACTCCCTCCACAACCCTGTGGGCCTGCTGAGCAGCACTGAGTCCCATACGTCCCTCGGAGGCCCTCTGTGTCTGCCGAGTCTCGGGCAACACACTATACGTTACTTCAGGAGAGCTCCATTTCCAGAACCCTCGAACAGCATCAGAACCACATTTCTAGGCAGTCCAACATGCCCTGGAAGTCTTCGACATTGCCCTCGTCTGAGCTGCTCTGAGGAAGCACTCTGCTTAGAATTGATCGAGGACCTCGTTCCTGAAGTCACCCTATTCAAGGAGAAATACAGCATCCGAACATGCTGTGTCGCTCACAGGGCAAGCAACGTGAGAACTTGCCTCGAGGTAAGGCCCTGAAATGCTATGCACAAAGCAGAGGCGTGTAGCAGTTTCCATGAGGCCGTAGTCGCTGCCCTGCAGCATTTGAACGCCAGTAGGCTTTTTAGGACACCTAGGTGCCTCGTCCGGTAAACTTATTCCCTGCAAGAACACCGAGTACCCTCAGTCTCACCTGGCCATTCTAAGCAATATCCAGGCCAGGAGCTTTCCGACTCACAGTGTGTATGCCGAGGGAAGGGCTACACAGTGCACTCTTATTGGGACATCTGGATTTAGCCAGCAATCGCACAGGTTGACGAGCACCGTTCTAGCAAGTTCCAACATGCCGTGGAAGTCACACTCATTCCCTAGTCTGAGCTGCACAGAGAAAAACACTCGGCTTCTCCTTCCATCCAGGACCTCCTACCTGAAGTCACCCTGCCTCCAGGAGAAAGACGGCTGCGTTCCTACTGCAACGGAAGCACAGTTTCTCCTGTAGCACTGCAGGCTTTTGAATAGGCACGAGCCCAGAGGCCTAGCTAGGGCGTTCCTTTTTTGAGGCCGTTCACTAGAGGTAGAACGCCCTGCCTCGAGAATTTGATTCAGGGAAGGAACCAGTGTGTAATCTGTGTCTCTTTTGAGTTGTGTGAAACCACAGGGATGTATGCTGTTTGTGCCTATGGAAACGGGGGCATGTTGGTAGTAGACTTGCTTATCCATTTTGAAAGCTCCATTCATGCTGCCTTGAAGCTCCCTGAATTCTCTGCTGTTGGCAGGACCCTGGCTATTGTAGGCATTGGTCTGGGAAGAAAATGAGTTTTCTCTGGCTACACAGGGTGCTTCATTATCCGGGGTGGGCCTCATCTTGCCATGCTCTAGAGCTAAAGGGAATCTCAACGTGAGTCCTTGCCTCGAGGTGAGGCCCTGAGTAGCCAGACAGAAAGGGAGGCATTAAGCTCTTTCCATGAGCTCTTAGTCGCCGTTCTGCTTTATTTTAAAGGAAGTACACTTTTCAGCACTCCTAGGGCCCTCGGGTGAGCATCATTTTCGTTCCAAGATCCCTGAGATCCTCCACACTCCTGTAGGCCTGCTGAGCAACAACGTGGCCCATATGTCCCTCGGAGTTCCTCGGTGTCTGCTGAGTCATGGGCAACACACTGCAGTCTTTCTTAGGATATCTTGATTGAACAGCACTCGCACAGGTTGACGAGCACCGTTTTGGCAAGTTCCACCTTGCTGTGGAAATCGCACACATTCCCTAGTCTGAGCTGCACTGAGGAAAACACTAGGCTTCGCCTTCCTTCCAGGACCTCCTACCTGAAGTCACCCTGCCTCCAGGAGAAAATCGGCTTGCGTTCGTATTGCAACTAAAGCAGAGTTTTTCCTCTGGCACTGCAGGCTTTGGAAGAGGCACCGGCCCTGAGGCCTAACTAGGGCGTTCCTTGGTTGAGGCCGTTCACTAGATGCAGAACCCCGCGCCTCGAGAAGTTGATTCAGGGAAGGAACTAGTGGGTACGCTGTGTCTCTTTTGTCTTGTGAGAAACCAGAGTTTTGTATGCTGCCTGTGCACATGGAAATGGGGTCGTGATGGTACTAGCCTTGCTTTTCTATTTGGAAACCTCCATTCTTGCTGCCGTGAAGCTCCCTGAAATTCTCTGCTGTTGACAGGCCTCGACCCACTGTAGCCATGGGTCTGGGAAGAAAATGAGTTTTCTCTGGCTACACACGGAGCTTCAGTGGCCGGGGTGGAACTCATCCTGCCATGCTCTACAGCTCAAGGAAATCTCAACGTGAGTCCTTGCCTCGAGGTAAGGCCCTGAGTAGCCCTGCAGAAAGGGAGGCATGGAGCGCTTTCCATGAGCTCTTAGTCGCTGTTCTGCTTTACTTTAAAGGAAGTACCCTTTCCAGGACTCCTGGGCCCCTCGGGTGAGCATCATTTTAGTCCAGGATCTCTGAGTACCTCCACACCCCTGCAGGCCTGCTGAGCAACAACGAGGCCCATTGGTCCCTCGGAGGTCCTCTGTGTCTGCTGAGTCATGGGCAACACCCTGCACTCTTTCTTGGGATATCTTGATTCACAGCACTCGCACAGGTTCAAGAGCCACGTTCTAGCAAGTTCCAACAGGACGTGGAAGTCGCACTCATTCCCTAGTCTGAGCTGCACAGAGAAAAACACTAGGCATCTCCTTCCATCCAGGACCTCCTACCTGAAGTCACCCTGCCTCCAGGAGAAAGACGGCTTGCGCTCCTATTGCAACTAAAGCACAGTTTTTCCTGTAGCACTGCAGGCTTTTGAAGCGGCATGGGCCCAGAGGCTTGGCTAGGGCGTTCCTTGGTGAGGCCGTTCACTAGACGCAGAACACCCTGCCTCGAGAAGTGGATTGAGGGAAGCAACCAGTGTGTAGTCTGTGTCTCTTTTGACTTGTTAGAAACCACAGAGATGTATGCTGCGTCTGCCCATGGAAATGGGGGCATGATGGTACTAGCCTTGCTTTCCATTTGGAAAGCTCCATTCTTGCTGTCGTGAAGCTCCCTGAAATTCTCTGCTGTTGGCCGCCCCGTGACCACTGTAGGCAGGGGTGTGGGAAGAAAATGAGTTTTCTCCGGCTACGCACGGAGCTTCACTGGCCGGGGTGGGGCTCACCTTGCCATGCTCTAGAGCCAAAGGGAATCTCCACGTGAGTCCTTGCCTCGAGGTAAGGCCCTGAGTAGCCCTGCAGAAAGGGAGGCATGCAGCTCTTTCCATGAGCTCTTAGTGGAGGTTCTGCTTTATATGAAAGGAAGGACCCTTTTCAGGACTCCTAGGTCTCTCGGGTGAGCATCCTTTTGCTTCCAAGATCACTGACTCCCTCCACAACCCTGTGGGCCTGCTGAGCAGCACTGAGTCCCATACGTCCCTCGGAGGCCCTCTGTGTCTGCCGAGTCTCGGGCAACACACTATACGTTACTTCAGGAGAGCTCCATTTCCAGAACCCTCGAACAGCATCAGAACCACATTTCTAGGCAGTCCAACATGCCCTGGAAGTCTTCGACATTGCCCTCGTCTGAGCTGCTCTGAGGAAGCACTCTGCTTAGAATTGATCGAGGACCTCGTTCCTGAAGTCACCCTATTCAAGGAGAAATACAGCATCCGAACATGCTGTGTCGCTCACAGGGCAAGCAACGTGAGAACTTGCCTCGAGGTAAGGCCCTGAAATGCTATGCACAAAGCAGAGGCGTGTAGCAGTTTCCATGAGGCCGTAGTCGCTGCCCTGCAGCATTTGAACGCCAGTAGGCTTTTTAGGACACCTAGGTGCCTCGTCCGGTAAACTTATTCCCTGCAAGAACACCGAGTACCCTCAGTCTCACCTGGCCATTCTAAGCAATATCCAGGCCAGGAGCTTTCCGACTCACAGTGTGTATGCCGAGGGAAGGGCTACACAGTGCACTCTTATTGGGACATCTGGATTTAGCCAGCAATCGCACAGATTGACGAGCACCGTTCTAGCAAGTTCCAACATGCCGTGGAAGTCACACTCATTCCCTAGTCTGAGCTGCACAGAGAAAAACACTCGGCTTCTCCTTCCATCCAGGACCTCCTACCTGAAGTCACCCTGCCTCCAGGAGAAAGACGGCTGCGTTCCTACTGCAACGGAAGCACAGTTTCTCCTGTAGCACTGCAGGCTTTTGAATAGGCACGAGCCCAGAGGCCTAGCTAGGGCGTTCCTTTTTTGAGGCCGTTCACTAGAGGTAGAACGCCCTGCCTCGAGAATTTGATTCAGGGAAGGAACCAGTGTGTAATCTGTGTCTCTTTTGAGTTGTGTGAAACCACAGGGATGTATGCTGTTTGTGCCTATGGAAACGGGGGCATGTTGGTAGTAGACTTGCTTATCCATTTTGAAAGCTCCATTCATGCTGCCTTGAAGCTCCCTGAATTCTCTGCTGTTGGCAGGACCCTGGCTATTGTAGGCATTGGTCTGGGAAGAAAATGAGTTTTCTCTGGCTACACAGGGTGCTTCATTATCCGGGGTGGGCCTCATCTTGCCATGCTCTAGAGCTAAAGGGAATCTCAACGTGAGTCCTTGCCTCGAGGTGAGGCCCTGAGTAGCCAGACAGAAAGGGAGGCATTAAGCTCTTTCCATGAGCTCTTAGTCGCCGTTCTGCTTTATTTTAAAGGAAGTACACTTTTCAGCACTCCTAGGGCCCTCGGGTGAGCATCATTTTCGTTCCAAGATCCCTGAGATCCTCCACACTCCTGTAGGCCTGCTGAGCAACAACGTGGCCCATATGTCCCTCGGAGTTCCTCGGTGTCTGCTGAGTCATGGGCAACACACTGCAGTCTTTCTTAGGATATCTTGATTGAACAGCACTCGCACAGGTTGACGAGCACCGTTTTGGCAAGTTCCACCTTGCTGTGGAAATCGCACACATTCCCTAGTCTGAGCTGCACTGAGGAAAACACTAGGCTTCGCCTTCCTTCCAGGACCTCCTACCTGAAGTCACCCTGCCTCCAGGAGAAAATCGGCTTGCGTTCGTATTGCAACTAAAGCAGAGTTTTTCCTCTAGCACTGCAGGCTTTGGAAGAGGCACCGGCCCCGAGGCCTAACTAGGGCGTTCCTTGGTTGAGGCCGTTCACTAGATGCAGAACCCCGCGCCTCGAGAAGTTGATTCAGGGAAGGAACTAGTGGGTACGCTGTGTCTCTTTTGTCTTGTGAGAAACCAGAGTTTTGTATGCTGCCTGTGCACATGGAAATGGGGTCGTGATGGTACTAGCCTTGCTTTTCTATTTGGAAACCTCCATTCTTGCTGCCGTGAAGCTCCCTGAAATTCTCTGCTGTTGACAGGCCTCGACCCACTGTAGCCATGGGTCTGGGAAGAAAATGAGTTTTCTCTGGCTACACACGGAGCTTCAGTGGCCGGGGTGGAACTCATCCTGCCATGCTCTACAGCTCAAGGAAATCTCAACGTGAGTCCTTGCCTCGAGGTAAGGCCCTGAGTAGCCCTGCAGAAAGGGAGGCATGGAGCGCTTTCCATGAGCTCTTAGTCGCTGTTCTGCTTTACTTTAAAGGAAGTACCCTTTCCAGGACTCCTGGGCCCCTCGGGTGAGCATCATTTTAGTCCAGGATCTCTGAGTACCTCCACACCCCTGCAGGCCTGCTGAGCAACAACGAGGCCCATTGGTCCCTCGGAGGTCCTCTGTGTCTGCTGAGTCATGGGCAACACCCTGCACTCTTTCTTGGGATATCTTGATTCACAGCACTCGCACAGGTTCAAGAGCCACGTTCTAGCAAGTTCCAACAGGACGTGGAAGTCGCACTCATTCCCTAGTCTGAGCTGCACAGAGAAAAACACTAGGCATCTCCTTCCATCCAGGACCTCCTACCTGAAGTCACCCTGCCTCCAGGAGAAAGACGGCTTGCGCTCCTATTGCAACTAAAGCACAGTTTTTCCTGTAGCACTGCAGGCTTTTGAAGCGGCATGGGCCCAGAGGCTTGGCTAGGGCGTTCCTTGGTGAGGCCGTTCACTAGACGCAGAACACCCTGCCTCGAGAAGTGGATTGAGGGAAGCAACCAGTGTGTAGTCTGTGTCTCTTTTGACTTGTTAGAAACCACAGAGATGTATGCTGCGTCTGCCCATGGAAATGGGGGCATGATGGTACTAGCCTTGCTTTCCATTTGGAAAGCTCCATTCTTGCTGTCGTGAAGCTCCCTGAAATTCTCTGCTGTTGGCCGCCCCGTGACCACTGTAGGCAGGGGTGTGGGAAGAAAATGAGTTTTCTCCGGCTACGCACGGAGCTTCACTGGCCGGGGTGGGGCTCACCTTGCCATGCTCTAGAGCCAAAGGGAATCTCCACGTGAGTCCTTGCCTCGAGGTAAGGCCCTGAGTAGCCCTGCAGAAAGGGAGGCATGCAGCTCTTTCCATGAGCTCTTAGTGGAGGTTCTGCTTTATATGAAAGGAAGGACCCTTTTCAGGACTCCTAGGTCTCTCGGGTGAGCATCCTTTTGCTTCCAAGGTCACTGACTCCCTCCACAACCCTGTGGGCCTGCTGAGCAGCACTGAGTCCCATACGTCCCTCGGAGGCCCTCTGTGTCTGCCGAGTCTCGGGCAACACACTATACGTTACTTCAGGAGAGCTCCATTTCCAGAACCCTCGAACAGCATCAGAACCACATTTCTAGGCAGTCCAACATGCCCTGGAAGTCTTCGACATTGCCCTCGTCTGAGCTGCTCTGAGGAAGCACTCTGCTTAGAATTGATCGAGGACCTCGTTCCTGAAGTCACCCTATTCAAGGAGAAATACAGCATCCGAACATGCTGTGTCGCTCACAGGGCAAGCAACGTGAGAACTTGCCTCGAGGTAAGGCCCTGAAATGCTATGCACAAAGCAGAGGCGTGTAGCAGTTTCCATGAGGCCGTAGTCGCTGCCCTGCAGCATTTGAACGCCAGTAGGCTTTTTAGGACACCTAGGTGCCTCGTCCGGTAAACTTATTCCCTGCAAGAACACCGAGTACCCTCAGTCTCACCTGGCCATTCTAAGCAATATCCAGGCCAGGAGCTTTCCGACTCACAGTGTGTATGCCGAGGGAAGGGCTACACAGTGCACTCTTATTGGGACATCTGGATTTAGCCAGCAATCGCACAGATTGACGAGCACCGTTCTAGCAAGTTCCAACATGCCGTGGAAGTCACACTCATTCCCTAGTCTGAGCTGCACAGAGAAAAACACTCGGCTTCTCCTTCCATCCAGGACCTCCTACCTGAAGTCACCCTGCCTCCAGGAGAAAGACGGCTGCGTTCCTATTGCAACGGAAGCACAGTTTCTCCTGTAGCACTGCAGGCTTTTGAATAGGCACGAGCCCAGAGGCCTAGCTAGGGCGTTCCTTTTTTGAGGCCGTTCACTAGAGGTAGAACGCCCTGCCTCGAGAATTTGATTCAGGGAAGGAACCAGTGTGTAATCTGTGTCTCTTTTGAGTTGTGTGAAACCACAGGGATGTATGCTGTTTGTGCCTATGGAAACGGGGGCATGTTGGTAGTAGACCTGCTTATCCATTTTGAAAGCTCCATTCATGCTGCCTTGAAGCTCCCTGAATTCTCTGCTGTTGGCAGGACCCTGGCTATCGTAGGCATTGGTCTGGGAAGAAAATGAGTTTTCTCTGGCTACACAGGGTGCTTCATTATCCGGGGTGGGCCTCATCTTGCCATGCTCTAGAGCTAAAGGGAATCTCAACGTGAGTCCTTGCCTCGAGGTGAGGCCCTGAGTAGCCAGACAGAAAGGGAGGCATTAAGCTCTTTCCATGAGCTCTTAGTCGCCGTTCTGCTTTATTTTAAAGGAAGTACACTTTTCAGCACTCCTAGGGCCCTCGGGTGAGCATCATTTTCGTTCCAAGATCCCTGAGATCCTCCACACTCCTGTAGGCCTGCTGAGCAACAACGTGGCCCATATGTCCCTCGGAGTTCCTCGGTGTCTGCTGAGTCATGGGCAACACACTGCAGTCTTTCTTAGGATATCTTGATTGAACAGCACTCGCACAGGTTGACGAGCACCGTTTTGGCAAGTTCCACCTTGCTGTGGAAATCGCACACATTCCCTAGTCTGAGCTGCATTGAGGAAAACACTAGGCTTCGCCTTCCTTCCAGGACCTCCTACCTGAAGTCACCCTGCCTCCAGGAGAAAATCGGCTTGCGTTCGTATTGCAACTAAAGCAGAGTTTTTCCTCTAGCACTGCAGGCTTTGGAAGAGGCACCGGCCCCGAGGCCTAACTAGGGCGTTCCTTGGTTGAGGCCGTTCACTAGATGCAGAACCCCGCGCCTCGAGAAGTTGATTCAGGGAAGGAACTAGTGGGTACGCTGTGTCTCTTTTGTCTTGTGAGAAACCAGAGTTTTGTATGCTGCCTGTGCACATGGAAATGGGGTCGTGATGGTACTAGCCTTGCTTTTCTATTTGGAAACCTCCATTCTTGCTGCCGTGAAGCTCCCTGAAATTCTCTGCTGTTGACAGGCCTCGACCCACTGTAGCCATGGGTCTGGGAAGAAAATGAGTTTTCTCTGGCTACACACGGAGCTTCAGTGGCCGGGGTGGAACTCATCCTGCCATGCTCTACAGCTCAAGGAAATCTCAACGTGAGTCCTTGCCTCGAGGTAAGGCCCTGAGTAGCCCTGCAGAAAGGGAGGCATGGAGCGCTTTCCATGAGCTCTTAGTCGCTGTTCTGCTTTACTTTAAAGGAAGTACCCTTTCCAGGACTCCTGGGCCCCTCGGGTGAGCATCATTTTAGTCCAGGATCTCTGAGTACCTCCACACCCCTGCAGGCCTGCTGAGCAACAACGAGGCCCATTGGTCCCTCGGAGGTCCTCTGTGTCTGCTGAGTCATGGGCAACACCCTGCACTCTTTCTTGTGATATCTTGATTCACAGCACTCGCACAGGTTCAAGAGCCACGTTCTAGCAAGTTCCAACAGGACGTGGAAGTCGCACTCATTCCCTAGTCTGAGCTGCACAGAGAAAAACACTAGGCATCTCCTTCCATCCAGGACCTCCTACCTGAAGTCACCCTGCCTCCAGGAGAAAGACGGCTTGCGCTCCTATTGCAACTAAAGCACAGTTTTTCCTGTAGCACTGCAGGCTTTTGAAGCGGCATGGGCCCAGAGGCTTGGCTAGGGCGTTCCTTGGTGAGGCCGTTCACTAGACGCAGAACACCCTGCCTCGAGAAGTGGATTGAGGGAAGCAACCAGTGTGTAGTCTGTGTCTCTTTTGACTTGTTAGAAACCACAGAGATGTATGCTGCCTCTGCCCATGGAAATGGGGGCATGATGGTACTAGCCTTGCTTTCCATTTGGAAAGCTCCATTCTTGCTGTCGTGAAGCTCCCTGAAATTCTCTGCTGTTGGCCGCCCCGTGACCACTGTAGGCAGGGGTGTGGGAAGAAAATGAGTTTTCTCCGGCTACGCACGGAGCTTCACTGGCCGGGGTGGGGCTCACCTTGCCATGCTCTAGAGCCAAAGGGAATCTCCACGTGAGTCCTTGCCTCGAGGTAAGGCCCTGAGTAGCCCTGCAGAAAGGGAGGCATGCAGCTCTTTCCATGAGCTCTTAGTGGAGGTTCTGCTTTATATGAAAGGAAGGACCCTTTTCAGGACTCCTAGGTCTCTCGGGTGAGCATCCTTTTGCTTCCAAGATCACTGACTCCCTCCACAACCCTGTGGGCCTGCTGAGCAGCACTGAGTCCCATACGTCCCTCGGAGGCCCTCTGTGTCTGCCGAGTCTCGGGCAACACACTATACGTTACTTCAGGAGAGCTCCATTTCCAGAACCCTCGAACAGCATCAGAACCACATTTCTAGGCAGTCCAACATGCCCTGGAAGTCTTCGACATTGCCCTCGTCTGAGCTGCTCTGAGGAAGCACTCTGCTTAGAATTGATCGAGGACCTCGTTCCTGAAGTCACCCTATTCAAGGAGAAATACAGCATCCGAACATGCTGTGTCGCTCACAGGGCAAGCAACGTGAGAACTTGCCTCGAGGTAAGGCCCTGAAATGCTATGCACAAAGCAGAGGCGTGTAGCAGTTTCCATGAGGCCGTAGTCGCTGCCCTGCAGCATTTGAACGCCAGTAGGCTTTTTAGGACACCTAGGTGCCTCGTCCGGTAAACTTATTCCCTGCAAGAACACCGAGTACCCTCAGTCTCACCTGGCCATTCTAAGCAATATCCAGGCCAGGAGCTTTCCGACTCACAGTGTGTATGCCGAGGGAAGGGCTACACAGTGCACTCTTATTGGGACATCTGGATTTAGCCAGCAATCGCACAGATTGACGAGCACCGTTCTAGCAAGTTCCAACATGCCGTGGAAGTCACACTCATTCCCTAGTCTGAGCTGCACAGAGAAAAACACTCGGCTTCTCCTTCCATCCAGGACCTCCTACCTGAAGTCACCCTGCCTCCAGGAGAAAGACGGCTGCGTTCCTATTGCAACGGAAGCACAGTTTCTCCTGTAGCACTGCAGGCTTTTGAATAGGCACGAGCCCAGAGGCCTAGCTAGGGCGTTCCTTTTTTGAGGCCGTTCACTAGAGGTAGAACGCCCTGCCTCGAGAATTTGATTCAGGGAAGGAACCAGTGTGTAATCTGTGTCTCTTTTGAGTTGTGTGAAACCACAGGGATGTATGCTGTTTGTGCCTATGGAAACGGGGGCATGTTGGTAGTAGACCTGCTTATCCATTTTGAAAGCTCCATTCATGCTGCCTTGAAGCTCCTTGAATTCTCTGCTGTTGGCAGGACCCTGGCTATTGTAGGCATTGGTCTGGGAAGAAAATGAGTTTTCTCTGGCTACACAGGGTGCTTCATTATCCGGGGTGGGCCTCATCTTGCCATGCTCTAGAGCTAAAGGGAATCTCAACGTGAGTCCTTGCCTCGAGGTGAGGCCCTGAGTAGCCAGACAGAAAGGGAGGCATTAAGCTCTTTCCATGAGCTCTTAGTCGCCGTTCTGCTTTATTTTAAAGGAAGTACACTTTTCAGCACTCCTAGGGCCCTCGGGTGAGCATCATTTTCGTTCCAAGATCCCTGAGATCCTCCACACTCCTGTAGGCCTGCTGAGCAACAACGTGGCCCATATGTCCCTCGGAGTTCCTCGGTGTCTGCTGAGTCATGGGCAACACACTGCAGTCTTTCTTAGGATATCTTGATTGAACAGCACTCGCACAGGTTGACGAGCACCGTTTTGGCAAGTTCCACCTTGCTGTGGAAATCGCACACATTCCCTAGTCTGAGCTGCACTGAGGAAAACACTAGGCTTCGCCTTCCTTCCAGGACCTCCTACCTGAAGTCACCCTGCCTCCAGGAGAAAATCGGCTTGCGTTCGTATTGCAACTAAAGCAGAGTATTTCCTCTAGCACTGCAGGCTTTGGAAGAGGCACCGGCCCCGAGGCCTAACTAGGGCGTTCCTTGGTTGAGGCCGTTCACTAGATGCAGAACCCCGCGCCTCGAGAAGTTGATTCAGGGAAGGAACTAGTGGGTACGCTGTGTCTCTTTTGTCTTGTGAGAAACCAGAGTTTTGTATGCTGCCTGTGCACATGGAAATGGGGTCGTGATGGTACTAGCCTTGCTTTTCTATTTGGAAACCTCCATTCTTGCTGCCGTGAAGCTCCCTGAAATTCTCTGCTGTTGACAGGCCTCGACCCACTGTAGCCATGGGTCTGGGAAGAAAATGAGTTTTCTCTGGCTACACACGGAGCTTCAGTGGCCGGGGTGGAACTCATCCTGCCATGCTCTACAGCTCAAGGAAATCTCAACGTGAGTCCTTGCCTCGAGGTAAGGCCCTGAGTAGCCCTGCAGAAAGGGAGGCATGGAGCGCTTTCCATGAGCTCTTAGTCGCTGTTCTGCTTTACTTTAAAGGAAGTACCCTTTCCAGGACTCCTGGGCCGCTCGGGTGAGCATCATTTTAGTCCAGGATCTCTGAGTACCTCCACACCCCTGCAGGCCTGCTGAGCAACAACGAGGCCCATTGGTCCCTCGGAGGTCCTCTGTGTCTACTGAGTCATGGGCAACACCCTGCACTCTTTCTTGTGATATCTTGATTCACAGCACTCGCACAGGTTCAAGAGCCACGTTCTAGCAAGTTCCAACAGGACGTGGAAGTCGCACTCATTCCCTAGTCTGAGCTGCACAGAGAAAAACACTAGGCATCTCCTTCCATCCAGGACCTCCTACCTGAAGTCACCCTGCCTCCAGGAGAAAGACGGCTTGCGCTCCTATTGCAACTAAAGCACAGTTTTTCCTGTAGCACTGCAGGCTTTTGAAGCGGCATGGGCCCAGAGGCTTGGCTAGGGCGTTCCTTGGTGAGGCCGTTCACTAGACGCAGAACACCCTGCCTCGAGAAGTGGATTGAGGGAAGCAACCAGTGTGTAGTCTGTGTCTCTTTTGACTTGTTAGAAACCACAGAGATGTATGCTGCCTCTGCCCATGGAAATGGGGGCATGATGGTACTAGCCTTGCTTTCCATTTGGAAAGCTCCATTCTTGCTGTCGTGAAGCTCCCTGAAATTCTCTGCTGTTGGCCGCCCCGTGACCACTGTAGGCAGGGGTGTGGGAAGAAAATGAGTTTTCTCCGGCTACGCACGGAGCTTCACTGGCCGGGGTGGGGCTCACCTTGCCATGCTCTAGAGCCAAAGGGAATCTCCACGTGAGTCCTTGCCTCGAGGTAAGGCCCTGAGTAGCCCTGCAGAAAGGGAGGCATGCAGCTCTTTCCATGAGCTCTTAGTGGAGGTTCTGCTTTATATGAAAGGAAGGACCCTTTTCAGGACTCCTAGGTCTCTCGGGTGAGCATCCTTTTGCTTCCAAGATCACTGACTCCCTCCACAACCCTGTGGGCCTGCTGAGCAGCACTGAGTCCCATACGTCCCTCGGAGGCCCTCTGTGTCTGCCGAGTCTCGGGCAACACACTATACGTTACTTCAGGAGAGCTCCATTTCCAGAACCCTCGAACAGCATCAGAACCACATTTCTAGGCAGTCCAACATGCCCTGGAAGTCTTCGACATTGCCCTCGTCTGAGCTGCTCTGAGGAAGCACTCTGCTTAGAATTGATCGAGGACCTCGTTCCTGAAGTCACCCTATTCAAGGAGAAATACAGCATCCGAACACGCTGTGTCGCTCACAGGGCAAGCAACGTGAGAACTTGCCTCGAGGTAAGGCCCTGAAATGCTATGCACAAAGCAGAGGCGTGTAGCAGTTTCCATGAGGCCGTAGTCGCTGCCCTGCAGCATTTGAACGCCAGTAGGCTTTTTAGGACACCTAGGTGCCTCGTCCGGTAAACTTATTCCCTGCAAGAACACCGAGTACCCTCAGTCTCACCTGGCCATTCTAAGCAATATCCAGGCCAGGAGCTTTCCGACTCACAGTGTGTATGCCGAGGGAAGGGCTACACAGTGCACTCTTATTGGGACATCTGGATTTAGCCAGCAATCGCACAGATTGACGAGCACCGTTCTAGCAAGTTCCAACATGCCGTGGAAGTCACACTCATTCCCTAGTCTGAGCTGCACAGAGAAAAACACTCGGCTTCTCCTTCCATCCAGGACCTCCTACCTGAAGTCACCCTGCCTCCAGGAGAAAGACGGCTGCGTTCCTATTGCAACGGAAGCACAGTTTCTCCTGTAGCACTGCAGGCTTTTGAATAGGCACGAGCCCAGAGGCCTAGCTAGGGCGTTCCTTTTTTGAGGCCGTTCACTAGAGGTAGAACGCCCTGCCTCGAGAATTTGATTCAGGGAAGGAACCAGTGTGTAATCTGTGTCTCTTTTGAGTTGTGTGAAACCACAGGGATGTATGCTGTTTGTGCCTATGGAAACGGGGGCATGTTGGTAGTAGACCTGCTTATCCATTTTGAAAGCTCCATTCATGCTGCCTTGAAGCTCCCTGAATTCTCTGCTGTTGGCAGGACCCTGGCTATTGTAGGCATTGGTCTGGGAAGAAAATGAGTTTTCTCTGGCTACACAGGGTGCTTCATTATCCGGGGTGGGCCTCATCTTGCCATGCTCTAGAGCTAAAGGGAATCTCAACGTGAGTCCTTGCCTCGAGGTGAGGCCCTGAGTAGCCAGACAGAAAGGGAGGCATTAAGCTCTTTCCATGAGCTCTTAGTCGCCGTTCTGCTTTATTTTAAAGGAAGTACACTTTTCAGCACTCCTAGGGCCCTCGGGTGAGCATCATTTTCGTTCCAAGATCCCTGAGATCCTCCACACTCCTGTAGGCCTGCTGAGCAACAACGTGGCCCATATGTCCCTCGGAGTTCCTCGGTGTCTGCTGAGTCATGGGCAACACACTGCAGTCTTTCTTAGGATATCTTGATTGAACAGCACTCGCACAGGTTGACGAGCACCGTTTTGGCAAGTTCCACCTTGCTGTGGAAATCGCACACATTCCCTAGTCTGAGCTGCATTGAGGAAAACACTAGGCTTCGCCTTCCTTCCAGGACCTCCTACCTGAAGTCACCCTGCCTCCAGGAGAAAATCGGCTTGCGTTCGTATTGCAACTAAAGCAGAGTTTTTCCTCTAGCACTGCAGGCTTTGGAAGAGGCACCGGCCCCGAGGCCTAACTAGGGCGTTCCTTGGTTGAGGCCGTTCACTAGATGCAGAACCCCGCGCCTCGAGAAGTTGATTCAGGGAAGGAACTAGTGGGTACGCTGTGTCTCTTTTGTCTTGTGAGAAACCAGAGTTTTGTATGCTGCCTGTGCACATGGAAATGGGGTCGTGATGGTACTAGCCTTGCTTTTCTATTTGGAAACCTCCATTCTTGCTGCCGTGAAGCTCCCTGAAATTCTCTGCTGTTGACAGGCCTCGACCCACTGTAGCCATGGGTCTGGGAAGAAAATGAGTTTTCTCTGGCTACACACGGAGCTTCAGTGGCCGGGGTGGAACTCATCCTGCCATGCTCTACAGCTCAAGGAAATCTCAACGTGAGTCCTTGCCTCGAGGTAAGGCCCTGAGTAGCCCTGCAGAAAGGGAGGCATGGAGCGCTTTCCATGAGCTCTTAGTCGCTGTTCTGCTTTACTTTAAAGGAAGTACCCTTTCCAGGACTCCTGGGCCCCTCGGGTGAGCATCATTTTAGTCCAGGATCTCTGAGTACCTCCACACCCCTGCAGGCCTGCTGAGCAACAACGAGGCCCATTGGTCCCTCGGAGGTCCTCTGTGTCTGCTGAGTCATGGGCAACACCCTGCACTCTTTCTTGTGATATCTTGATTCACAGCACTCGCACAGGTTCAAGAGCCACGTTCTAGCAAGTTCCAACAGGACGTGGAAGTCGCACTCATTCCCTAGTCTGAGCTGCACAGAGAAAAACACTAGGCATCTCCTTCCATCCAGGACCTCCTACCTGAAGTCACCCTGCCTCCAGGAGAAAGACGGCTTGCGCTCCTATTGCAACTAAAGCACAGTTTTTCCTGTAGCACTGCAGGCTTTTGAAGCGGCATGGGCCCAGAGGCTTGGCTAGGGCGTTCCTTGGTGAGGCCGTTCACTAGACGCAGAACACCCTGCCTCGAGAAGTGGATTGAGGGAAGCAACCAGTGTGTAGTCTGTGTCTCTTTTGACTTGTTAGAAACCACAGAGATGTATGCTGCCTCTGCCCATGGAAATGGGGGCATGATGGTACTAGCCTTGCTTTCCATTTGGAAAGCTCCATTCTTGCTGTCGTGAAGCTCCCTGAAATTCTCTGCTGTTGGCCGCCCCGTGACCACTGTAGGCAGGGGTGTGGGAAGAAAATGAGTTTTCTCCGGCTACGCACGGAGCTTCACTGGCCGGGGTGGGGCTCACCTTGCCATGCTCTAGAGCCAAAGGGAATCTCCACGTGAGTCCTTGCCTCGAGGTAAGGCCCTGAGTAGCCCTGCAGAAAGGGAGGCATGCAGCTCTTTCCATGAGCTCTTAGTGGAGGTTCTGCTTTATATGAAAGGAAGGACCCTTTTCAGGACTCCTAGGTCTCTCGGGTGAGCATCCTTTTGCTTCCAAGATCACTGACTCCCTCCACAACCCTGTGGGCCTGCTGAGCAGCACTGAGTCCCATACGTCCCTCGGAGGCCCTCTGTGTCTGCCGAGTCTCGGGCAACACACTATACGTTACTTCAGGAGAGCTCCATTTCCAGAACCCTCGAACAGCATCAGAACCACATTTCTAGGCAGTCCAACATGCCCTGGAAGTCTTCGACATTGCCCTCGTCTGAGCTGCTCTGAGGAAGCACTCTGCTTAGAATTGATCGAGGACCTCGTTCCTGAAGTCACCCTATTCAAGGAGAAATACAGCATCCGAACATGCTGTGTCGCTCACAGGGCAAGCAACGTGAGAACTTGCCTCGAGGTAAGGCCCTGAAATGCTATGCACAAAGCAGAGGCGTGTAGCAGTTTCCATGAGGCCGTAGTCGCTGCCCTGCAGCATTTGAACGCCAGTAGGCTTTTTAGGACACCTAGGTGCCTCGTCCGGTAAACTTATTCCCTGCAAGAACACCGAGTACCCTCAGTCTCACCTGGCCATTCTAAGCAATATCCAGGCCAGGAGCTTTCCGACTCACAGTGTGTATGCCGAGGGAAGGGCTACACAGTGCACTCTTATTGGGACATCTGGATTTAGCCAGCAATCGCACAGATTGACGAGCACCGTTCTAGCAAGTTCCAACATGCCGTGGAAGTCACACTCATTCCCTAGTCTGAGCTGCACAGAGAAAAACACTCGGCTTCTCCTTCCATCCAGGACCTCCTACCTGAAGTCACCCTGCCTCCAGGAGAAAGACGGCTGCGTTCCTATTGCAACGGAAGCACAGTTTCTCCTGTAGCACTGCAGGCTTTTGAATAGGCACGAGCCCAGAGGCCTAGCTAGGGCGTTCCTTTTTTGAGGCCGTTCACTAGAGGTAGAACGCCCTGCCTCGAGAATTTGATTCAGGGAAGGAACCAGTGTGTAATCTGTGTCTCTTTTGAGTTGTGTGAAACCACAGGGATGTATGCTGTTTGTGCCTATGGAAACGGGGGCATGTTGGTAGTAGACCTGCTTATCCATTTTGAAAGCTCCATTCATGCTGCCTTGAAGCTCCCTGAATTCTCTGCTGTTGGCAGGACCCTGGCTATTGTAGGCATTGGTCTGGGAAGAAAATGAGTTTTCTCTGGCTACACAGGGTGCTTCATTATCCGGGGTGGGCCTCATCTTGCCATGCTCTAGAGCTAAAGGGAATCTCAACGTGAGTCCTTGCCTCGAGGTGAGGCCCTGAGTAGCCAGACAGAAAGGGAGGCATTAAGCTCTTTCCATGAGCTCTTAGTCGCCGTTCTGCTTTATTTTAAAGGAAGTACACTTTTCAGCACTCCTAGGGCCCTCGGGTGAGCATCATTTTCGTTCCAAGATCCCTGAGATCCTCCACACTCCTGTAGGCCTGCTGAGCAACAACGTGGCCCATATGTCCCTCGGAGTTCCTCGGTGTCTGCTGAGTCATGGGCAACACACTGCAGTCTTTCTTAGGATATCTTGATTGAACAGCACTCGCACAGGTTGACGAGCACCGTTTTGGCAAGTTCCACCTTGCTGTGGAAATCGCACACATTCCCTAGTCTGAGCTGCACTGAGGAAAACACTAGGCTTCGCCTTCCTTCCAGGACCTCCTACCTGAAGTCACCCTGCCTCCAGGAGAAAATCGGCTTGCGTTCGTATTGCAACTAAAGCAGAGTTTTTCCTCTAGCACTGCAGGCTTTGGAAGAGGCACCGGCCCCGAGGCCTAACTAGGGCGTTCCTTGGTTGAGGCCGTTCACTAGATGCAGAACCCCGCGCCTCGAGAAGTTGATTCAGGGAAGGAACTAGTGGGTACGCTGTGTCTCTTTTGTCTTGTGAGAAACCAGAGTTTTGTATGCTGCCTGTGCACATGGAAATGGGGTCGTGATGGTACTAGCCTTGCTTTTCTATTTGGAAACCTCCATTCTTGCTGCCGTGAAGCTCCCTGAAATTCTCTGCTGTTGACAGGCCTCGACCCACTGTAGCCATGGGTCTGGGAAGAAAATGAGTTTTCTCTGGCTACACACGGAGCTTCAGTGGCCGGGGTGGAACTCATCCTGCCATGCTCTACAGCTCAAGGAAATCTCAACGTGAGTCCTTGCCTCGAGGTAAGGCCCTGAGTAGCCCTGCAGAAAGGGAGGCATGGAGCGCTTTCCATGAGCTCTTAGTCGCTGTTCTGCTTTACTTTAAAGGAAGTACCCTTTCCAGGACTCCTGGGCCCCTCGGGTGAGCATCATTTTAGTCCAGGATCTCTGAGTACCTCCACACCCCTGCAGGCCTGCTGAGCAACAACGAGGCCCATTGGTCCCTCGGAGGTCCTCTGTGTCTGCTGAGTCATGGGCAACACCCTGCACTCTTTCTTGGGATATCTTGATTCACAGCACTCGCACAGGTTCAAGAGCCACGTTCTAGCAAGTTCCAACAGGACGTGGAAGTCGCACTCATTCCCTAGTCTGAGCTGCACAGAGAAAAACACTAGGCATCTCCTTCCATCCAGGACCTCCTACCTGAAGTCACCCTGCCTCCAGGAGAAAGACGGCTTGCGCTCCTATTGCAACTAAAGCACAGTTTTTCCTGTAGCACTGCAGGCTTTTGAAGCGGCATGGGCCCAGAGGCTTGGCTAGGGCGTTCCTTGGTGAGGCCGTTCACTAGACGCAGAACACCCTGCCTCGAGAAGTGGATTGAGGGAAGCAACCAGTGTGTAGTCTGTGTCTCTTTTGACTTGTTAGAAACCACAGAGATGTATGCTGCCTCTGCCCATGGAAATGGGGGCATGATGGTACTAGCCTTGCTTTCCATTTGGAAAGCTCCATTCTTGCTGTCGTGAAGCTCCCTGAAATTCTCTGCTGTTGGCCGCCCCGTGACCACTGTAGGCAGGGGTGTGGGAAGAAAATGAGTTTTCTCCGGCTACGCACGGAGCTTCACTGGCCGGGGTGGGGCTCACCTTGCCATGCTCTAGAGCCAAAGGGAATCTCCACGTGAGTCCTTGCCTCGAGGTAAGGCCCTGAGTAGCCCTGCAGAAAGGGAGGCATGCAGCTCTTTCCATGAGCTCTTAGTGGAGGTTCTGCTTTATATGAAAGGAAGGACCCTTTTCAGGACTCCTAGGTCTCTCGGGTGAGCATCCTTTTGCTTCCAAGATCACTGACTCCCTCCACAACCCTGTGGGCCTGCTGAGCAGCACTGAGTCCCATACGTCCCTCGGAGGCCCTCTGTGTCTGCCGAGTCTCGGGCAACACACTATACGTTACTTCAGGAGAGCTCCATTTCCAGAACCCTCGAACAGCATCAGAACCACATTTCTAGGCAGTCCAACATGCCCTGGAAGTCTTCGACATTGCCCTCGTCTGAGCTGCTCTGAGGAAGCACTCTGCTTAGAATTGATCGAGGACCTCGTTCCTGAAGTCACCCTATTCAAGGAGAAATACAGCATCCGAACACGCTGTGTCGCTCACAGGGCAAGCAACGTGAGAACTTGCCTCGAGGTAAGGCCCTGAAATGCTATGCACAAAGCAGAGGCGTGTAGCAGTTTCCATGAGGCCGTAGTCGCTGCCCTGCAGCATTTGAACGCCAGTAGGCTTTTTAGGACACCTAGGTGCCTCGTCCGGTAAACTTATTCCCTGCAAGAACACCGAGTACCCTCAGTCTCACCTGGCCATTCTAAGCAATATCCAGGCCAGGAGCTTTCCGACTCACAGTGTGTATGCCGAGGGAAGGGCTACACAGTGCACTCTTATTGGGACATCTGGATTTAGCCAGCAATCGCACAGATTGACGAGCACCGTTCTAGCAAGTTCCAACATGCCGTGGAAGTCACACTCATTCCCTAGTCTGAGCTGCACAGAGAAAAACACTCGGCTTCTCCTTCCATCCAGGACCTCCTACCTGAAGTCACCCTGCCTCCAGGAGAAAGACGGCTGCGTTCCTATTGCAACGGAAGCACAGTTTCTCCTGTAGCACTGCAGGCTTTTGAATAGGCACGAGCCCAGAGGCCTAGCTAGGGCGTTCCTTTTTTGAGGCCGTTCACTAGAGGTAGAACGCCCTGCCTCGAGAATTTGATTCAGGGAAGGAACCAGTGTGTAATCTGTGTCTCTTTTGAGTTGTGTGAAACCACAGGGATGTATGCTGTTTGTGCCTATGGAAACGGGGGCATGTTGGTAGTAGACCTGCTTATCCATTTTGAAAGCTCCATTCATGCTGCCTTGAAGCTCCCTGAATTCTCTGCTGTTGGCAGGACCCTGGCTATTGTAGGCATTGGTCTGGGAAGAAAATGAGTTTTCTCTGGCTACACAGGGTGCTTCATTATCCGGGGTGGGCCTCATCTTGCCATGCTCTAGAGCTAAAGGGAATCTCAACGTGAGTCCTTGCCTCGAGGTGAGGCCCTGAGTAGCCAGACAGAAAGGGAGGCATTAAGCTCTTTCCATGAGCTCTTAGTCGCCGTTCTGCTTTATTTTAAAGGAAGTACACTTTTCAGCACTCCTAGGGCCCTCGGGTGAGCATCATTTTCGTTCCAAGATCCCTGAGATCCTCCACACTCCTGTAGGCCTGCTGAGCAACAACGTGGCCCATATGTCCCTCGGAGTTCCTCGGTGTCTGCTGAGTCATGGGCAACACACTGCAGTCTTTCTTAGGATATCTTGATTGAACAGCACTCGCACAGGTTGACGAGCACCGTTTTGGCAAGTTCCACCTTGCTGTGGAAATCGCACACATTCCCTAGTCTGAGCTGCACTGAGGAAAACACTAGGCTTCGCCTTCCTTCCAGGACCTCCTACCTGAAGTCACCCTGCCTCCAGGAGAAAATCGGCTTGCGTTCGTATTGCAACTAAAGCAGAGTTTTTCCTCTAGCACTGCAGGCTTTGGAAGAGGCACCGGCCCCGAGGCCTAACTAGGGCGTTCCTTGGTTGAGGCCGTTCACTAGATGCAGAACCCCGCGCCTTGAGAAGTTGATTCAGGGAAGGAACTAGTGGGTACGCTGTGTCTCTTTTGTCTTGTGAGAAACCAGAGTTTTGTATGCTGCCTGTGCACATGGAAATGGGGTCGTGATGGTACTAGCCTTGCTTTTCTATTTGGAAACCTCCATTCTTGCTGCCGTGAAGCTCCCTGAAATTCTCTGCTGTTGACAGGCCTCGACCCACTGTAGCCATGGGTCTGGGAAGAAAATGAGTTTTCTCTGGCTACACACGGAGCTTCAGTGGCCGGGGTGGAACTCATCCTGCCATGCTCTACAGCTCAAGGAAATCTCAACGTGAGTCCTTGCCTCGAGGTAAGGCCCTGAGTAGCCCTGCAGAAAGGGAGGCATGGAGCGCTTTCCATGAGCTCTTAGTCGCTGTTCTGCTTTACTTTAAAGGAAGTACCCTTTCCAGGACTCCTGGGCCCCTCGGGTGAGCATCATTTTAGTCCAGGATCTCTGAGTACCTCCACACCCCTGCAGGCCTGCTGAGCAACAACGAGGCCCATTGGTCCCTCGGAGGTCCTCTGTGTCTGCTGAGTCATGGGCAACACCCTGCACTCTTTCTTGGGATATCTTGATTCACAGCACTCGCACAGGTTCAAGAGCCACGTTCTAGCAAGTTCCAACAGGACGTGGAAGTCGCACTCATTCCCTAGTCTGAGCTGCACAGAGAAAAACACTAGGCATCTCCTTCCATCCAGGACCTCCTACCTGAAGTCACCCTGCCTCCAGGAGAAAGACGGCTTGCGCTCCTATTGCAACTAAAGCACAGTTTTTCCTGTAGCACTGCAGGCTTTTGAAGCGGCATGGGCCCAGAGGCTTGGCTAGGGCGTTCCTTGGTGAGGCCGTTCACTAGACGCAGAACACCCTGCCTCGAGAAGTGGATTGAGGGAAGCAACCAGTGTGTAGTCTGTGTCTCTTTTGACTTGTTAGAAACCACAGAGATGTATGCTGCCTCTGCCCATGGAAATGGGGGCATGATGGTACTAGCCTTGCTTTCCATTTGGAAAGCTCCATTCTTGCTGTCGTGAAGCTCCCTGAAATTCTCTGCTGTTGGCCGCCCCGTGACCACTGTAGGCAGGGGTGTGGGAAGAAAATGAGTTTTCTCCGGCTACGCACGGAGCTTCACTGGCCGGGGTGGGGCTCACCTTGCCATGCTCTAGAGCCAAAGGGAATCTCCACGTGAGTCCTTGCCTCGAGGTAAGGCCCTGAGTAGCCCTGCAGAAAGGGAGGCATGCAGCTCTTTCCATGAGCTCTTAGTGGAGGTTCTGCTTTATATGAAAGGAAGGACCCTTTTCAGGACTCCTAGGTCTCTCGGGTGAGCATCCTTTTGCTTCCAAGATCACTGACTCCCTCCACAACCCTGTGGGCCTGCTGAGCAGCACTGAGTCCCATACGTCCCTCGGAGGCCCTCTGTGTCTGCCGAGTCTCGGGCAACACACTATACGTTACTTCAGGAGAGCTCCATTTCCAGAACCCTCGAACAGCATCAGAACCACATTTCTAGGCAGTCCAACATGCCCTGGAAGTCTTCGACATTGCCCTCGTCTGAGCTGCTCTGAGGAAGCACTCTGCTTAGAATTGATCGAGGACCTCGTTCCTGAAGTCACCCTATTCAAGGAGAAATACAGCATCCGAACACGCTGTGTCGCTCACAGGGCAAGCAACGTGAGAACTTGCCTCGAGGTAAGGCCCTGAAATGCTATGCACAAAGCAGAGGCGTGTAGCAGTTTCCATGAGGCCGTAGTCGCTGCCCTGCAGCATTTGAACGCCAGTAGGCTTTTTAGGACACCTAGGTGCCTCGTCCGGTAAACTTATTCCCTGCAAGAACACCGAGTACCCTCAGTCTCACCTGGCCATTCTAAGCAATATCCAGGCCAGGAGCTTTCCGACTCACAGTGTGTATGCCGAGGGAAGGGCTACACAGTGCACTCTTATTGGGACATCTGGATTTAGCCAGCAATCGCACAGATTGACGAGCACCGTTCTAGCAAGTTCCAACATGCCGTGGAAGTCACACTCATTCCCTAGTCTGAGCTGCACAGAGAAAAACACTCGGCTTCTCCTTCCATCCAGGACCTCCTACCTGAAGTCACCCTGCCTCCAGGAGAAAGACGGCTGCGTTCCTACTGCAACGGAAGCACAGTTTCTCCTGTAGCACTGCAGGCTTTTGAATAGGCACGAGCCCAGAGGCCTAGCTAGGGCGTTCCTTTTTTGAGGCCGTTCACTAGAGGTAGAACGCCCTGCCTCGAGAATTTGATTCAGGGAAGGAACCAGTGTGTAATCTGTGTCTCTTTTGAGTTGTGTGAAACCACAGGGATGTATGCTGTTTGTGCCTATGGAAACGGGGGCATGTTGGTAGTAGACCTGCTTATCCATTTTGAAAGCTCCATTCATGCTGCCTTGAAGCTCCCTGAATTCTCTGCTGTTGGCAGGACCCTGGCTATTGTAGGCATTGGTCTGGGAAGAAAATGAGTTTTCTCTGGCTACACAGGGTGCTTCATTATCCGGGGTGGGCCTCATCTTGCCATGCTCTAGAGCTAAAGGGAATCTCAACGTGAGTCCTTGCCTCGAGGTGAGGCCCTGAGTAGCCAGACAGAAAGGGAGGCATTAAGCTCTTTCCATG
The DNA here is from genome assembly GCF_028021215.1 of Eschrichtius robustus. Classification (NCBI taxonomy): domain Eukaryota; kingdom Metazoa; phylum Chordata; class Mammalia; order Artiodactyla; family Eschrichtiidae; genus Eschrichtius; species Eschrichtius robustus. The sequence goes on along the minus strand of NC_090832.1, from coordinate 105,835,031 downwards.
AGCTCTTAGTCGCCGTTCTGCTTTATTTTAAAGGAAGTACACTTTTCAGCACTCCTAGGGCCCTCGGGTGAGCATCATTTTCGTTCCAAGATCCCTGAGATCCTCCACACTCCTGTAGGCCTGCTGAGCAACAACGTGGCCCATATGTCCCTCGGAGTTCCTCGGTGTCTGCTGAGTCATGGGCAACACACTGCAGTCTTTCTTAGGATATCTTGATTGAACAGCACTCGCACAGGTTGACGAGCACCGTTTTGGCAAGTTCCACCTTGCTGTGGAAATCGCACACATTCCCTAGTCTGAGCTGCACTGAGGAAAACACTAGGCTTCGCCTTCCTTCCAGGACCTCCTACCTGAAGTCACCCTGCCTCCAGGAGAAAATCGGCTTGCGTTCGTATTGCAACTAAAGCAGAGTTTTTCCTCTAGCACTGCAGGCTTTGGAAGAGGCACCGGCCCCGAGGCCTAACTAGGGCGTTCCTTGGTTGAGGCCGTTCACTAGATGCAGAACCCCGCGCCTTGAGAAGTTGATTCAGGGAAGGAACTAGTGGGTACGCTGTGTCTCTTTTGTCTTGTGAGAAACCAGAGTTTTGTATGCTGCCTGTGCACATGGAAATGGGGTCGTGATGGTACTAGCCTTGCTTTTCTATTTGGAAACCTCCATTCTTGCTGCCGTGAAGCTCCCTGAAATTCTCTGCTGTTGACAGGCCTCGACCCACTGTAGCCATGGGTCTGGGAAGAAAATGAGTTTTCTCTGGCTACACACGGAGCTTCAGTGGCCGGGGTGGAACTCATCCTGCCATGCTCTACAGCTCAAGGAAATCTCAACGTGAGTCCTTGCCTCGAGGTAAGGCCCTGAGTAGCCCTGCAGAAAGGGAGGCATGGAGCGCTTTCCATGAGCTCTTAGTCGCTGTTCTGCTTTACTTTAAAGGAAGTACCCTTTCCAGGACTCCTGGGCCCCTCGGGTGAGCATCATTTTAGTCCAGGATCTCTGAGTACCTCCACACCCCTGCAGGCCTGCTGAGCAACAACGAGGCCCATTGGTCCCTCGGAGGTCCTCTGTGTCTGCTGAGTCATGGGCAACACCCTGCACTCTTTCTTGGGATATCTTGATTCACAGCACTCGCACAGGTTCAAGAGCCACGTTCTAGCAAGTTCCAACAGGACGTGGAAGTCGCACTCATTCCCTAGTCTGAGCTGCACAGAGAAAAACACTAGGCATCTCCTTCCATCCAGGACCTCCTACCTGAAGTCACCCTGCCTCCAGGAGAAAGACGGCTTGCGCTCCTATTGCAACTAAAGCACAGTTTTTCCTGTAGCACTGCAGGCTTTTGAAGCGGCATGGGCCCAGAGGCTTGGCTAGGGCGTTCCTTGGTGAGGCCGTTCACTAGACGCAGAACACCCTGCCTCGAGAAGTGGATTGAGGGAAGCAACCAGTGTGTAGTCTGTGTCTCTTTTGACTTGTTAGAAACCACAGAGATGTATGCTGCCTCTGCCCATGGAAATGGGGGCATGATGGTACTAGCCTTGCTTTCCATTTGGAAAGCTCCATTCTTGCTGTCGTGAAGCTCCCTGAAATTCTCTGCTGTTGGCCGCCCCGTGACCACTGTAGGCAGGGGTGTGGGAAGAAAATGAGTTTTCTCCGGCTACGCACGGAGCTTCACTGGCCGGGGTGGGGCTCACCTTGCCATGCTCTAGAGCCAAAGGGAATCTCCACGTGAGTCCTTGCCTCGAGGTAAGGCCCTGAGTAGCCCTGCAGAAAGGGAGGCATGCAGCTCTTTCCATGAGCTCTTAGTGGAGGTTCTGCTTTATATGAAAGGAAGGACCCTTTTCAGGACTCCTAGGTCTCTCGGGTGAGCATCCTTTTGCTTCCAAGATCACTGACTCCCTCCACAACCCTGTGGGCCTGCTGAGCAGCACTGAGTCCCATACGTCCCTCGGAGGCCCTCTGTGTCTGCCGAGTCTCGGGCAACACACTATACGTTACTTCAGGAGAGCTCCATTTCCAGAACCCTCGAACAGCATCAGAACCACATTTCTAGGCAGTCCAACATGCCCTGGAAGTCTTCGACATTGCCCTCGTCTGAGCTGCTCTGAGGAAGCACTCTGCTTAGAATTGATCGAGGACCTCGTTCCTGAAGTCACCCTATTCAAGGAGAAATACAGCATCCGAACACGCTGTGTCGCTCACAGGGCAAGCAACGTGAGAACTTGCCTCGAGGTAAGGCCCTGAAATGCTATGCACAAAGCAGAGGCGTGTAGCAGTTTCCATGAGGCCGTAGTCGCTGCCCTGCAGCATTTGAACGCCAGTAGGCTTTTTAGGACACCTAGGTGCCTCGTCCGGTAAACTTATTCCCTGCAAGAACACCGAGTACCCTCAGTCTCACCTGGCCATTCTAAGCAATATCCAGGCCAGGAGCTTTCCGACTCACAGTGTGTATGCCGAGGGAAGGGCTACACAGTGCACTCTTATTGGGACATCTGGATTTAGCCAGCAATCGCACAGATTGACGAGCACCGTTCTAGCAAGTTCCAACATGCCGTGGAAGTCACACTCATTCCCTAGTCTGAGCTGCACAGAGAAAAACACTCGGCTTCTCCTTCCATCCAGGACCTCCTACCTGAAGTCACCCTGCCTCCAGGAGAAAGACGGCTGCGTTCCTATTGCAACGGAAGCACAGTTTCTCCTGTAGCACTGCAGGCTTTTGAATAGGCACGAGCCCAGAGGCCTAGCTAGGGCGTTCCTTTTTTGAGGCCGTTCACTAGAGGTAGAACGCCCTGCCTCGAGAATTTGATTCAGGGAAGGAACCAGTGTGTAATCTGTGTCTCTTTTGAGTTGTGTGAAACCACAGGGATGTATGCTGTTTGTGCCTATGGAAACGGGGGCATGTTGGTAGTAGACCTGCTTATCCATTTTGAAAGCTCCATTCATGCTGCCTTGAAGCTCCCTGAATTCTCTGCTGTTGGCAGGACCCTGGCTATTGTAGGCATTGGTCTGGGAAGAAAATGAGTTTTCTCTGGCTACACAGGGTGCTTCATTATCCGGGGTGGGCCTCATCTTGCCATGCTCTAGAGCTAAAGGGAATCTCAACGTGAGTCCTTGCCTCGAGGTGAGGCCCTGAGTAGCCAGACAGAAAGGGAGGCATTAAGCTCTTTCCATGAGCTCTTAGTCGCCGTTCTGCTTTATTTTAAAGGAAGTACACTTTTCAGCACTCCTAGGGCCCTCGGGTGAGCATCATTTTCGTTCCAAGATCCCTGAGATCCTCCACACTCCTGTAGGCCTGCTGAGCAACAACGTGGCCCATATGTCCCTCGGAGTTCCTCGGTGTCTGCTGAGTCATGGGCAACACACTGCAGTCTTTCTTAGGATATCTTGATTGAACAGCACTCGCACAGGTTGACGAGCACCGTTTTGGCAAGTTCCACCTTGCTGTGGAAATCGCACACATTCCCTAGTCTGAGCTGCACTGAGGAAAACACTAGGCTTCGCCTTCCTTCCAGGACCTCCTACCTGAAGTCACCCTGCCTCCAGGAGAAAATCGGCTTGCGTTCGTATTGCAACTAAAGCAGAGTTTTTCCTCTAGCACTGCAGGCTTTGGAAGAGGCACCGGCCCCGAGGCCTAACTAGGGCGTTCCTTGGTTGAGGCCGTTCACTAGATGCAGAACCCCGCGCCTCGAGAAGTTGATTCAGGGAAGGAACTAGTGGGTACGCTGTGTCTCTTTTGTCTTGTGAGAAACCAGAGTTTTGTATGCTGCCTGTGCACATGGAAATGGGGTCGTGATGGTACTAGCCTTGCTTTTCTATTTGGAAACCTCCATTCTTGCTGCCGTGAAGCTCCCTGAAATTCTCTGCTGTTGACAGGCCTCGACCCACTGTAGCCATGGGTCTGGGAAGAAAATGAGTTTTCTCTGGCTACACACGGAGCTTCAGTGGCCGGGGTGGAACTCATCCTGCCATGCTCTACAGCTCAAGGAAATCTCAACGTGAGTCCTTGCCTCGAGGTAAGGCCCTGAGTAGCCCTGCAGAAAGGGAGGCATGGAGCGCTTTCCATGAGCTCTTAGTCGCTGTTCTGCTTTACTTTAAAGGAAGTACCCTTTCCAGGACTCCTGGGCCCCTCGGGTGAGCATCATTTTAGTCCAGGATCTCTGAGTACCTCCACACCCCTGCAGGCCTGCTGAGCAACAACGAGGCCCATTGGTCCCTCGGAGGTCCTCTGTGTCTGCTGAGTCATGGGCAACACCCTGCACTCTTTCTTGTGATATCTTGATTCACAGCACTCGCACAGGTTCAAGAGCCACGTTCTAGCAAGTTCCAACAGGACGTGGAAGTCGCACTCATTCCCTAGTCTGAGCTGCACAGAGAAAAACACTAGGCATCTCCTTCCATCCAGGACCTCCTACCTGAAGTCACCCTGCCTCCAGGAGAAAGACGGCTTGCGCTCCTATTGCAACTAAAGCACAGTTTTTCCTGTAGCACTGCAGGCTTTTGAAGCGGCATGGGCCCAGAGGCTTGGCTAGGGCGTTCCTTGGTGAGGCCGTTCACTAGACGCAGAACACCCTGCCTCGAGAAGTGGATTGAGGGAAGCAACCAGTGTGTAGTCTGTGTCTCTTTTGACTTGTTAGAAACCACAGAGATGTATGCTGCCTCTGCCCATGGAAATGGGGGCATGATGGTACTAGCCTTGCTTTCCATTTGGAAAGCTCCATTCTTGCTGTCGTGAAGCTCCCTGAAATTCTCTGCTGTTGGCCGCCCCGTGACCACTGTAGGCAGGGGTGTGGGAAGAAAATGAGTTTTCTCCGGCTACGCACGGAGCTTCACTGGCCGGGGTGGGGCTCACCTTGCCATGCTCTAGAGCCAAAGGGAATCTCCACGTGAGTCCTTGCCTCGAGGTAAGGCCCTGAGTAGCCCTGCAGAAAGGGAGGCATGCAGCTCTTTCCATGAGCTCTTAGTGGAGGTTCTGCTTTATATGAAAGGAAGGACCCTTTTCAGGACTCCTAGGTCTCTCGGGTGAGCATCCTTTTGCTTCCAAGATCACTGACTCCCTCCACAACCCTGTGGGCCTGCTGAGCAGCACTGAGTCCCATACGTCCCTCGGAGGCCCTCTGTGTCTGCCGAGTCTCGGGCAACACACTATACGTTACTTCAGGAGAGCTCCATTTCCAGAACCCTCGAACAGCATCAGAACCACATTTCTAGGCAGTCCAACATGCCCTGGAAGTCTTCGACATTGCCCTCGTCTGAGCTGCTCTGAGGAAGCACTCTGCTTAGAATTGATCGAGGACCTCGTTCCTGAAGTCACCCTATTCAAGGAGAAATACAGCATCCGAACACGCTGTGTCGCTCACAGGGCAAGCAACGTGAGAACTTGCCTCGAGGTAAGGCCCTGAAATGCTATGCACAAAGCAGAGGCGTGTAGCAGTTTCCATGAGGCCGTAGTCGCTGCCCTGCAGCATTTGAACGCCAGTAGGCTTTTTAGGACACCTAGGTGCCTCGTCCGGTAAACTTATTCCCTGCAAGAACACCGAGTACCCTCAGTCTCACCTGGCCATTCTAAGCAATATCCAGGCCAGGAGCTTTCCGACTCACAGTGTGTATGCCGAGGGAAGGGCTACACAGTGCACTCTTATTGGGACATCTGGATTTAGCCAGCAATCGCACAGATTGACGAGCACCGTTCTAGCAAGTTCCAACATGCCGTGGAAGTCACACTCATTCCCTAGTCTGAGCTGCACAGAGAAAAACACTCGGCTTCTCCTTCCATCCAGGACCTCCTACCTGAAGTCACCCTGCCTCCAGGAGAAAGACGGCTGCGTTCCTATTGCAACGGAAGCACAGTTTCTCCTGTAGCACTGCAGGCTTTTGAATAGGCACGAGCCCAGAGGCCTAGCTAGGGCGTTCCTTTTTTGAGGCCGTTCACTAGAGGTAGAACGCCCTGCCTCGAGAATTTGATTCAGGGAAGGAACCAGTGTGTAATCTGTGTCTCTTTTGAGTTGTGTGAAACCACAGGGATGTATGCTGTTTGTGCCTATGGAAACGGGGGCATGTTGGTAGTAGACCTGCTTATCCATTTTGAAAGCTCCATTCATGCTGCCTTGAAGCTCCCTGAATTCTCTGCTGTTGGCAGGACCCTGGCTATTGTAGGCATTGGTCTGGGAAGAAAATGAGTTTTCTCTGGCTACACAGGGTGCTTCATTATCCGGGGTGGGCCTCATCTTGCCATGCTCTAGAGCTAAAGGGAATCTCAACGTGAGTCCTTGCCTCGAGGTGAGGCCCTGAGTAGCCAGACAGAAAGGGAGGCATTAAGCTCTTTCCATGAGCTCTTAGTCGCCGTTCTGCTTTATTTTAAAGGAAGTACACTTTTCAGCACTCCTAGGGCCCTCGGGTGAGCATCATTTTCGTTCCAAGATCCCTGAGATCCTCCACACTCCTGTAGGCCTGCTGAGCAACAACGTGGCCCATATGTCCCTCGGAGTTCCTCGGTGTCTGCTGAGTCATGGGCAACACACTGCAGTCTTTCTTAGGATATCTTGATTGAACAGCACTCGCACAGGTTGACGAGCACCGTTTTGGCAAGTTCCACCTTGCTGTGGAAATCGCACACATTCCCTAGTCTGAGCTGCACTGAGGAAAACACTAGGCTTCGCCTTCCTTCCAGGACCTCCTACCTGAAGTCACCCTGCCTCCAGGAGAAAATCGGCTTGCGTTCGTATTGCAACTAAAGCAGAGTTTTTCCTCTAGCACTGCAGGCTTTGGAAGAGGCACCGGCCCCGAGGCCTAACTAGGGCGTTCCTTGGTTGAGGCCGTTCACTAGATGCAGAACCCCGCGCCTCGAGAAGTTGATTCAGGGAAGGAACTAGTGGGTACGCTGTGTCTCTTTTGTCTTGTGAGAAACCAGAGTTTTGTATGCTGCCTGTGCACATGGAAATGGGGTCGTGATGGTACTAGCCTTGCTTTTCTATTTGGAAACCTCCATTCTTGCTGCCGTGAAGCTCCCTGAAATTCTCTGCTGTTGACAGGCCTCGACCCACTGTAGCCATGGGTCTGGGAAGAAAATGAGTTTTCTCTGGCTACACACGGAGCTTCAGTGGCCGGGGTGGAACTCATCCTGCCATGCTCTACAGCTCAAGGAAATCTCAACGTGAGTCCTTGCCTCGAGGTAAGGCCCTGAGTAGCCCTGCAGAAAGGGAGGCATGGAGCGCTTTCCATGAGCTCTTAGTCGCTGTTCTGCTTTACTTTAAAGGAAGTACCCTTTCCAGGACTCCTGGGCCCCTCGGGTGAGCATCATTTTAGTCCAGGATCTCTGAGTACCTCCACACCCCTGCAGGCCTGCTGAGCAACAACGAGGCCCATTGGTCCCTCGGAGGTCCTCTGTGTCTGCTGAGTCATGGGCAACACCCTGCACTCTTTCTTGTGATATCTTGATTCACAGCACTCGCACAGGTTCAAGAGCCACGTTCTAGCAAGTTCCAACAGGACGTGGAAGTCGCACTCATTCCCTAGTCTGAGCTGCACAGAGAAAAACACTAGGCATCTCCTTCCATCCAGGACCTCCTACCTGAAGTCACCCTGCCTCCAGGAGAAAGACGGCTTGCGCTCCTATTGCAACTAAAGCACAGTTTTTCCTGTAGCACTGCAGGCTTTTGAAGCGGCATGGGCCCAGAGGCTTGGCTAGGGCGTTCCTTGGTGAGGCCGTTCACTAGACGCAGAACACCCTGCCTCGAGAAGTGGATTGAGGGAAGCAACCAGTGTGTAGTCTGTGTCTCTTTTGACTTGTTAGAAACCACAGAGATGTATGCTGCCTCTGCCCATGGAAATGGGGGCATGATGGTACTAGCCTTGCTTTCCATTTGGAAAGCTCCATTCTTGCTGTCGTGAAGCTCCCTGAAATTCTCTGCTGTTGGCCGCCCCGTGACCACTGTAGGCAGGGGTGTGGGAAGAAAATGAGTTTTCTCCGGCTACGCACGGAGCTTCACTGGCCGGGGTGGGGCTCACCTTGCCATGCTCTAGAGCCAAAGGGAATCTCCACGTGAGTCCTTGCCTCGAGGTAAGGCCCTGAGTAGCCCTGCAGAAAGGGAGGCATGCAGCTCTTTCCATGAGCTCTTAGTGGAGGTTCTGCTTTATATGAAAGGAAGGACCCTTTTCAGGACTCCTAGGTCTCTCGGGTGAGCATCCTTTTGCTTCCAAGATCACTGACTCCCTCCACAACCCTGTGGGCCTGCTGAGCAGCACTGAGTCCCATACGTCCCTCGGAGGCCCTCTGTGTCTGCCGAGTCTCGGGCAACACACTATACGTTACTTCAGGAGAGCTCCATTTCCAGAACCCTCGAACAGCATCAGAACCACATTTCTAGGCAGTCCAACATGCCCTGGAAGTCTTCGACATTGCCCTCGTCTGAGCTGCTCTGAGGAAGCACTCTGCTTAGAATTGATCGAGGACCTCGTTCCTGAAGTCACCCTATTCAAGGAGAAATACAGCATCCGAACATGCTGTGTCGCTCACAGGGCAAGCAACGTGAGAACTTGCCTCGAGGTAAGGCCCTGAAATGCTATGCACAAAGCAGAGGCGTGTAGCAGTTTCCATGAGGCCGTAGTCGCTGCCCTGCAGCATTTGAACGCCAGTAGGCTTTTTAGGACACCTAGGTGCCTCGTCCGGTAAACTTATTCCCTGCAAGAACACCGAGTACCCTCAGTCTCACCTGGCCATTCTAAGCAATATCCAGGCCAGGAGCTTTCCGACTCACAGTGTGTATGCCGAGGGAAGGGCTACACAGTGCACTCTTATTGGGACATCTGGATTTAGCCAGCAATCGCACAGATTGACGAGCACCGTTCTAGCAAGTTCCAACATGCCGTGGAAGTCACACTCATTCCCTAGTCTGAGCTGCACAGAGAAAAACACTCGGCTTCTCCTTCCATCCAGGACCTCCTACCTGAAGTCACCCTGCCTCCAGGAGAAAGACGGCTGCGTTCCTACTGCAACGGAAGCACAGTTTCTCCTGTAGCACTGCAGGCTTTTGAATAGGCACGAGCCCAGAGGCCTAGCTAGGGCGTTCCTTTTTTGAGGCCGTTCACTAGAGGTAGAACGCCCTGCCTCGAGAATTTGATTCAGGGAAGGAACCAGTGTGTAATCTGTGTCTCTTTTGAGTTGTGTGAAACCACAGGGATGTATGCTGTTTGTGCCTATGGAAACGGGGGCATGTTGGTAGTAGACCTGCTTATCCATTTTGAAAGCTCCATTCATGCTGCCTTGAAGCTCCCTGAATTCTCTGCTGTTGGCAGGACCCTGGCTATTGTAGGCATTGGTCTGGGAAGAAAATGAGTTTTCTCTGGCTACACAGGGTGCTTCATTATCCGGGGTGGGCCTCATCTTGCCATGCTCTAGAGCTAAAGGGAATCTCAACGTGAGTCCTTGCCTCGAGGTGAGGCCCTGAGTAGCCAGACAGAAAGGGAGGCATTAAGCTCTTTCCATGAGCTCTTAGTCGCCGTTCTGCTTTATTTTAAAGGAAGTACACTTTTCAGCACTCCTAGGGCCCTCGGGTGAGCATCATTTTCGTTCCAAGATCCCTGAGATCCTCCACACTCCTGTAGGCCTGCTGAGCAACAACGTGGCCCATATGTCCCTCGGAGTTCCTCGGTGTCTGCTGAGTCATGGGCAACACACTGCAGTCTTTCTTAGGATATCTTGATTGAACAGCACTCGCACAGGTTGACGAGCACCGTTTTGGCAAGTTCCACCTTGCTGTGGAAATCGCACACATTCCCTAGTCTGAGCTGCATTGAGGAAAACACTAGGCTTCGCCTTCCTTCCAGGACCTCCTACCTGAAGTCACCCTGCCTCCAGGAGAAAATCGGCTTGCGTTCGTATTGCAACTAAAGCAGAGTTTTTCCTCTAGCACTGCAGGCTTTGGAAGAGGCACCGGCCCCGAGGCCTAACTAGGGCGTTCCTTGGTTGAGGCCGTTCACTAGATGCAGAACCCCGCGCCTCGAGAAGTTGATTCAGGGAAGGAACTAGTGGGTACGCTGTGTCTCTTTTGTCTTGTGAGAAACCAGAGTTTTGTATGCTGCCTGTGCACATGGAAATGGGGTCGTGATGGTACTAGCCTTGCTTTTCTATTTGGAAACCTCCATTCTTGCTGCCGTGAAGCTCCCTGAAATTCTCTGCTGTTGACAGGCCTCGACCCACTGTAGCCATGGGTCTGGGAAGAAAATGAGTTTTCTCTGGCTACACACGGAGCTTCAGTGGCCGGGGTGGAACTCATCCTGCCATGCTCTACAGCTCAAGGAAATCTCAACGTGAGTCCTTGCCTCGAGGTAAGGCCCTGAGTAGCCCTGCAGAAAGGGAGGCATGGAGCGCTTTCCATGAGCTCTTAGTCGCTGTTCTGCTTTACTTTAAAGGAAGTACCCTTTCCAGGACTCCTGGGCCCCTCGGGTGAGCATCATTTTAGTCCAGGATCTCTGAGTACCTCCACACCCCTGCAGGCCTGCTGAGCAACAACGAGGCCCATTGGTCCCTCGGAGGTCCTCTGTGTCTGCTGAGTCATGGGCAACACCCTGCACTCTTTCTTGTGATATCTTGATTCACAGCACTCGCACAGGTTCAAGAGCCACGTTCTAGCAAGTTCCAACAGGACGTGGAAGTCGCACTCATTCCCTAGTCTGAGCTGCACAGAGAAAAACACTAGGCATCTCCTTCCATCCAGGACCTCCTACCTGAAGTCACCCTGCCTCCAGGAGAAAGACGGCTTGCGCTCCTATTGCAACTAAAGCACAGTTTTTCCTGTAGCACTGCAGGCTTTTGAAGCGGCATGGGCCCACGGGCTTGGCTAGGGCGTTCCTTGGTGAGGCCGTTCACTAGACGCAGAACACCCTGCCTCGAGAAGTGGATTGAGGGAAGCAACCAGTGTGTAGTCTGTGTCTCTTTTGACTTGTTAGAAACCACAGAGATGTATGCTGCCTCTGCCCATGGAAATGGGGGCATGATGGTACTAGCCTTGCTTTCCATTTGGAAAGCTCCATTCTTGCTGTCGTGAAGCTCCCTGAAATTCTCTGCTGTTGGCCGCCCCGTGACCACTGTAGGCAGGGGTGTGGGAAGAAAATGAGTTTTCTCCGGCTACGCACGGAGCTTCACTGGCCGGGGTGGGGCTCACCTTGCCATGCTCTAGAGCCAAAGGGAATCTCCACGTGAGTCCTTGCCTCGAGGTAAGGCCCTGAGTAGCCCTGCAGAAAGGGAGGCATGCAGCTCTTTCCATGAGCTCTTAGTGGAGGTTCTGCTTTATATGAAAGGAAGGACCCTTTTCAGGACTCCTAGGTCTCTCGGGTGAGCATCCTTTTGCTTCCAAGATCACTGACTCCCTCCACAACCCTGTGGGCCTGCTGAGCAGCACTGAGTCCCATACGTCCCTCGGAGGCCCTCTGTGTCTGCCGAGTCTCGGGCAACACACTATACGTTACTTCAGGAGAGCTCCATTTCCAGAACCCTCGAACAGCATCAGAACCACATTTCTAGGCAGTCCAACATGCCCTGGAAGTCTTCGACATTGCCCTCGTCTGAGCTGCTCTGAGGAAGCACTCTGCTTAGAATTGATCGAGGACCTCGTTCCTGAAGTCACCCTATTCAAGGAGAAATACAGCATCCGAACACGCTGTGTCGCTCACAGGGCAAGCAACGTGAGAACTTGCCTCGAGGTAAGGCCCTGAAATGCTATGCACAAAGCAGAGGCGTGTAGCAGTTTCCATGAGGCCGTAGTCGCTGCCCTGCAGCATTTGAACGCCAGTAGGCTTTTTAGGACACCTAGGTGCCTCGTCCGGTAAACTTATTCCCTGCAAGAACACCGAGTACCCTCAGTCTCACCTGGCCATTCTAAGCAATATCCAGGCCAGGAGCTTTCCGACTCACAGTGTGTATGCCGAGGGAAGGGCTACACAGTGCACTCTTATTGGGACATCTGGATTTAGCCAGCAATCGCACAGATTGACGAGCACCGTTCTAGCAAGTTCCAACATGCCGTGGAAGTCACACTCATTCCCTAGTCTGAGCTGCACAGAGAAAAACACTCGGCTTCTCCTTCCATCCAGGACCTCCTACCTGAAGTCACCCTGCCTCCAGGAGAAAGACGGCTGCGTTCCTACTGCAACGGAAGCACAGTTTCTCCTGTAGCACTGCAGGCTTTTGAATAGGCACGAGCCCAGAGGCCTAGCTAGGGCGTTCCTTTTTTGAGGCCGTTCACTAGAGGTAGAACGCCCTGCCTCGAGAATTTGATTCAGGGAAGGAACCAGTGTGTAATCTGTGTCTCTTTTGAGTTGTGTGAAACCACAGGGATGTATGCTGTTTGTGCCTATGGAAACGGGGGCATGTTGGTAGTAGACTTGCTTATCCATTTTGAAAGCTCCATTCATGCTGCCTTGAAGCTCCCTGAATTCTCTGCTGTTGGCAGGACCCTGGCTATTGTAGGCATTGGTCTGGGAAGAAAATGAGTTTTCTCTGGCTACACAGGGTGCTTCATTATCCGGGGTGGGCCTCATCTTGCCATGCTCTAGAGCTAAAGGGAATCTCAACGTGAGTCCTTGCCTCGAGGTGAGGCCCTGAGTAGCCAGACAGAAAGGGAGGCATTAAGCTCTTTCCATGAGCTCTTAGTCGCCGTTCTGCTTTATTTTAAAGGAAGTACACTTTTCAGCACTCCTAGGGCCCTCGGGTGAGCATCATTTTCGTTCCAAGATCCCTGAGATCCTCCACACTCCTGTAGGCCTGCTGAGCAACAACGTGGCCCATATGTCCCTCGGAGTTCCTCGGTGTCTGCTGAGTCATGGGCAACACACTGCAGTCTTTCTTAGGATATCTTGATTGAACAGCACTCGCACAGGTTGACGAGCACCGTTTTGGCAAGTTCCACCTTGCTGTGGAAATCGCACACATTCCCTAGTCTGAGCTGCACTGAGGAAAACACTAGGCTTCGCCTTCCTTCCAGGACCTCCTACCTGAAGTCACCCTGCCTCCAGGAGAAAATCGGCTTGCGTTCGTATTGCAACTAAAGCAGAGTATTTCCTCTAGCACTGCAGGCTTTGGAAGAGGCACCGGCCCCGAGGCCTAACTAGGGCGTTCCTTGGTTGAGGCCGTTCACTAGATGCAGAACCCCGCGCCTCGAGAAGTTGATTCAGGGAAGGAACTAGTGGGTACGCTGTGTCTCTTTTGTCTTGTGAGAAACCAGAGTTTTGTATGCTGCCTGTGCACATGGAAATGGGGTCGTGATGGTACTAGCCTTGCTTTTCTATTTGGAAACCTCCATTCTTGCTGCCGTGAAGCTCCCTGAAATTCTCTGCTGTTGACAGGCCTCGACCCACTGTAGCCATGGGTCTGGGAAGAAAATGAGTTTTCTCTGGCTACACACGGAGCTTCAGTGGCCGGGGTGGAACTCATCCTGCCATGCTCTACAGCTCAAGGAAATCTCAACGTGAGTCCTTGCCTCGAGGTAAGGCCCTGAGTAGCCCTGCAGAAAGGGAGGCATGGAGCGCTTTCCATGAGCTCTTAGTCGCTGTTCTGCTTTACTTTAAAGGAAGTACCCTTTCCAGGACTCCTGGGCCCCTCGGGTGAGCATCATTTTAGTCCAGGATCTCTGAGTACCTCCACACCCCTGCAGGCCTGCTGAGCAACAACGAGGCCCATTGGTCCCTCGGAGGTCCTCTGTGTCTGCTGAGTCATGGGCAACACCCTGCACTCTTTCTTGTGATATCTTGATTCACAGCACTCGCACAGGTTCAAGAGCCACGTTCTAGCAAGTTCCAACAGGACGTGGAAGTCGCACTCATTCCCTAGTCTGAGCTGCACAGAGAAAAACACTAGGCATCTCCTTCCATCCAGGACCTCCTACCTGAAGTCACCCTGCCTCCAGGAGAAAGACGGCTTGCGCTCCTATTGCAACTAAAGCACAGTTTTTCCTGTAGCACTGCAGGCTTTTGAAGCGGCATGGGCCCAGAGGCTTGGCTAGGGCGTTCCTTGGTGAGGCCGTTCACTAGACGCAGAACACCCTGCCTCGAGAAGTGGATTGAGGGAAGCAACCAGTGTGTAGTCTGTGTCTCTTTTGACTTGTTAGAAACCACAGAGATGTATGCTGCCTCTGCCCATGGAAATGGGGGCATGATGGTACTAGCCTTGCTTTCCATTTGGAAAGCTCCATTCTTGCTGTCGTGAAGCTCCCTGAAATTCTCTGCTGTTGGCCGCCCCGTGACCACTGTAGGCAGGGGTGTGGGAAGAAAATGAGTTTTCTCCGGCTACGCACGGAGCTTCACTGGCCGGGGTGGGGCTCACCTTGCCATGCTCTAGAGCCAAAGGGAATCTCCACGTGAGTCCTTGCCTCGAGGTAAGGCCCTGAGTAGCCCTGCAGAAAGGGAGGCATGCAGCTCTTTCCATGAGCTCTTAGTGGAGGTTCTGCTTTATATGAAAGGAAGGACCCTTTTCAGGACTCCTAGGTCTCTCGGGTGAGCATCCTTTTGCTTCCAAGATCACTGACTCCCTCCACAACCCTGTGGGCCTGCTGAGCAGCACTGAGTCCCATACGTCCCTCGGAGGCCCTCTGTGTCTGCCGAGTCTCGGGCAACACACTATACGTTACTTCAGGAGAGCTCCATTTCCAGAACCCTCGAACAGCATCAGAACCACATTTCTAGGCAGTCCAACATGCCCTGGAAGTCTTCGACATTGCCCTCGTCTGAGCTGCTCTGAGGAAGCACTCTGCTTAGAATTGATCGAGGACCTCGTTCCTGAAGTCACCCTATTCAAGGAGAAATACAGCATCCGAACACGCTGTGTCGCTCACAGGGCAAGCAACGTGAGAACTTGCCTCGAGGTAAGGCCCTGAAATGCTATGCACAAAGCAGAGGCGTGTAGCAGTTTCCATGAGGCCGTAGTCGCTGCCCTGCAGCATTTGAACGCCAGTAGGCTTTTTAGGACACCTAGGTGCCTCGTCCGGTAAACTTATTCCCTGCAAGAACACCGAGTACCCTCAGTCTCACCTGGCCATTCTAAGCAATATCCAGGCCAGGAGCTTTCCGACTCACAGTGTGTATGCCGAGGGAAGGGCTACACAGTGCACTCTTATTGGGACATCTGGATTTAGCCAGCAATCGCACAGATTGACGAGCACCGTTCTAGCAAGTTCCAACATGCCGTGGAAGTCACACTCATTCCCTAGTCTGAGCTGCACAGAGAAAAACACTCGGCTTCTCCTTCCATCCAGGACCTCCTACCTGAAGTCACCCTGCCTCCAGGAGAAAGACGGCTGCGTTCCTATTGCAACGGAAGCACAGTTTCTCCTGTAGCACTGCAGGCTTTTGAATAGGCACGAGCCCAGAGGCCTAGCTAGGGCGTTCCTTTTTTGAGGCCGTTCACTAGAGGTAGAACGCCCTGCCTCGAGAATTTGATTCAGGGAAGGAACCAGTGTGTAATCTGTGTCTCTTTTGAGTTGTGTGAAACCACAGGGATGTATGCTGTTTGTGCCTATGGAAACGGGGGCATGTTGGTAGTAGACCTGCTTATCCATTTTGAAAGCTCCATTCATGCTGCCTTGAAGCTCCCTGAATTCTCTGCTGTTGGCAGGACCCTGGCTATTGTAGGCATTGGTCTGGGAAGAAAATGAGTTTTCTCTGGCTACACAGGGTGCTTCATTATCCGGGGTGGGCCTCATCTTGCCATGCTCTAGAGCTAAAGGGAATCTCAACGTGAGTCCTTGCCTCGAGGTGAGGCCCTGAGTAGCCAGACAGAAAGGGAGGCATTAAGCTCTTTCCATGAGCTCTTAGTCGCCGTTCTGCTTTATTTTAAAGGAAGTACACTTTTCAGCACTCCTAGGGCCCTCGGGTGAGCATCATTTTCGTTCCAAGATCCCTGAGATCCTCCACACTCCTGTAGGCCTGCTGAGCAACAACGTGGCCCATATGTCCCTCGGAGTTCCTCGGTGTCTGCTGAGTCATGGGCAACACACTGCAGTCTTTCTTAGGATATCTTGATTGAACAGCACTCGCACAGGTTGACGAGCACCGTTTTGGCAAGTTCCACCTTGCTGTGGAAATCGCACACATTCCCTAGTCTGAGCTGCACTGAGGAAAACACTAGGCTTCGCCTTCCTTCCAGGACCTCCTACCTGAAGTCACCCTGCCTCCAGGAGAAAATCGGCTTGCGTTCGTATTGCAACTAAAGCAGAGTTTTTCCTCTAGCACTGCAGGCTTTGGAAGAGGCACCGGCCCCGAGGCCTAACTAGGGCGTTCCTTGGTTGAGGCCGTTCACTAGATGCAGAACCCCGCGCCTCGAGAAGTTGATTCAGGGAAGGAACTAGTGGGTACGCTGTGTCTCTTTTGTCTTGTGAGAAACCAGAGTTTTGTATGCTGCCTGTGCACATGGAAATGGGGTCGTGATGGTACTAGCCTTGCTTTTCTATTTGGAAACCTCCATTCTTGCTGCCGTGAAGCTCCCTGAAATTCTCTGCTGTTGACAGGCCTCGACCCACTGTAGCCATGGGTCTGGGAAGAAAATGAGTTTTCTCTGGCTACACACGGAGCTTCAGTGGCCGGGGTGGAACTCATCCTGCCATGCTCTACAGCTCAAGGAAATCTCAACGTGAGTCCTTGCCTCGAGGTAAGGCCCTGAGTAGCCCTGCAGAAAGGGAGGCATGGAGCGCTTTCCATGAGCTCTTAGTCGCTGTTCTGCTTTACTTTAAAGGAAGTACCCTTTCCAGGACTCCTGGGCCCCTCGGGTGAGCATCATTTTAGTCCAGGATCTCTGAGTACCTCCACACCCCTGCAGGCCTGCTGAGCAACAACGAGGCCCATTGGTCCCTCGGAGGTCCTCTGTGTCTGCTGAGTCATGGGCAACACCCTGCACTCTTTCTTGTGATATCTTGATTCACAGCACTCGCACAGGTTCAAGAGCCACGTTCTAGCAAGTTCCAACAGGACGTGGAAGTCGCACTCATTCCCTAGTCTGAGCTGCACAGAGAAAAACACTAGGCATCTCCTTCCATCCAGGACCTCCTACCTGAAGTCACCCTGCCTCCAGGAGAAAGACGGCTTGCGCTCCTATTGCAACTAAAGCACAGTTTTTCCTGTAGCACTGCAGGCTTTTGAAGCGGCATGGGCCCAGAGGCTTGGCTAGGGCGTTCCTTGGTGAGGCCGTTCACTAGACGCAGAACACCCTGCCTCGAGAAGTGGATTGAGGGAAGCAACCAGTGTGTAGTCTGTGTCTCTTTTGACTTGTTAGAAACCACAGAGATGTATGCTGCCTCTGCCCATGGAAATGGGGGCATGATGGTACTAGCCTTGCTTTCCATTTGGAAAGCTCCATTCTTGCTGTCGTGAAGCTCCCTGAAATTCTCTGCTGTTGGCCGCCCCGTGACCACTGTAGGCAGGGGTGTGGGAAGAAAATGAGTTTTCTCCGGCTACGCACGGAGCTTCACTGGCCGGGGTGGGGCTCACCTTGCCATGCTCTAGAGCCAAAGGGAATCTCCACGTGAGTCCTTGCCTCGAGGTAAGGCCCTGAGTAGCCCTGCAGAAAGGGAGGCATGCAGCTCTTTCCATGAGCTCTTAGTGGAGGTTCTGCTTTATATGAAAGGAAGGACCCTTTTCAGGACTCCTAGGTCTCTCGGGTGAGCATCCTTTTGCTTCCAAGATCACTGACTCCCTCCACAACCCTGTGGGCCTGCTGAGCAGCACTGAGTCCCATACGTCCCTCGGAGGCCCTCTGTGTCTGCCGAGTCTCGGGCAACACACTATACGTTACTTCAGGAGAGCTCCATTTCCAGAACCCTCGAACAGCATCAGAACCACATTTCTAGGCAGTCCAACATGCCCTGGAAGTCTTCGACATTGCCCTCGTCTGAGCTGCTCTGAGGAAGCACTCTGCTTAGAATTGATCGAGGACCTCGTTCCTGAAGTCACCCTATTCAAGGAGAAATACAGCATCCGAACATGCTGTGTCGCTCACAGGGCAAGCAACGTGAGAACTTGCCTCGAGGTAAGGCCCTGAAATGCTATGCACAAAGCAGAGGCGTGTAGCAGTTTCCATGAGGCCGTAGTCGCTGCCCTGCAGCATTTGAACGCCAGTAGGCTTTTTAGGACACCTAGGTGCCTCGTCCGGTAAACTTATTCCCTGCAAGAACACCGAGTACCCTCAGTCTCACCTGGCCATTCTAAGCAATATCCAGGCCAGGAGCTTTCCGACTCACAGTGTGTATGCCGAGGGAAGGGCTACACAGTGCACTCTTATTGGGACATCTGGATTTAGCCAGCAATCGCACAGATTGACGAGCACCGTTCTAGCAAGTTCCAACATGCCGTGGAAGTCACACTCATTCCCTAGTCTGAGCTGCACAGAGAAAAACACTCGGCTTCTCCTTCCATCCAGGACCTCCTACCTGAAGTCACCCTGCCTCCAGGAGAAAGACGGCTGCGTTCCTACTGCAACGGAAGCACAGTTTCTCCTGTAGCACTGCAGGCTTTTGAATAGGCACGAGCCCAGAGGCCTAGCTAGGGCGTTCCTTTTTTGAGGCCGTTCACTAGAGGTAGAACGCCCTGCCTCGAGAATTTGATTCAGGGAAGGAACCAGTGTGTAATCTGTGTCTCTTTTGAGTTGTGTGAAACCACAGGGATGTATGCTGTTTGTGCCTATGGAAACGGGGGCATGTTGGTAGTAGACCTGCTTATCCATTTTGAAAGCTCCATTCATGCTGCCTTGAAGCTCCCTGAATTCTCTGCTGTTGGCAGGACCCTGGCTATTGTAGGCATTGGTCTGGGAAGAAAATGAGTTTTCTCTGGCTACACAGGGTGCTTCATTATCCGGGGTGGGCCTCATCTTGCCATGCTCTAGAGCTAAAGGGAATCTCAACGTGAGTCCTTGCCTCGAGGTGAGGCCCTGAGTAGCCAGACAGAAAGGGAGGCATTAAGCTCTTTCCATGAGCTCTTAGTCGCCGTTCTGCTTTATTTTAAAGGAAGTACACTTTTCAGCACTCCTAGGGCCCTCGGGTGAGCATCATTTTCGTTCCAAGATCCCTGAGATCCTCCACACTCCTGTAGGCCTGCTGAGCAACAACGTGGCCCATATGTCCCTCGGAGTTCCTCGGTGTCTGCTGAGTCATGGGCAACACACTGCAGTCTTTCTTAGGATATCTTGATTGAACAGCACTCGCACAGGTTGACGAGCACCGTTTTGGCAAGTTCCACCTTGCTGTGGAAATCGCACACATTCCCTAGTCTGAGCTGCACTGAGGAAAACACTAGGCTTCGCCTTCCTTCCAGGACCTCCTACCTGAAGTCACCCTGCCTCCAGGAGAAACTCGGCTTGCGTTCGTATTGCAACTAAAGCAGAGTTTTTCCTCTAGCACTGCAGGCTTTGGAAGAGGCACCGGCCCCGAGGCCTAACTAGGGCGTTCCTTGGTTGAGGCCGTTCACTAGATGCAGAACCCCGCGCCTCGAGAAGTTGATTCAGGGAAGGAACTAGTGGGTACGCTGTGTCTCTTTTGTCTTGTGAGAAACCAGAGTTTTGTATGCTGCCTGTGCACATGGAAATGGGGTCGTGATGGTACTAGCCTTGCTTTTCTATTTGGAAACCTCCATTCTTGCTGCCGTGAAGCTCCCTGAAATTCTCTGCTGTTGACAGGCCTCGACCCACTGTAGCCATGGGTCTGGGAAGAAAATGAGTTTTCTCTGGCTACACACGGAGCTTCAGTGGCCGGGGTGGAACTCATCCTGCCATGCTCTACAGCTCAAGGAAATCTCAACGTGAGTCCTTGCCTCGAGGTAAGGCCCTGAGTAGCCCTGCAGAAAGGGAGGCATGGAGCGCTTTCCATGAGCTCTTAGTCGCTGTTCTGCTTTACTTTAAAGGAAGTACCCTTTCCAGGACTCCTGGGCCCCTCGGGTGAGCATCATTTTAGTCCAGGATCTCTGAGTACCTCCACACCCCTGCAGGCCTGCTGAGCAACAACGAGGCCCATTGGTCCCTCGGAGGTCCTCTGTGTCTGCTGAGTCATGGGCAACACCCTGCACTCTTTCTTGTGATATCTTGATTCACAGCACTCGCACAGGTTCAAGAGCCACGTTCTAGCAAGTTCCAACAGGACGTGGAAGTCGCACTCATTCCCTAGTCTGAGCTGCACAGAGAAAAACACTAGGCATCTCCTTCCATCCAGGACCTCCTACCTGAAGTCACCCTGCCTCCAGGAGAAAGACGGCTTGCGCTCCTATTGCAACTAAAGCACAGTTTTTCCTGTAGCACTGCAGGCTTTTGAAGCGGCATGGGCCCAGAGGCTTGGCTAGGGCGTTCCTTGGTGAGGCCGTTCACTAGACGCAGAACACCCTGCCTCGAGAAGTGGATTGAGGGAAGCAACCAGTGTGTAGTCTGTGTCTCTTTTGACTTGTTAGAAACCACAGAGATGTATGCTGCCTCTGCCCATGGAAATGGGGGCATGATGGTACTAGCCTTGCTTTCCATTTGGAAAGCTCCATTCTTGCTGTCGTGAAGCTCCCTGAAATTCTCTGCTGTTGGCCGCCCCGTGACCACTGTAGGCAGGGGTGTGGGAAGAAAATGAGTTTTCTCCGGCTACGCACGGAGCTTCACTGGCCGGGGTGGGGCTCACCTTGCCATGCTCTAGAGCCAAAGGGAATCTCCACGTGAGTCCTTGCCTCGAGGTAAGGCCCTGCCTGAGTAGCCCTGCAGAAAGGGAGGCATGCAGCTCTTTCCATGAGCTCTTAGTGGAGGTTCTGCTTTATATGAAAGGAAGGACCCTTTTCAGGACTCCTAGGTCTCTCGGGTGAGCATCCTTTTGCTTCCAAGATCACTGACTCCCTCCACAACCCTGTGGGCCTGCTGAGCAGCACTGAGTCCCATACGTCCCTCGGAGGCCCTCTGTGTCTGCCGAGTCTCGGGCAACACACTATACGTTACTTCAGGAGAGCTCCATTTCCAGAACCCAAGAAACAGCATCAGAACCACATTTCTAGGCAGTCCAACATGCCCTGGAAGTCTTCGACATTGCCCTCGTCTGAGCTGCTCTGAGGAAGCACTCTGCTTAGAATTGATCGAGGACCTCGTTCCTGAAGTCACCCTATTCAAGGAGAAATACAGCATCCGAACATGCTGTGTCGCTCACAGGGCAAGCAACGTGAGAACTTGCCTCGAGGTAAGGCCCTGAAATGCTATGCACAAAGCAGAGGCGTGTAGCAGTTTCCATGAGGCCGTAGTCGCTGCCCTGCAGCATTTGAACGCCAGTAGGCTTTTTAGGACACCTAGGTGCCTCGTCCGGTAAACTTATTCCCTGCAAGAACACCGAGTACCCTCAGTCTCACCTGGCCATTCTAAGCAATATCCAGGCCAGGAGCTTTCCGACTCACAGTGTGTATGCCGAGGGAAGGGCTACACAGTGCACTCTTATTGGGACATCTGGATTTAGCCAGCAATCGCACAGATTGACGAGCACCGTTCTAGCAAGTTCCAACATGCCGTGGAAGTCACACTCATTCCCTAGTCTGAGCTGCACAGAGAAAAACACTCGGCTTCTCCTTCCATCCAGGACCTCCTACCTGAAGTCACCCTGCCTCCAGGAGAAAGACGGCTGCGTTCCTACTGCAACGGAAGCACAGTTTCTCCTGTAGCACTGCAGGCTTTTGAATAGGCACGAGCCCAGAGGCCTAGCTAGGGCGTTCCTTTTTTGAGGCCGTTCACTAGAGGTAGAACGCCCTGCCTCGAGAATTTGATTCAGGGAAGGAACCAGTGTGTAATCTGTGTCTCTTTTGAGTTGTGTGAAACCACAGGGATGTATGCTGTTTGTGCCTATGGAAACGGGGGCATGTTGGTAGTAGACCTGCTTATCCATTTTGAAAGCTCCATTCATGCTGCCTTGAAGCTCCCTGAATTCTCTGCTGTTGGCAGGACCCTGGCTATTGTAGGCATTGGTCTGGGAAGAAAATGAGTTTTCTCTGGCTACACAGGGTGCTTCATTATCCGGGGTGGGCCTCATCTTGCCATGCTCTAGAGCTAAAGGGAATCTCAACGTGAGTCCTTGCCTCGAGGTGAGGCCCTGAGTAGCCAGACAGAAAGGGAGGCATTAAGCTCTTTCCATGAGCTCTTAGTCGCCGTTCTGCTTTATTTTAAAGGAAGTACACTTTTCAGCACTCCTAGGGCCCTCGGGTGAGCATCATTTTCGTTCCAAGATCCCTGAGATCCTCCACACTCCTGTAGGCCTGCTGAGCAACAACGTGGCCCATATGTCCCTCGGAGTTCCTCGGTGTCTGCTGAGTCATGGGCAACACACTGCAGTCTTTCTTAGGATATCTTGATTGAACAGCACTCGCACAGGTTGACGAGCACCGTTTTGGCAAGTTCCACCTTGCTGTGGAAATCGCACACATTCCCTAGTCTGAGCTGCACTGAGGAAAACACTAGGCTTCGCCTTCCTTCCAGGACCTCCTACCTGAAGTCACCCTGCCTCCAGGAGAAAATCGGCTTGCGTTCGTATTGCAACTAAAGCAGAGTTTTTCCTCTAGCACTGCAGGCTTTGGAAGAGGCACCGGCCCCGAGGCCTAACTAGGGCGTTCCTTGGTTGAGGCCGTTCACTAGATGCAGAACCCCGCGCCTCGAGAAGTTGATTCAGGGAAGGAACTAGTGGGTACGCTGTGTCTCTTTTGTCTTGTGAGAAACCAGAGTTTTGTATGCTGCCTGTGCACATGGAAATGGGGTCGTGATGGTACTAGCCTTGCTTTTCTATTTGGAAACCTCCATTCTTGCTGCCGTGAAGCTCCCTGAAATTCTCTGCTGTTGACAGGCCTCGACCCACTGTAGCCATGGGTCTGGGAAGAAAATGAGTTTTCTCTGGCTACACACGGAGCTTCAGTGGCCGGGGTGGAACTCATCCTGCCATGCTCTACAGCTCAAGGAAATCTCAACGTGAGTCCTTGCCTCGAGGTAAGGCCCTGAGTAGCCCTGCAGAAAGGGAGGCATGGAGCGCTTTCCATGAGCTCTTAGTCGCTGTTCTGCTTTACTTTAAAGGAAGTACCCTTTCCAGGACTCCTGGGCCCCTCGGGTGAGCATCATTTTAGTCCAGGATCTCTGAGTACCTCCACACCCCTGCAGGCCTGCTGAGCAACAACGAGGCCCATTGGTCCCTCGGAGGTCCTCTGTGTCTGCTGAGTCATGGGCAACACCCTGCACTCTTTCTTGTGATATCTTGATTCACAGCACTCGCACAGGTTCAAGAGCCACGTTCTAGCAAGTTCCAACAGGACGTGGAAGTCGCACTCATTCCCTAGTCTGAGCTGCACAGAGAAAAACACTAGGCATCTCCTTCCATCCAGGACCTCCTACCTGAAGTCACCCTGCCTCCAGGAGAAAGACGGCTTGCGCTCCTATTGCAACTAAAGCACAGTTTTTCCTGTAGCACTGCAGGCTTTTGAAGCGGCATGGGCCCAGAGGCTTGGCTAGGGCGTTCCTTGGTGAGGCCGTTCACTAGACGCAGAACACCCTGCCTCGAGAAGTGGATTGAGGGAAGCAACCAGTGTGTAGTCTGTGTCTCTTTTGACTTGTTAGAAACCACAGAGATGTATGCTGCCTCTGCCCATGGAAATGGGGGCATGATGGTACTAGCCTTGCTTTCCATTTGGAAAGCTCCATTCTTGCTGTCGTGAAGCTCCCTGAAATTCTCTGCTGTTGGCCGCCCCGTGACCACTGTAGGCAGGGGTGTGGGAAGAAAATGAGTTTTCTCCGGCTACGCACGGAGCTTCACTGGCCGGGGTGGGGCTCACCTTGCCATGCTCTAGAGCCAAAGGGAATCTCCACGTGAGTCCTTGCCTCGAGGTAAGGCCCTGCCTGAGTAGCCCTGCAGAAAGGGAGGCATGCAGCTCTTTCCATGAGCTCTTAGTGGAGGTTCTGCTTTATATGAAAGGAAGGACCCTTTTCAGGACTCCTAGGTCTCTCGGGTGAGCATCCTTTTGCTTCCAAGATCACTGACTCCCTCCACAACCCTGTGGGCCTGCTGAGCAGCACTGAGTCCCATACGTCCCTCGGAGGCCCTCTGTGTCTGCCGAGTCTCGGGCAACACACTATACGTTACTTCAGGAGAGCTCCATTTCCAGAACCCTCGAACAGCATCAGAACCACATTTCTAGGCAGTCCAACATGCCCTGGAAGTCTTCGACATTGCCCTCGTCTGAGCTGCTCTGAGGAAGCACTCTGCTTAGAATTGATCGAGGACCTCGTTCCTGAAGTCACCCTATTCAAGGAGAAATACAGCATCCGAACATGCTGTGTCGCTCACAGGGCAAGCAACGTGAGAACTTGCCTCGAGGTAAGGCCCTGAAATGCTATGCACAAAGCAGAGGCGTGTAGCAGTTTCCATGAGGCCGTAGTCGCTGCCCTGCAGCATTTGAACGCCAGTAGGCTTTTTAGGACACCTAGGTGCCTCGTCCGGTAAACTTATTCCCTGCAAGAACACCGAGTACCCTCAGTCTCACCTGGCCATTCTAAGCAATATCCAGGCCAGGAGCTTTCCGACTCACAGTGTGTATGCCGAGGGAAGGGCTACACAGTGCACTCTTATTGGGACATCTGGATTTAGCCAGCAATCGCACAGGTTGACGAGCACCGTTCTAGCAAGTTCCAACATGCCGTGGAAGTCACACTCATTCCCTAGTCTGAGCTGCACAGAGAAAAACACTCGGCTTCTCCTTCCATCCAGGACCTCCTACCTGAAGTCACCCTGCCTCCAGGAGAAAGACGGCTGCGTTCCTACTGCAACGGAAGCACAGTTTCTCCTGTAGCACTGCAGGCTTTTGAATAGGCACGAGCCCAGAGGCCTAGCTAGGGCGTTCCTTTTTTGAGGCCGTTCACTAGAGGTAGAACGCCCTGCCTCGAGAATTTGATTCAGGGAAGGAACCAGTGTGTAATCTGTGTCTCTTTTGAGTTGTGTGAAACCACAGGGATGTATGCTGTTTGTGCCTATGGAAACGGGGGCATGTTGGTAGTAGACCTGCTTATCCATTTTGAAAGCTCCATTCATGCTGCCTTGAAGCTCCCTGAATTCTCTGCTGTTGGCAGGACCCTGGCTATTGTAGGCATTGGTCTGGGAAGAAAATGAGTTTTCTCTGGCTACACAGGGTGCTTCATTATCCGGGGTGGGCCTCATCTTGCCATGCTCTAGAGCTAAAGGGAATCTCAACGTGAGTCCTTGCCTCGAGGTGAGGCCCTGAGTAGCCAGACAGAAAGGGAGGCATTAAGCTCTTTCCATGAGCTCTTAGTCGCCGTTCTGCTTTATTTTAAAGGAAGTACACTTTTCAGCACTCCTAGGGCCCTCGGGTGAGCATCATTTTCGTTCCAAGATCCCTGAGATCCTCCACACTCCTGTAGGCCTGCTGAGCAACAACGTGGCCCATATGTCCCTCGGAGTTCCTCGGTGTCTGCTGAGTCATGGGCAACACACTGCAGTCTTTCTTAGGATATCTTGATTGAACAGCACTCGCACAGGTTGACGAGCACCGTTTTGGCAAGTTCCACCTTGCTGTGGAAATCGCACACATTCCCTAGTCTGAGCTGCATTGAGGAAAACACTAGGCTTCGCCTTCCTTCCAGGACCTCCTACCTGAAGTCACCCTGCCTCCAGGAGAAAATCGGCTTGCGTTCGTATTGCAACTAAAGCAGAGTTTTTCCTCTAGCACTGCAGGCTTTGGAAGAGGCACCGGCCCCGAGGCCTAACTAGGGCGTTCCTTGGTTGAGGCCGTTCACTAGATGCAGAACCCCGCGCCTCGAGAAGTTGATTCAGGGAAGGAACTAGTGGGTACGCTGTGTCTCTTTTGTCTTGTGAGAAACCAGAGTTTTGTATGCTGCCTGTGCACATGGAAATGGGGTCGTGATGGTACTAGCCTTGCTTTTCTATTTGGAAACCTCCATTCTTGCTGCCGTGAAGCTCCCTGAAATTCTCTGCTGTTGACAGGCCTCGACCCACTGTAGCCATGGGTCTGGGAAGAAAATGAGTTTTCTCTGGCTACACACGGAGCTTCAGTGGCCGGGGTGGAACTCATCCTGCCATGCTCTACAGCTCAAGGAAATCTCAACGTGAGTCCTTGCCTCGAGGTAAGGCCCTGAGTAGCCCTGCAGAAAGGGAGGCATGGAGCGCTTTCCACGAGCTCTTAGTCGCTGTTCTGCTTTACTTTAAAGGAAGTACCCTTTCCAGGACTCCTGGGCCCCTCGGGTGAGCATCATTTTAGTCCAGGATCTCTGAGTACCTCCACACCCCTGCAGGCCTGCTGAGCAACAACGAGGCCCATTGGTCCCTCGGAGGTCCTCTGTGTCTGCTGAGTCATGGGCAACACCCTGCACTCTTTCTTGGGATATCTTGATTCACAGCACTCGCACAGGTTCAAGAGCCACGTTCTAGCAAGTTCCAACAGGACGTGGAAGTCGCACTCATTCCCTAGTCTGAGCTGCACAGAGAAAAACACTAGGCATCTCCTTCCATCCAGGACCTCCTACCTGAAGTCACCCTGCCTCCAGGAGAAAGACGGCTTGCGCTCCTATTGCAACTAAAGCACAGTTTTTCCTGTAGCACTGCAGGCTTTTGAAGCGGCATGGGCCCAGAGGCTTGGCTAGGGCGTTCCTTGGTGAGGCCGTTCACTAGACGCAGAACACCCTGCCTCGAGAAGTGGATTGAGGGAAGCAACCAGTGTGTAGTCTGTGTCTCTTTTGACTTGTTAGAAACCACAGAGATGTATGCTGCCTCTGCCCATGGAAATGGGGGCATGATGGTACTAGCCTTGCTTTCCATTTGGAAAGCTCCATTCTTGCTGTCGTGAAGCTCCCTGAAATTCTCTGCTGTTGGCCGCCCCGTGACCACTGTAGGCAGGGGTGTGGGAAGAAAATGAGTTTTCTCCGGCTACGCACGGAGCTTCACTGGCCGGGGTGGGGCTCACCTTGCCATGCTCTAGAGCCAAAGGGAATCTCCACGTGAGTCCTTGCCTCGAGGTAAGGCCCTGAGTAGCCCTGCAGAAAGGGAGGCATGCAGCTCTTTCCATGAGCTCTTAGTGGAGGTTCTGCTTTATATGAAAGGAAGGACCCTTTTCAGGACTCCTAGGTCTCTCGGGTGAGCATCCTTTTGCTTCCAAGATCACTGACTCCCTCCACAACCCTGTGGGCCTGCTGAGCAGCACTGAGTCCCATACGTCCCTCGGAGGCCCTCTGTGTCTGCCGAGTCTCGGGCAACACACTATACGTTACTTCAGGAGAGCTCCATTTCCAGAACCCTCGAACAGCATCAGAACCACATTTCTAGGCAGTCCAACATGCCCTGGAAGTCTTCGACATTGCCCTCGTCTGAGCTGCTCTGAGGAAGCACTCTGCTTAGAATTGATCGAGGACCTCGTTCCTGAAGTCACCCTATTCAAGGAGAAATACAGCATCCGAACATGCTGTGTCGCTCACAGGGCAAGCAACGTGAGAACTTGCCTCGAGGTAAGGCCCTGAAATGCTATGCACAAAGCAGAGGCGTGTAGCAGTTTCCATGAGGCCGTAGTCGCTGCCCTGCAGCATTTGAACGCCAGTAGGCTTTTTAGGACACCTAGGTGCCTCGTCCGGTAAACTTATTCCCTGCAAGAACACCGAGTACCCTCAGTCTCACCTGGCCATTCTAAGCAATATCCAGGCCAGGAGCTTTCCGACTCACAGTGTGTATGCCGAGGGAAGGGCTACACAGTGCACTCTTATTGGGACATCTGGATTTAGCCAGCAATCGCACAGATTGACGAGCACCGTTCTAGCAAGTTCCAACATGCCGTGGAAGTCACACTCATTCCCTAGTCTGAGCTGCACAGAGAAAAACACTCGGCTTCTCCTTCCATCCAGGACCTCCTACCTGAAGTCACCCTGCCTCCAGGAGAAAGACGGCTGCGTTCCTATTGCAACGGAAGCACAGTTTCTCCTGTAGCACTGCAGGCTTTTGAATAGGCACGAGCCCAGAGGCCTAGCTAGGGCGTTCCTTTTTTGAGGCCGTTCACTAGAGGTAGAACGCCCTGCCTCGAGAATTTGATTCAGGGAAGGAACCAGTGTGTAATCTGTGTCTCTTTTGAGTTGTGTGAAACCACAGGGATGTATGCTGTTTGTGCCTATGGAAACGGGGGCATGTTGGTAGTAGACCTGCTTATCCATTTTGAAAGCTCCATTCATGCTGCCTTGAAGCTCCCTGAATTCTCTGCTGTTGGCAGGACCCTGGCTATTGTAGGCATTGGTCTGGGAAGAAAATGAGTTTTCTCTGGCTACACAGGGTGCTTCATTATCCGGGGTGGGCCTCATCTTGCCATGCTCTAGAGCTAAAGGGAATCTCAACGTGAGTCCTTGCCTCGAGGTGAGGCCCTGAGTAGCCAGACAGAAAGGGAGGCATTAAGCTCTTTCCATGAGCTCTTAGTCGCCGTTCTGCTTTATTTTAAAGGAAGTACACTTTTCAGCACTCCTAGGGCCCTCGGGTGAGCATCATTTTCGTTCCAAGATCCCTGAGATCCTCCACACTCCTGTAGGCCTGCTGAGCAACAACGTGGCCCATATGTCCCTCGGAGTTCCTCGGTGTCTGCTGAGTCATGGGCAGCACACTGCAGTCTTTCTTAGGATATCTTGATTGAACAGCACTCGCACAGGTTGACGAGCACCGTTTTGGCAAGTTCCACCTTGCTGTGGAAATCGCACACATTCCCTAGTCTGAGCTGCATTGAGCAAAACACTAGGCTTCGCCTTCCTTCCAGGACCTCCTACCTGAAGTCACCCTGCCTCCAGGAGAAAATCGGCTTGCGTTCGTATTGCAACTAAAGCAGAGTTTTTCCTCTAGCACTGCAGGCTTTGGAAGAGGCACCGGCCCCGAGGCCTAACTAGGGCGTTCCTTGGTTGAGGCCGTTCACTAGATGCAGAACCCCGCGCCTCGAGAAGTTGATTCAGGGAAGGAACTAGTGGGTACGCTGTGTCTCTTTTGTCTTGTGAGAAACCAGAGTTTTGTATGCTGCCTGTGCACATGGAAATGGGGTCGTGATGGTACTAGCCTTGCTTTTCTATTTGGAAACCTCCATTCTTGCTGCCGTGAAGCTCCCTGAAATTCTCTGCTGTTGACAGGCCTCGACCCACTGTAGCCATGGGTCTGGGAAGAAAATGAGTTTTCTCTGGCTACACACGGAGCTTCAGTGGCCGGGGTGGAACTCATCCTGCCATGCTCTACAGCTCAAGGAAATCTCAACGTGAGTCCTTGCCTCGAGGTAAGGCCCTGAGTAGCCCTGCAGAAAGGGAGGCATGGAGCGCTTTCCATGAGCTCTTAGTCGCTGTTCTGCTTTACTTTAAAGGAAGTACCCTTTTCAGGACTCCTGGGCCCCTCGGGTGAGCATCATTTTAGTCCAGGATCTCTGAGTACCTCCACACCCCTGCAGGCCTGCTGAGCAACAACGAGGCCCATTGGTCCCTCGGAGGTCCTCTGTGTCTGCTGAGTCATGGGCAACACCCTGCACTCTTTCTTGGGATATCTTGATTCACAGCACTCGCACAGGTTCAAGAGCCACGTTCTAGCAAGTTCCAACAGGACGTGGAAGTCGCACTCATTCCCTAGTCTGAGCTGCACAGAGAAAAACACTAGGCATCTCCTTCCATCCAGGACCTCCTACCTGAAGTCACCCTGCCTCCAGGAGAAAGACGGCTTGCGCTCCTATTGCAACTAAAGCACAGTTTTTCCTGTAGCACTGCAGGCTTTTGAAGCGGCATGGGCCCAGAGGCTTGGCTAGGGCGTTCCTTGGTGAGGCCGTTCACTAGACGCAGAACACCCTGCCTCGAGAAGTGGATTGAGGGAAGCAACCAGTGTGTAGTCTGTGTCTCTTTTGACTTGTTAGAAACCACAGAGATGTATGCTGCCTCTGCCCATGGAAATGGGGGCATGATGGTACTAGCCTTGCTTTCCATTTGGAAAGCTCCATTCTTGCTGTCGTGAAGCTCCCTGAAATTCTCTGCTGTTGGCCGCCCCGTGACCACTGTAGGCAGGGGTGTGGGAAGAAAATGAGTTTTCTCCGGCTACGCACGGAGCTTCACTGGCCGGGGTGGGGCTCACCTTGCCATGCTCTAGAGCCAAAGGGAATCTCCACGTGAGTCCTTGCCTCGAGGTAAGGCCCTGCCTGAGTAGCCCTGCAGAAAGGGAGGCATGCAGCTCTTTCCATGAGCTCTTAGTGGAGGTTCTGCTTTATATGAAAGGAAGGACCCTTTTCAGGACTCCTAGGTCTCTCGGGTGAGCATCCTTTTGCTTCCAAGATCACTGACTCCCTCCACAACCCTGTGGGCCTGCTGAGCAGCACTGAGTCCCATACGTCCCTCGGAGGCCCTCTGTGTCTGCCGAGTCTCGGGCAACACACTATACGTTACTTCAGGAGAGCTCCATTTCCAGAACCCTCGAACAGCATCAGAACCACATTTCTAGGCAGTCCAACATGCCCTGGAAGTCTTCGACATTGCCCTCGTCTGAGCTGCTCTGAGGAAGCACTCTGCTTAGAATTGATCGAGGACCTCGTTCCTGAAGTCACCCTATTCAAGGAGAAATACAGCATCCGAACATGCTGTGTCGCTCACAGGGCAAGCAACGTGAGAACTTGCCTCGAGGTAAGGCCCTGAAATGCTATGCACAAAGCAGAGGCGTGTAGCAGTTTCCATGAGGCCGTAGTCGCTGCCCTGCAGCATTTGAACGCCAGTAGGCTTTTTAGGACACCTAGGTGCCTCGTCCGGTAAACTTATTCCCTGCAAGAACACCGAGTACCCTCAGTCTCACCTGGCCATTCTAAGCAATATCCAGGCCAGGAGCTTTCCGACTCACAGTGTGTATGCCGAGGGAAGGGCTACACAGTGCACTCTTATTGGGACATCTGGATTTAGCCAGCAATCGCACAGATTGACGAGCACCGTTCTAGCAAGTTCCAACATGCCGTGGAAGTCACACTCATTCCCTAGTCTGAGCTGCACAGAGAAAAACACTCGGCTTCTCCTTCCATCCAGGACCTCCTACCTGAAGTCACCCTGCCTCCAGGAGAAAGACGGCTGCGTTCCTATTGCAACGGAAGCACAGTTTCTCCTGTAGCACTGCAGGCTTTTGAATAGGCACGAGCCCAGAGGCCTAGCTAGGGCGTTCCTTTTTTGAGGCCGTTCACTAGAGGTAGAACGCCCTGCCTCGAGAATTTGATTCAGGGAAGGAACCAGTGTGTAATCTGTGTCTCTTTTGAGTTGTGTGAAACCACAGGGATGTATGCTGTTTGTGCCTATGGAAACGGGGGCATGTTGGTAGTAGACCTGCTTATCCATTTTGAAAGCTCCATTCATGCTGCCTTGAAGCTCCCTGAATTCTCTGCTGTTGGCAGGACCCTGGCTATTGTAGGCATTGGTCTGGGAAGAAAATGAGTTTTCTCTGGCTACACAGGGTGCTTCATTATCCGGGGTGGGCCTCATCTTGCCATGCTCTAGAGCTAAAGGGAATCTCAACGTGAGTCCTTGCCTCGAGGTGAGGCCCTGAGTAGCCAGACAGAAAGGGAGGCATTAAGCTCTTTCCATGAGCTCTTAGTCGCCGTTCTGCTTTATTTTAAAGGAAGTACACTTTTCAGCACTCCTAGGGCCCTCGGGTGAGCATCATTTTCGTTCCAAGATCCCTGAGATCCTCCACACTCCTGTAGGCCTGCTGAGCAACAACGTGGCCCATATGTCCCTCGGAGTTCCTCGGTGTCTGCTGAGTCATGGGCAGCACACTGCAGTCTTTCTTAGGATATCTTGATTGAACAGCACTCGCACAGGTTGACGAGCACCGTTTTGGCAAGTTCCACCTTGCTGTGGAAATCGCACACATTCCCTAGTCTGAGCTGCATTGAGGAAAACACTAGGCTTCGCCTTCCTTCCAGGACCTCCTACCTGAAGTCACCCTGCCTCCAGGAGAAAATCGGCTTGCGTTCGTATTGCAACTAAAGCAGAGTTTTTCCTCTAGCACTGCAGGCTTTGGAAGAGGCACCGGCCCCGAGGCCTAACTAGGGCGTTCCTTGGTTGAGGCCGTTCACTAGATGCAGAACCCCGCGCCTCGAGAAGTTGATTCAGGGAAGGAACTAGTGGGTACGCTGTGTCTCTTTTGTCTTGTGAGAAACCAGAGTTTTGTATGCTGCCTGTGCACATGGAAATGGGGTCGTGATGGTACTAGCCTTGCTTTTCTATTTGGAAACCTCCATTCTTGCTGCCGTGAAGCTCCCTGAAATTCTCTGCTGTTGACAGGCCTCGACCCACTGTAGCCATGGGTCTGGGAAGAAAATGAGTTTTCTCTGGCTACACACGGAGCTTCAGTGGCCGGGGTGGAACTCATCCTGCCATGCTCTACAGCTCAAGGAAATCTCAACGTGAGTCCTTGCCTCGAGGTAAGGCCCTGAGTAGCCCTGCAGAAAGGGAGGCATGGAGCGCTTTCCATGAGCTCTTAGTCGCTGTTCTGCTTTACTTTAAAGGAAGTACCCTTTCCAGGACTCCTGGGCCCCTCGGGTGAGCATCATTTTAGTCCAGGATCTCTGAGTACCTCCACACCCCTGCAGGCCTGCTGAGCAACAACGAGGCCCATTGGTCCCTCGGAGGTCCTCTGTGTCTGCTGAGTCATGGGCAACACCCTGCACTCTTTCTTGGGATATCTTGATTCACAGCACTCGCACAGGTTCAAGAGCCACGTTCTAGCAAGTTCCAACAGGACGTGGAAGTCGCACTCATTCCCTAGTCTGAGCTGCACAGAGAAAAACACTAGGCATCTCCTTCCATCCAGGACCTCCTACCTGAAGTCACCCTGCCTCCAGGAGAAAGACGGCTTGCGCTCCTATTGCAACTAAAGCACAGTTTTTCCTGTAGCACTGCAGGCTTTTGAAGCGGCATGGGCCCAGAGGCTTGGCTAGGGCGTTCCTTGGTGAGGCCGTTCACTAGACGCAGAACACCCTGCCTCGAGAAGTGGATTGAGGGAAGCAACCAGTGTGTAGTCTGTGTCTCTTTTGACTTGTTAGAAACCACAGAGATGTATGCTGCCTCTGCCCATGGAAATGGGGGCATGATGGTACTAGCCTTGCTTTCCATTTGGAAAGCTCCATTCTTGCTGTCGTGAAGCTCCCTGAAATTCTCTGCTGTTGGCCGCCCCGTGACCACTGTAGGCAGGGGTGTGGGAAGAAAATGAGTTTTCTCCGGCTACGCACGGAGCTTCACTGGCCGGGGTGGGGCTCACCTTGCCATGCTCTAGAGCCAAAGGGAATCTCCACGTGAGTCCTTGCCTCGAGGTAAGGCCCTGCCTGAGTAGCCCTGCAGAAAGGGAGGCATGCAGCTCTTTCCATGAGCTCTTAGTGGAGGTTCTGCTTTATATGAAAGGAAGGACCCTTTTCAGGACTCCTAGGTCTCTCGGGTGAGCATCCTTTTGCTTCCAAGATCACTGACTCCCTCCACAACCCTGTGGGCCTGCTGAGCAGCACTGAGTCCCATACGTCCCTCGGAGGCCCTCTGTGTCTGCCGAGTCTCGGGCAACACACTATACGTTACTTCAGGAGAGCTCCATTTCCAGAACCCTCGAACAGCATCAGAACCACATTTCTAGGCAGTCCAACATGCCCTGGAAGTCTTCGACATTGCCCTCGTCTGAGCTGCTCTGAGGAAGCACTCTGCTTAGAATTGATCGAGGACCTCGTTCCTGAAGTCACCCTATTCAAGGAGAAATACAGCATCCGAACATGCTGTGTCGCTCACAGGGCAAGCAACGTGAGAACTTGCCTCGAGGTAAGGCCCTGAAATGCTATGCACAAAGCAGAGGCGTGTAGCAGTTTCCATGAGGCCGTAGTCGCTGCCCTGCAGCATTTGAACGCCAGTAGGCTTTTTAGGACACCTAGGTGCCTCGTCCGGTAAACTTATTCCCTGCAAGAACACCGAGTACCCTCAGTCTCACCTGGCCATTCTAAGCAATATCCAGGCCAGGAGCTTTCCGACTCACAGTGTGTATGCCGAGGGAAGGGCTACACAGTGCACTCTTATTGGGACATCTGGATTTAGCCAGCAATCGCACAGATTGACGAGCACCGTTCTAGCAAGTTCCAACATGCCGTGGAAGTCACACTCATTCCCTAGTCTGAGCTGCACAGAGAAAAACACTCGGCTTCTCCTTCCATCCAGGACCTCCTACCTGAAGTCACCCTGCCTCCAGGAGAAAGACGGCTGCGTTCCTATTGCAACGGAAGCACAGTTTCTCCTGTAGCACTGCAGGCTTTTGAATAGGCACGAGCCCAGAGGCCTAGCTAGGGCGTTCCTTTTTTGAGGCCGTTCACTAGAGGTAGAACGCCCTGCCTCGAGAATTTGATTCAGGGAAGGAACCAGTGTGTAATCTGTGTCTCTTTTGAGTTGTGTGAAACCACAGGGATGTATGCTGTTTGTGCCTATGGAAACGGGGGCATGTTGGTAGTAGACCTGCTTATCCATTTTGAAAGCTCCATTCATGCTGCCTTGAAGCTCCCTGAATTCTCTGCTGTTGGCAGGACCCTGGCTATTGTAGGCATTGGTCTGGGAAGAAAATGAGTTTTCTCTGGCTACACAGGGTGCTTCATTATCCGGGGTGGGCCTCATCTTGCCATGCTCTAGAGCTAAAGGGAATCTCAACGTGAGTCCTTGCCTCGAGGTGAGGCCCTGAGTAGCCAGACAGAAAGGGAGGCATTAAGCTCTTTCCATGAGCTCTTAGTCGCCGTTCTGCTTTATTTTAAAGGAAGTACACTTTTCAGCACTCCTAGGGCCCTCGGGTGAGCATCATTTTCGTTCCAAGATCCCTGAGATCCTCCACACTCCTGTAGGCCTGCTGAGCAACAACGTGGCCCATATGTCCCTCGGAGTTCCTCGGTGTCTGCTGAGTCATGGGCAGCACACTGCAGTCTTTCTTAGGATATCTTGATTGAACAGCACTCGCACAGGTTGACGAGCACCGTTTTGGCAAGTTCCACCTTGCTGTGGAAATCGCACACATTCCCTAGTCTGAGCTGCATTGAGGAAAACACTAGGCTTCGCCTTCCTTCCAGGACCTCCTACCTGAAGTCACCCTGCCTCCAGGAGAAAATCGGCTTGCGTTCGTATTGCAACTAAAGCAGAGTTTTTCCTCTAGCACTGCAGGCTTTGGAAGAGGCACCGGCCCCGAGGCCTAACTAGGGCGTTCCTTGGTTGAGGCCGTTCACTAGATGCAGAACCCCGCGCCTCGAGAAGTTGATTCAGGGAAGGAACTAGTGGGTACGCTGTGTCTCTTTTGTCTTGTGAGAAACCAGAGTTTTGTATGCTGCCTGTGCACATGGAAATGGGGTCGTGATGGTACTAGCCTTGCTTTTCTATTTGGAAACCTCCATTCTTGCTGCCGTGAAGCTCCCTGAAATTCTCTGCTGTTGACAGGCCTCGACCCACTGTAGCCATGGGTCTGGGAAGAAAATGAGTTTTCTCTGGCTACACACGGAGCTTCAGTGGCCGGGGTGGAACTCATCCTGCCATGCTCTACAGCTCAAGGAAATCTCAACGTGAGTCCTTGCCTCGAGGTAAGGCCCTGAGTAGCCCTGCAGAAAGGGAGGCATGGAGCGCTTTCCACGAGCTCTTAGTCGCTGTTCTGCTTTACTTTAAAGGAAGTACCCTTTCCAGGACTCCTGGGCCCCTCGGGTGAGCATCATTTTAGTCCAGGATCTCTGAGTACCTCCACACCCCTGCAGGCCTGCTGAGCAACAACGAGGCCCATTGGTCCCTCGGAGGTCCTCTGTGTCTGCTGAGTCATGGGCAACACCCTGCACTCTTTCTTGGGATATCTTGATTCACAGCACTCGCACAGGTTCAAGAGCCACGTTCTAGCAAGTTCCAACAGGACGTGGAAGTCGCACTCATTCCCTAGTCTGAGCTGCACAGAGAAAAACACTAGGCATCTCCTTCCATCCAGGACCTCCTACCTGAAGTCACCCTGCCTCCAGGAGAAAGACGGCTTGCGCTCCTATTGCAACTAAAGCACAGTTTTTCCTGTAGCACTGCAGGCTTTTGAAGCGGCATGGGCCCAGAGGCTTGGCTAGGGCGTTCCTTGGTGAGGCCGTTCACTAGACGCAGAACACCCTGCCTCGAGAAGTGGATTGAGGGAAGCAACCAGTGTGTAGTCTGTGTCTCTTTTGACTTGTTAGAAACCACAGAGATGTATGCTGCCTCTGCCCATGGAAATGGGGGCATGATGGTACTAGCCTTGCTTTCCATTTGGAAAGCTCCATTCTTGCTGTCGTGAAGCTCCCTGAAATTCTCTGCTGTTGGCCGCCCCGTGACCACCGTAGGCAGGGGTGTGGGAAGAAAATGAGTTTTCTCCGGCTACGCACGGAGCTTCACTGGCCGGGGTGGGGCTCACCTTGCCATGCTCTAGAGCCAAAGGGAATCTCCACGTGAGTCCTTGCCTCGAGGTAAGGCCCTGAGTAGCCCTGCAGAAAGGGAGGCATGCAGCTCTTTCCATGAGCTCTTAGTGGAGGTTCTGCTTTATATGAAAGGAAGGACCCTTTTCAGGACTCCTAGGTCTCTCGGGTGAGCATCCTTTTGCTTCCAAGATCACTGACTCCCTCCACAACCCTGTGGGCCTGCTGAGCAGCACTGAGTCCCATACGTCCCTCGGAGGCCCTCTGTGTCTGCCGAGTCTCGGGCAACACACTATACGTTACTTCAGGAGAGCTCCATTTCCAGAACCCTCGAACAGCATCAGAACCACATTTCTAGGCAGTCCAACATGCCCTGGAAGTCTTCGACATTGCCCTCGTCTGAGCTGCTCTGAGGAAGCACTCTGCTTAGAATTGATCGAGGACCTCGTTCCTGAAGTCACCCTATTCAAGGAGAAATACAGCATCCGAACATGCTGTGTCGCTCACAGGGCAAGCAACGTGAGAACTTGCCTCGAGGTAAGGCCCTGAAATGCTATGCACAAAGCAGAGGCGTGTAGCAGTTTCCATGAGGCCGTAGTCGCTGCCCTGCAGCATTTGAACGCCAGTAGGCTTTTTAGGACACCTAGGTGCCTCGTCCGGTAAACTTATTCCCTGCAAGAACACCGAGTACCCTCAGTCTCACCTGGCCATTCTAAGCAATATCCAGGCCAGGAGCTTTCCGACTCACAGTGTGTATGCCGAGGGAAGGGCTACACAGTGCACTCTTATTGGGACATCTGGATTTAGCCAGCAATCGCACAGATTGACGAGCACCGTTCTAGCAAGTTCCAACATGCCGTGGAAGTCACACTCATTCCCTAGTCTGAGCTGCACAGAGAAAAACACTCGGCTTCTCCTTCCATCCAGGACCTCCTACCTGAAGTCACCCTGCCTCCAGGAGAAAGACGGCTGCGTTCCTATTGCAACGGAAGCACAGTTTCTCCTGTAGCACTGCAGGCTTTTGAATAGGCACGAGCCCAGAGGCCTAGCTAGGGCGTTCCTTTTTTGAGGCCGTTCACTAGAGGTAGAACGCCCTGCCTCGAGAATTTGATTCAGGGAAGGAACCAGTGTGTAATCTGTGTCTCTTTTGAGTTGTGTGAAACCACAGGGATGTATGCTGTTTGTGCCTATGGAAACGGGGGCATGTTGGTAGTAGACCTGCTTATCCATTTTGAAAGCTCCATTCATGCTGCCTTGAAGCTCCCTGAATTCTCTGCTGTTGGCAGGACCCTGGCTATTGTAGGCATTGGTCTGGGAAGAAAATGAGTTTTCTCTGGCTACACAGGGTGCTTCATTATCCGGGGTGGGCCTCATCT
This sequence comes from Eschrichtius robustus, assembly GCF_028021215.1. Classification (NCBI taxonomy): domain Eukaryota; kingdom Metazoa; phylum Chordata; class Mammalia; order Artiodactyla; family Eschrichtiidae; genus Eschrichtius; species Eschrichtius robustus. Next base: position 105,797,255 of record NC_090832.1, on the reverse strand, counting down.
TGCCATGCTCTAGAGCTAAAGGGAATCTCAACGTGAGTCCTTGCCTCGAGGTGAGGCCCTGAGTAGCCAGACAGAAAGGGAGGCATTAAGCTCTTTCCATGAGCTCTTAGTCGCCGTTCTGCTTTATTTTAAAGGAAGTACACTTTTCAGCACTCCTAGGGCCCTCGGGTGAGCATCATTTTCGTTCCAAGATCCCTGAGATCCTCCACACTCCTGTAGGCCTGCTGAGCAACAACGTGGCCCATATGTCCCTCGGAGTTCCTCGGTGTCTGCTGAGTCATGGGCAACACACTGCAGTCTTTCTTAGGATATCTTGATTGAACAGCACTCGCACAGGTTGACGAGCACCGTTTTGGCAAGTTCCACCTTGCTGTGGAAATCGCACACATTCCCTAGTCTGAGCTGCATTGAGGAAAACACTAGGCTTCGCCTTCCTTCCAGGACCTCCTACCTGAAGTCACCCTGCCTCCAGGAGAAAATCGGCTTGCGTTCGTATTGCAACTAAAGCAGAGTTTTTCCTCTAGCACTGCAGGCTTTGGAAGAGGCACCGGCCCCGAGGCCTAACTAGGGCGTTCCTTGGTTGAGGCCGTTCACTAGATGCAGAACCCCGCGCCTCGAGAAGTTGATTCAGGGAAGGAACTAGTGGGTACGCTGTGTCTCTTTTGTCTTGTGAGAAACCAGAGTTTTGTATGCTGCCTGTGCACATGGAAATGGGGTCGTGATGGTACTAGCCTTGCTTTTCTATTTGGAAACCTCCATTCTTGCTGCCGTGAAGCTCCCTGAAATTCTCTGCTGTTGACAGGCCTCGACCCACTGTAACCATGGGTCTGGGAAGAAAATGAGTTTTCTCTGGCTACACACGGAGCTTCAGTGGCCGGGGTGGAACTCATCCTGCCATGCTCTACAGCTCAAGGAAATCTCAACGTGAGTCCTTGCCTCGAGGTAAGGCCCTGAGTAGCCCTGCAGAAAGGGAGGCATGGAGCGCTTTCCACGAGCTCTTAGTCGCTGTTCTGCTTTACTTTAAAGGAAGTACCCTTTCCAGGACTCCTGGGCCCCTCGGGTGAGCATCATTTTAGTCCAGGATCTCTGAGTACCTCCACACCCCTGCAGGCCTGCTGAGCAACAACGAGGCCCATTGGTCCCTCGGAGGTCCTCTGTGTCTGCTGAGTCATGGGCAACACCCTGCACTCTTTCTTGGGATATCTTGATTCACAGCACTCGCACAGGTTCAAGAGCCACGTTCTAGCAAGTTCCAACAGGACGTGGAAGTCGCACTCATTCCCTAGTCTGAGCTGCACAGAGAAAAACACTAGGCATCTCCTTCCATCCAGGACCTCCTACCTGAAGTCACCCTGCCTCCAGGAGAAAGACGGCTTGCGCTCCTATTGCAACTAAAGCACAGTTTTTCCTGTAGCACTGCAGGCTTTTGAAGCGGCATGGGCCCAGAGGCTTGGCTAGGGCGTTCCTTGGTGAGGCCGTTCACTAGACGCAGAACACCCTGCCTCGAGAAGTGGATTGAGGGAAGCAACCAGTGTGTAGTCTGTGTCTCTTTTGACTTGTTAGAAACCACAGAGATGTATGCTGCCTCTGCCCATGGAAATGGGGGCATGATGGTACTAGCCTTGCTTTCCATTTGGAAAGCTCCATTCTTGCTGTCGTGAAGCTCCCTGAAATTCTCTGCTGTTGGCCGCCCCGTGACCACCGTAGGCAGGGGTGTGGGAAGAAAATGAGTTTTCTCCGGCTACGCACGGAGCTTCACTGGCCGGGGTGGGGCTCACCTTGCCATGCTCTAGAGCCAAAGGGAATCTCCACGTGAGTCCTTGCCTCGAGGTAAGGCCCTGAGTAGCCCTGCAGAAAGGGAGGCATGCAGCTCTTTCCATGAGCTCTTAGTGGAGGTTCTGCTTTATATGAAAGGAAGGACCCTTTTCAGGACTCCTAGGTCTCTCGGGTGAGCATCCTTTTGCTTCCAAGATCACTGACTCCCTCCACAACCCTGTGGGCCTGCTGAGCAGCACTGAGTCCCATACGTCCCTCGGAGGCCCTCTGTGTCTGCCGAGTCTCGGGCAACACACTATACGTTACTTCAGGAGAGCTCCATTTCCAGAACCCAAGAAACAGCATCAGAACCACATTTCTAGGCAGTCCAACATGCCCTGGAAGTCTTCGACATTGCCCTCGTCTGAGCTGCTCTGAGGAAGCACTCTGCTTAGAATTGATCGAGGACCTCGTTCCTGAAGTCACCCTATTCAAGGAGAAATACAGCATCCGAACATGCTGTGTCGCTCACAGGGCAAGCAACGTGAGAACTTGCCTCGAGGTAAGGCCCTGAAATGCTATGCACAAAGCAGAGGCGTGTAGCAGTTTCCATGAGGCCGTAGTCGCTGCCCTGCAGCATTTGAACGCCAGTAGGCTTTTTAGGACACCTAGGTGCCTCGTCCGGTAAACTTATTCCCTGCAAGAACACCGAGTACCCTCAGTCTCACCTGGCCATTCTAAGCAATATCCAGGCCAGGAGCTTTCCGACTCACAGTGTGTATGCCGAGGGAAGGGCTACACAGTGCACTCTTATTGGGACATCTGGATTTAGCCAGCAATCGCACAGATTGACGAGCACCGTTCTAGCAAGTTCCAACATGCCGTGGAAGTCACACTCATTCCCTAGTCTGAGCTGCACAGAGAAAAACACTCGGCTTCTCCTTCCATCCAGGACCTCCTACCTGAAGTCACCCTGCCTCCAGGAGAAAGACGGCTGCGTTCCTATTGCAACGGAAGCACAGTTTCTCCTGTAGCACTGCAGGCTTTTGAATAGGCACGAGCCCAGAGGCCTAGCTAGGGCGTTCCTTTTTTGAGGCCGTTCACTAGAGGTAGAACGCCCTGCCTCGAGAATTTGATTCAGGGAAGGAACCAGTGTGTAATCTGTGTCTCTTTTGAGTTGTGTGAAACCACAGGGATGTATGCTGTTTGTGCCTATGGAAACGGGGGCATGTTGGTAGTAGACCTGCTTATCCATTTTGAAAGCTCCATTCATGCTGCCTTGAAGCTCCCTGAATTCTCTGCTGTTGGCAGGACCCTGGCTATTGTAGGCATTGGTCTGGGAAGAAAATGAGTTTTCTCTGGCTACACAGGGTGCTTCATTATCCGGGGTGGGCCTCATCTTGCCATGCTCTAGAGCTAAAGGGAATCTCAACGTGAGTCCTTGCCTCGAGGTGAGGCCCTGAGTAGCCAGACAGAAAGGGAGGCATTAAGCTCTTTCCATGAGCTCTTAGTCGCCGTTCTGCTTTATTTTAAAGGAAGTACACTTTTCAGCACTCCTAGGGCCCTCGGGTGAGCATCATTTTCGTTCCAAGATCCCTGAGATCCTCCACACTCCTGTAGGCCTGCTGAGCAACAACGTGGCCCATATGTCCCTCGGAGTTCCTCGGTGTCTGCTGAGTCATGGGCAACACACTGCAGTCTTTCTTAGGATATCTTGATTGAACAGCACTCGCACAGGTTGACGAGCACCGTTTTGGCAAGTTCCACCTTGCTGTGGAAATCGCACACATTCCCTAGTCTGAGCTGCATTGAGGAAAACACTAGGCTTCGCCTTCCTTCCAGGACCTCCTACCTGAAGTCACCCTGCCTCCAGGAGAAAATCGGCTTGCGTTCGTATTGCAACTAAAGCAGAGTTTTTCCTCTAGCACTGCAGGCTTTGGAAGAGGCACCGGCCCCGAGGCCTAACTAGGGCGTTCCTTGGTTGAGGCCGTTCACTAGATGCAGAACCCCGCGCCTCGAGAAGTTGATTCAGGGAAGGAACTAGTGGGTACGCTGTGTCTCTTTTGTCTTGTGAGAAACCAGAGTTTTGTATGCTGCCTGTGCACATGGAAATGGGGTCGTGATGGTACTAGCCTTGCTTTTCTATTTGGAAACCTCCATTCTTGCTGCCGTGAAGCTCCCTGAAATTCTCTGCTGTTGACAGGCCTCGACCCACTGTAGCCATGGGTCTGGGAAGAAAATGAGTTTTCTCTGGCTACACACGGAGCTTCAGTGGCCGGGGTGGAACTCATCCTGCCATGCTCTACAGCTCAAGGAAATCTCAACGTGAGTCCTTGCCTCGAGGTAAGGCCCTGAGTAGCCCTGCAGAAAGGGAGGCATGGAGCGCTTTCCATGAGCTCTTAGTCGCTGTTCTGCTTTACTTTAAAGGAAGTACCCTTTTCAGGACTCCTGGGCCCCTCGGGTGAGCATCATTTTAGTCCAGGATCTCTGAGTACCTCCACACCCCTGCAGGCCTGCTGAGCAACAACGAGGCCCATTGGTCCCTCGGAGGTCCTCTGTGTCTGCTGAGTCATGGGCAACACCCTGCACTCTTTCTTGTGATATCTTGATTCACAGCACTCGCACAGGTTCAAGAGCCACGTTCTAGCAAGTTCCAACAGGACGTGGAAGTCGCACTCATTCCCTAGTCTGAGCTGCACAGAGAAAAACACTAGGCATCTCCTTCCATCCAGGACCTCCTACCTGAAGTCACCCTGCCTCCAGGAGAAAGACGGCTTGCGCTCCTATTGCAACTAAAGCACAGTTTTTCCTGTAGCACTGCAGGCTTTTGAAGCGGCATGGGCCCAGAGGCTTGGCTAGGGCGTTCCTTGGTGAGGCCGTTCACTAGACGCAGAACACCCTGCCTCGAGAAGTGGATTGAGGGAAGCAACCAGTGTGTAGTCTGTGTCTCTTTTGACTTGTTAGAAACCACAGAGATGTATGCTGCCTCTGCCCATGGAAATGGGGGCATGATGGTACTAGCCTTGCTTTCCATTTGGAAAGCTCCATTCTTGCTGTCGTGAAGCTCCCTGAAATTCTCTGCTGTTGGCCGCCCCGTGACCACTGTAGGCAGGGGTGTGGGAAGAAAATGAGTTTTCTCCGGCTACGCACGGAGCTTCACTGGCCGGGGTGGGGCTCACCTTGCCATGCTCTAGAGCCAAAGGGAATCTCCACGTGAGTCCTTGCCTCGAGGTAAGGCCCTGAGTAGCCCTGCAGAAAGGGAGGCATGCAGCTCTTTCCATGAGCTCTTAGTGGAGGTTCTGCTTTATATGAAAGGAAGGACCCTTTTCAGGACTCCTAGGTCTCTCGGGTGAGCATCCTTTTGCTTCCAAGATCACTGACTCCCTCCACAACCCTGTGGGCCTGCTGAGCAGCACTGAGTCCCATACGTCCCTCGGAGGCCCTCTGTGTCTGCCGAGTCTCGGGCAACACACTATACGTTACTTCAGGAGAGCTCCATTTCCAGAACCCAAGAAACAGCATCAGAACCACATTTCTAGGCAGTCCAACATGCCCTGGAAGTCTTCGACATTGCCCTCGTCTGAGCTGCTCTGAGGAAGCACTCTGCTTAGAATTGATCGAGGACCTCGTTCCTGAAGTCACCCTATTCAAGGAGAAATACAGCATCCGAACATGCTGTGTCGCTCACAGGGCAAGCAACGTGAGAACTTGCCTCGAGGTAAGGCCCTGAAATGCTATGCACAAAGCAGAGGCGTGTAGCAGTTTCCATGAGGCCGTAGTCGCTGCCCTGCAGCATTTGAACGCCAGTAGGCTTTTTAGGACACCTAGGTGCCTCGTCCGGTAAACTTATTCCCTGCAAGAACACCGAGTACCCTCAGTCTCACCTGGCCATTCTAAGCAATATCCAGGCCAGGAGCTTTCCGACTCACAGTGTGTATGCCGAGGGAAGGGCTACACAGTGCACTCTTATTGGGACATCTGGATTTAGCCAGCAATCGCACAGATTGACGAGCACCGTTCTAGCAAGTTCCAACATGCCGTGGAAGTCACACTCATTCCCTAGTCTGAGCTGCACAGAGAAAAACACTCGGCTTCTCCTTCCATCCAGGACCTCCTACCTGAAGTCACCCTGCCTCCAGGAGAAAGACGGCTGCGTTCCTATTGCAACGGAAGCACAGTTTCTCCTGTAGCACTGCAGGCTTTTGAATAGGCACGAGCCCAGAGGCCTAGCTAGGGCGTTCCTTTTTTGAGGCCGTTCACTAGAGGTAGAACGCCCTGCCTCGAGAATTTGATTCAGGGAAGGAACCAGTGTGTAATCTGTGTCTCTTTTGAGTTGTGTGAAACCACAGGGATGTATGCTGTTTGTGCCTATGGAAACGGGGGCATGTTGGTAGTAGACCTGCTTATCCATTTTGAAAGCTCCATTCATGCTGCCTTGAAGCTCCCTGAATTCTCTGCTGTTGGCAGGACCCTGGCTATTGTAGGCATTGGTCTGGGAAGAAAATGAGTTTTCTCTGGCTACACAGGGTGCTTCATTATCCGGGGTGGGCCTCATCTTGCCATGCTCTAGAGCTAAAGGGAATCTCAACGTGAGTCCTTGCCTCGAGGTGAGGCCCTGAGTAGCCAGACAGAAAGGGAGGCATTAAGCTCTTTCCATGAGCTCTTAGTCGCCGTTCTGCTTTATTTTAAAGGAAGTACACTTTTCAGCACTCCTAGGGCCCTCGGGTGAGCATCATTTTCGTTCCAAGATCCCTGAGATCCTCCACACTCCTGTAGGCCTGCTGAGCAACAACGTGGCCCATATGTCCCTCGGAGTTCCTCGGTGTCTGCTGAGTCATGGGCAACACACTGCAGTCTTTCTTAGGATATCTTGATTGAACAGCACTCGCACAGGTTGACGAGCACCGTTTTGGCAAGTTCCACCTTGCTGTGGAAATCGCACACATTCCCTAGTCTGAGCTGCATTGAGGAAAACACTAGGCTTCGCCTTCCTTCCAGGACCTCCTACCTGAAGTCACCCTGCCTCCAGGAGAAAATCGGCTTGCGTTCGTATTGCAACTAAAGCAGAGTTTTTCCTCTAGCACTGCAGGCTTTGGAAGAGGCACCGGCCCCGAGGCCTAACTAGGGCGTTCCTTGGTTGCGGCCGTTCACTAGATGCAGAACCCCGCGCCTCGAGAAGTTGATTCAGGGAAGGAACTAGTGGGTACGCTGTGTCTCTTTTGTCTTGTGAGAAACCAGAGTTTTGTATGCTGCCTGTGCACATGGAAATGGGGTCGTGATGGTACTAGCCTTGCTTTTCTATTTGGAAACCTCCATTCTTGCTGCCGTGAAGCTCCCTGAAATTCTCTGCTGTTGACAGGCCTCGACCCACTGTAGCCATGGGTCTGGGAAGAAAATGAGTTTTCTCTGGCTACACACGGAGCTTCAGTGGCCGGGGTGGAACTCATCCTGCCATGCTCTACAGCTCAAGGAAATCTCAACGTGAGTCCTTGCCTCGAGGTAAGGCCCTGAGTAGCCCTGCAGAAAGGGAGGCATGGAGCGCTTTCCATGAGCTCTTAGTCGCTGTTCTGCTTTACTTTAAAGGAAGTACCCTTTCCAGGACTCCTGGGCCCCTCGGGTGAGCATCATTTTAGTCCAGGATCTCTGAGTACCTCCACACCCCTGCAGGCCTGCTGAGCAACAACGAGGCCCATTGGTCCCTCGGAGGTCCTCTGTGTCTGCTGAGTCATGGGCAACACCCTGCACTCTTTCTTGGGATATCTTGATTCACAGCACTCGCACAGGTTCAAGAGCCACGTTCTAGCAAGTTCCAACAGGACGTGGAAGTCGCACTCATTCCCTAGTCTGAGCTGCACAGAGAAAAACACTAGGCATCTCCTTCCATCCAGGACCTCCTACCTGAAGTCACCCTGCCTCCAGGAGAAAGACGGCTTGCGCTCCTATTGCAACTAAAGCACAGTTTTTCCTGTAGCACTGCAGGCTTTTGAAGCGGCATGGGCCCAGAGGCTTGGCTAGGGCGTTCCTTGGTGAGGCCGTTCACTAGACGCAGAACACCCTGCCTCGAGAAGTGGATTGAGGGAAGCAACCAGTGTGTAGTCTGTGTCTCTTTTGACTTGTTAGAAACCACAGAGATGTATGCTGCCTCTGCCCATGGAAATGGGGGCATGATGGTACTAGCCTTGCTTTCCATTTGGAAAGCTCCATTCTTGCTGTCGTGAAGCTCCCTGAAATTCTCTGCTGTTGGCCGCCCCGTGACCACTGTAGGCAGGGGTGTGGGAAGAAAATGAGTTTTCTCCGGCTACGCACGGAGCTTCACTGGCCGGGGTGGGGCTCACCTTGCCATGCTCTAGAGCCAAAGGGAATCTCCACGTGAGTCCTTGCCTCGAGGTAAGGCCCTGAGTAGCCCTGCAGAAAGGGAGGCATGCAGCTCTTTCCATGAGCTCTTAGTGGAGGTTCTGCTTTATATGAAAGGAAGGACCCTTTTCAGGACTCCTAGGTCTCTCGGGTGAGCATCCTTTTGCTTCCAAGATCACTGACTCCCTCCACAACCCTGTGGGCCTGCTGAGCAGCACTGAGTCCCATACGTCCCTCGGAGGCCCTCTGTGTCTGCCGAGTCTCGGGCAACACACTATACGTTACTTCAGGAGAGCTCCATTTCCAGAACCCAAGAAACAGCATCAGAACCACATTTCTAGGCAGTCCAACATGCCCTGGAAGTCTTCGACATTGCCCTCGTCTGAGCTGCTCTGAGGAAGCACTCTGCTTAGAATTGATCGAGGACCTCGTTCCTGAAGTCACCCTATTCAAGGAGAAATACAGCATCCGAACATGCTGTGTCGCTCACAGGGCAAGCAACGTGAGAACTTGCCTCGAGGTAAGGCCCTGAAATGCTATGCACAAAGCAGAGGCGTGTAGCAGTTTCCATGAGGCCGTAGTCGCTGCCCTGCAGCATTTGAACGCCAGTAGGCTTTTTAGGACACCTAGGTGCCTCGTCCGGTAAACTTATTCCCTGCAAGAACACCGAGTACCCTCAGTCTCACCTGGCCATTCTAAGCAATATCCAGGCCAGGAGCTTTCCGACTCACAGTGTGTATGCCGAGGGAAGGGCTACACAGTGCACTCTTATTGGGACATCTGGATTTAGCCAGCAATCGCACAGATTGACGAGCACCGTTCTAGCAAGTTCCAACATGCCGTGGAAGTCACACTCATTCCCTAGTCTGAGCTGCACAGAGAAAAACACTCGGCTTCTCCTTCCATCCAGGACCTCCTACCTGAAGTCACCCTGCCTCCAGGAGAAAGACGGCTGCGTTCCTATTGCAACGGAAGCACAGTTTCTCCTGTAGCACTGCAGGCTTTTGAATAGGCACGAGCCCAGAGGCCTAGCTAGGGCGTTCCTTTTTTGAGGCCGTTCACTAGAGGTAGAACGCCCTGCCTCGAGAATTTGATTCAGGGAAGGAACCAGTGTGTAATCTGTGTCTCTTTTGAGTTGTGTGAAACCACAGGGATGTATGCTGTTTGTGCCTATGGAAACGGGGGCATGTTGGTAGTAGACCTGCTTATCCATTTTGAAAGCTCCATTCATGCTGCCTTGAAGCTCCCTGAATTCTCTGCTGTTGGCAGGACCCTGGCTATTGTAGGCATTGGTCTGGGAAGAAAATGAGTTTTCTCTGGCTACACAGGGTGCTTCATTATCCGGGGTGGGCCTCATCTTGCCATGCTCTAGAGCTAAAGGGAATCTCAACGTGAGTCCTTGCCTCGAGGTGAGGCCCTGAGTAGCCAGACAGAAAGGGAGGCATTAAGCTCTTTCCATGAGCTCTTAGTCGCCGTTCTGCTTTATTTTAAAGGAAGTACACTTTTCAGCACTCCTAGGGCCCTCGGGTGAGCATCATTTTCGTTCCAAGATCCCTGAGATCCTCCACACTCCTGTAGGCCTGCTGAGCAACAACGTGGCCCATATGTCCCTCGGAGTTCCTCGGTGTCTGCTGAGTCATGGGCAACACACTGCAGTCTTTCTTAGGATATCTTGATTGAACAGCACTCGCACAGGTTGACGAGCACCGTTTTGGCAAGTTCCACCTTGCTGTGGAAATCGCACACATTCCCTAGTCTGAGCTGCATTGAGGAAAACACTAGGCTTCGCCTTCCTTCCAGGACCTCCTACCTGAAGTCACCCTGCCTCCAGGAGAAAATCGGCTTGCGTTCGTATTGCAACTAAAGCAGAGTTTTTCCTCTAGCACTGCAGGCTTTGGAAGAGGCACCGGCCCCGAGGCCTAACTAGGGCGTTCCTTGGTTGAGGCCGTTCACTAGATGCAGAACCCCGCGCCTCGAGAAGTTGATTCAGGGAAGGAACTAGTGGGTACGCTGTGTCTCTTTTGTCTTGTGAGAAACCAGAGTTTTGTATGCTGCCTGTGCACATGGAAATGGGGTCGTGATGGTACTAGCCTTGCTTTTCTATTTGGAAACCTCCATTCTTGCTGCCGTGAAGCTCCCTGAAATTCTCTGCTGTTGACAGGCCTCGACCCACTGTAGCCATGGGTCTGGGAAGAAAATGAGTTTTCTCTGGCTACACACGGAGCTTCAGTGGCCGGGGTGGAACTCATCCTGCCATGCTCTACAGCTCAAGGAAATCTCAACGTGAGTCCTTGCCTCGAGGTAAGGCCCTGAGTAGCCCTGCAGAAAGGGAGGCATGGAGCGCTTTCCATGAGCTCTTAGTCGCTGTTCTGCTTTACTTTAAAGGAAGTACCCTTTCCAGGACTCCTGGGCCCCTCGGGTGAGCATCATTTTAGTCCAGGATCTCTGAGTACCTCCACACCCCTGCAGGCCTGCTGAGCAACAACGAGGCCCATTGGTCCCTCGGAGGTCCTCTGTGTCTGCTGAGTCATGGGCAACACCCTGCACTCTTTCTTGGGATATCTTGATTCACAGCACTCGCACAGGTTCAAGAGCCACGTTCTAGCAAGTTCCAACAGGACGTGGAAGTCGCACTCATTCCCTAGTCTGAGCTGCACAGAGAAAAACACTAGGCATCTCCTTCCATCCAGGACCTCCTACCTGAAGTCACCCTGCCTCCAGGAGAAAGACGGCTTGCGCTCCTATTGCAACTAAAGCACAGTTTTTCCTGTAGCACTGCAGGCTTTTGAAGCGGCATGGGCCCAGAGGCTTGGCTAGGGCGTTCCTTGGTGAGGCCGTTCACTAGACGCAGAACACCCTGCCTCGAGAAGTGGATTGAGGGAAGCAACCAGTGTGTAGTCTGTGTCTCTTTTGACTTGTTAGAAACCACAGAGATGTATGCTGCCTCTGCCCATGGAAATGGGGGCATGATGGTACTAGCCTTGCTTTCCATTTGGAAAGCTCCATTCTTGCTGTCGTGAAGCTCCCTGAAATTCTCTGCTGTTGGCCGCCCCGTGACCACCGTAGGCAGGGGTGTGGGAAGAAAATGAGTTTTCTCCGGCTACGCACGGAGCTTCACTGGCCGGGGTGGGGCTCACCTTGCCATGCTCTAGAGCCAAAGGGAATCTCCACGTGAGTCCTTGCCTCGAGGTAAGGCCCTGAGTAGCCCTGCAGAAAGGGAGGCATGCAGCTCTTTCCATGAGCTCTTAGTGGAGGTTCTGCTTTATATGAAAGGAAGGACCCTTTTCAGGACTCCTAGGTCTCTCGGGTGAGCATCCTTTTGCTTCCAAGATCACTGACTCCCTCCACAACCCTGTGGGCCTGCTGAGCAGCACTGAGTCCCATACGTCCCTCGGAGGCCCTCTGTGTCTGCCGAGTCTCGGGCAACACACTATACGTTACTTCAGGAGAGCTCCATTTCCAGAACCCTCGAACAGCATCAGAACCACATTTCTAGGCAGTCCAACATGCCCTGGAAGTCTTCGACATTGCCCTCGTCTGAGCTGCTCTGAGGAAGCACTCTGCTTAGAATTGATCGAGGACCTCGTTCCTGAAGTCACCCTATTCAAGGAGAAATACAGCATCCGAACACGCTGTGTCGCTCACAGGGCAAGCAACGTGAGAACTTGCCTCGAGGTAAGGCCCTGAAATGCTATGCACAAAGCAGAGGCGTGTAGCAGTTTCCATGAGGCCGTAGTCGCTGCCCTGCAGCATTTGAACGCCAGTAGGCTTTTTAGGACACCTAGGTGCCTCGTCCGGTAAACTTATTCCCTGCAAGAACACCGAGTACCCTCAGTCTCACCTGGCCATTCTAAGCAATATCCAGGCCAGGAGCTTTCCGACTCACAGTGTGTATGCCGAGGGAAGGGCTACACAGTGCACTCTTATTGGGACATCTGGATTTAGCCAGCAATCGCACAGATTGACGAGCACCGTTCTAGCAAGTTCCAACATGCCGTGGAAGTCACACTCATTCCCTAGTCTGAGCTGCACAGAGAAAAACACTCGGCTTCTCCTTCCATCCAGGACCTCCTACCTGAAGTCACCCTGCCTCCAGGAGAAAGACGGCTGCGTTCCTATTGCAACGGAAGCACAGTTTCTCCTGTAGCACTGCAGGCTTTTGAATAGGCACGAGCCCAGAGGCCTAGCTAGGGCGTTCCTTTTTTGAGGCCGTTCACTAGAGGTAGAACGCCCTGCCTCGAGAATTTGATTCAGGGAAGGAACCAGTGTGTAATCTGTGTCTCTTTTGAGTTGTGTGAAACCACAGGGATGTATGCTGTTTGTGCCTATGGAAACGGGGGCATGTTGGTAGTAGACCTGCTTATCCATTTTGAAAGCTCCATTCATGCTGCCTTGAAGCTCCCTGAATTCTCTGCTGTTGGCAGGACCCTGGCTATTGTAGGCATTGGTCTGGGAAGAAAATGAGTTTTCTCTGGCTACACAGGGTGCTTCATTATCCGGGGTGGGCCTCATCTTGCCATGCTCTAGAGCTAAAGGGAATCTCAACGTGAGTCCTTGCCTCGAGGTGAGGCCCTGAGTAGCCAGACAGAAAGGGAGGCATTAAGCTCTTTCCATGAGCTCTTAGTCGCCGTTCTGCTTTATTTTAAAGGAAGTACACTTTTCAGCACTCCTAGGGCCCTCGGGTGAGCATCATTTTCGTTCCAAGATCCCTGAGATCCTCCACACTCCTGTAGGCCTGCTGAGCAACAACGTGGCCCATATGTCCCTCGGAGTTCCTCGGTGTCTGCTGAGTCATGGGCAACACACTGCAGTCTTTCTTAGGATATCTTGATTGAACAGCACTCGCACAGGTTGACGAGCACCGTTTTGGCAAGTTCCACCTTGCTGTGGAAATCGCACACATTCCCTAGTCTGAGCTGCATTGAGGAAAACACTAGGCTTCGCCTTCCTTCCAGGACCTCCTACCTGAAGTCACCCTGCCTCCAGGAGAAAATCGGCTTGCGTTCGTATTGCAACTAAAGCAGAGTTTTTCCTCTAGCACTGCAGGCTTTGGAAGAGGCACCGGCCCCGAGGCCTAACTAGGGCGTTCCTTGGTTGAGGCCGTTCACTAGATGCAGAACCCCGCGCCTCGAGAAGTTGATTCAGGGAAGGAACTAGTGGGTACGCTGTGTCTCTTTTGTCTTGTGAGAAACCAGAGTTTTGTATGCTGCCTGTGCACATGGAAATGGGGTCGTGATGGTACTAGCCTTGCTTTTCTATTTGGAAACCTCCATTCTTGCTGCCGTGAAGCTCCCTGAAATTCTCTGCTGTTGACAGGCCTCGACCCACTGTAGCCATGGGTCTGGGAAGAAAATGAGTTTTCTCTGGCTACACACGGAGCTTCAGTGGCCGGGGTGGAACTCATCCTGCCATGCTCTACAGCTCAAGGAAATCTCAACGTGAGTCCTTGCCTCGAGGTAAGGCCCTGAGTAGCCCTGCAGAAAGGGAGGCATGGAGCGCTTTCCACGAGCTCTTAGTCGCTGTTCTGCTTTACTTTAAAGGAAGTACCCTTTCCAGGACTCCTGGGCCCCTCGGGTGAGCATCATTTTAGTCCAGGATCTCTGAGTACCTCCACACCCCTGCAGGCCTGCTGAGCAACAACGAGGCCCATTGGTCCCTCGGAGGTCCTCTGTGTCTGCTGAGTCATGGGCAACACCCTGCACTCTTTCTTGGGATATCTTGATTCACAGCACTCGCACAGGTTCAAGAGCCACGTTCTAGCAAGTTCCAACAGGACGTGGAAGTCGCACTCATTCCCTAGTCTGAGCTGCACAGAGAAAAACACTAGGCATCTCCTTCCATCCAGGACCTCCTACCTGAAGTCACCCTGCCTCCAGGAGAAAGACGGCTTGCGCTCCTATTGCAACTAAAGCACAGTTTTTCCTGTAGCACTGCAGGCTTTTGAAGCGGCATGGGCCCAGAGGCTTGGCTAGGGCGTTCCTTGGTGAGGCCGTTCACTAGACGCAGAACACCCTGCCTCGAGAAGTGGATTGAGGGAAGCAACCAGTGTGTAGTCTGTGTCTCTTTTGACTTGTTAGAAACCACAGAGATGTATGCTGCCTCTGCCCATGGAAATGGGGGCATGATGGTACTAGCCTTGCTTTCCATTTGGAAAGCTCCATTCTTGCTGTCGTGAAGCTCCCTGAAATTCTCTGCTGTTGGCCGCCCCGTGACCACCGTAGGCAGGGGTGTGGGAAGAAAATGAGTTTTCTCCGGCTACGCACGGAGCTTCACTGGCCGGGGTGGGGCTCACCTTGCCATGCTCTAGAGCCAAAGGGAATCTCCACGTGAGTCCTTGCCTCGAGGTAAGGCCCTGAGTAGCCCTGCAGAAAGGGAGGCATGCAGCTCTTTCCATGAGCTCTTAGTGGAGGTTCTGCTTTATATGAAAGGAAGGACCCTTTTCAGGACTCCTAGGTCTCTCGGGTGAGCATCCTTTTGCTTCCAAGATCACTGACTCCCTCCACAACCCTGTGGGCCTGCTGAGCAGCACTGAGTCCCATACGTCCCTCGGAGGCCCTCTGTGTCTGCCGAGTCTCGGGCAACACACTATACGTTACTTCAGGAGAGCTCCATTTCCAGAACCCAAGAAACAGCATCAGAACCACATTTCTAGGCAGTCCAACATGCCCTGGAAGTCTTCGACATTGCCCTCGTCTGAGCTGCTCTGAGGAAGCACTCTGCTTAGAATTGATCGAGGACCTCGTTCCTGAAGTCACCCTATTCAAGGAGAAATACAGCATCCGAACATGCTGTGTCGCTCACAGGGCAAGCAACGTGAGAACTTGCCTCGAGGTAAGGCCCTGAAATGCTATGCACAAAGCAGAGGCGTGTAGCAGTTTCCATGAGGCCGTAGTCGCTGCCCTGCAGCATTTGAACGCCAGTAGGCTTTTTAGGACACCTAGGTGCCTCGTCCGGTAAACTTATTCCCTGCAAGAACACCGAGTACCCTCAGTCTCACCTGGCCATTCTAAGCAATATCCAGGCCAGGAGCTTTCCGACTCACAGTGTGTATGCCGAGGGAAGGGCTACACAGTGCACTCTTATTGGGACATCTGGATTTAGCCAGCAATCGCACAGATTGACGAGCACCGTTCTAGCAAGTTCCAACATGCCGTGGAAGTCACACTCATTCCCTAGTCTGAGCTGCACAGAGAAAAACACTCGGCTTCTCCTTCCATCCAGGACCTCCTACCTGAAGTCACCCTGCCTCCAGGAGAAAGACGGCTGCGTTCCTATTGCAACGGAAGCACAGTTTCTCCTGTAGCACTGCAGGCTTTTGAATAGGCACGAGCCCAGAGGCCTAGCTAGGGCGTTCCTTTTTTGAGGCCGTTCACTAGAGGTAGAACGCCCTGCCTCGAGAATTTGATTCAGGGAAGGAACCAGTGTGTAATCTGTGTCTCTTTTGAGTTGTGTGAAACCACAGGGATGTATGCTGTTTGTGCCTATGGAAACGGGGGCATGTTGGTAGTAGACCTGCTTATCCATTTTGAAAGCTCCATTCATGCTGCCTTGAAGCTCCCTGAATTCTCTGCTGTTGGCAGGACCCTGGCTATTGTAGGCATTGGTCTGGGAAGAAAATGAGTTTTCTCTGGCTACACAGGGTGCTTCATTATCCGGGGTGGGCCTCATCTTGCCATGCTCTAGAGCTAAAGGGAATCTCAACGTGAGTCCTTGCCTCGAGGTGAGGCCCTGAGTAGCCAGACAGAAAGGGAGGCATTAAGCTCTTTCCATGAGCTCTTAGTCGCCGTTCTGCTTTATTTTAAAGGAAGTACACTTTTCAGCACTCCTAGGGCCCTCGGGTGAGCATCATTTTCGTTCCAAGATCCCTGAGATCCTCCACACTCCTGTAGGCCTGCTGAGCAACAACGTGGCCCATATGTCCCTCGGAGTTCCTCGGTGTCTGCTGAGTCATGGGCAACACACTGCAGTCTTTCTTAGGATATCTTGATTGAACAGCACTCGCACAGGTTGACGAGCACCGTTTTGGCAAGTTCCACCTTGCTGTGGAAATCGCACACATTCCCTAGTCTGAGCTGCATTGAGGAAAACACTAGGCTTCGCCTTCCTTCCAGGACCTCCTACCTGAAGTCACCCTGCCTCCAGGAGAAAATCGGCTTGCGTTCGTATTGCAACTAAAGCAGAGTTTTTCCTCTAGCACTGCAGGCTTTGGAAGAGGCACCGGCCCCGAGGCCTAACTAGGGCGTTCCTTGGTTGAGGCCGTTCACTAGATGCAGAACCCCGCGCCTCGAGAAGTTGATTCAGGGAAGGAACTAGTGGGTACGCTGTGTCTCTTTTGTCTTGTGAGAAACCAGAGTTTTGTATGCTGCCTGTGCACATGGAAATGGGGTCGTGATGGTACTAGCCTTGCTTTTCTATTTGGAAACCTCCATTCTTGCTGCCGTGAAGCTCCCTGAAATTCTCTGCTGTTGACAGGCCTCGACCCACTGTAGCCATGGGTCTGGGAAGAAAATGAGTTTTCTCTGGCTACACACGGAGCTTCAGTGGCCGGGGTGGAACTCATCCTGCCATGCTCTACAGCTCAAGGAAATCTCAACGTGAGTCCTTGCCTCGAGGTAAGGCCCTGAGTAGCCCTGCAGAAAGGGAGGCATGGAGCGCTTTCCATGAGCTCTTAGTCGCTGTTCTGCTTTACTTTAAAGGAAGTACCCTTTTCAGGACTCCTGGGCCCCTCGGGTGAGCATCATTTTAGTCCAGGATCTCTGAGTACCTCCACACCCCTGCAGGCCTGCTGAGCAACAACGAGGCCCATTGGTCCCTCGGAGGTCCTCTGTGTCTGCTGAGTCATGGGCAACACCCTGCACTCTTTCTTGGGATATCTTGATTCACAGCACTCGCACAGGTTCAAGAGCCACGTTCTAGCAAGTTCCAACAGGACGTGGAAGTCGCACTCATTCCCTAGTCTGAGCTGCACAGAGAAAAACACTAGGCATCTCCTTCCATCCAGGACCTCCTACCTGAAGTCACCCTGCCTCCAGGAGAAAGACGGCTTGCGCTCCTATTGCAACTAAAGCACAGTTTTTCCTGTAGCACTGCAGGCTTTTGAAGCGGCATGGGCCCAGAGGCTTGGCTAGGGCGTTCCTTGGTGAGGCCGTTCACTAGACGCAGAACACCCTGCCTCGAGAAGTGGATTGAGGGAAGCAACCAGTGTGTAGTCTGTGTCTCTTTTGACTTGTTAGAAACCACAGAGATGTATGCTGCCTCTGCCCATGGAAATGGGGGCATGATGGTACTAGCCTTGCTTTCCATTTGGAAAGCTCCATTCTTGCTGTCGTGAAGCTCCCTGAAATTCTCTGCTGTTGGCCGCCCCGTGACCACTGTAGGCAGGGGTGTGGGAAGAAAATGAGTTTTCTCCGGCTACGCACGGAGCTTCACTGGCCGGGGTGGGGCTCACCTTGCCATGCTCTAGAGCCAAAGGGAATCTCCACGTGAGTCCTTGCCTCGAGGTAAGGCCCTGAGTAGCCCTGCAGAAAGGGAGGCATGCAGCTCTTTCCATGAGCTCTTAGTGGAGGTTCTGCTTTATATGAAAGGAAGGACCCTTTTCAGGACTCCTAGGTCTCTCGGGTGAGCATCCTTTTGCTTCCAAGATCACTGACTCCCTCCACAACCCTGTGGGCCTGCTGAGCAGCACTGAGTCCCATACGTCCCTCGGAGGCCCTCTGTGTCTGCCGAGTCTCGGGCAACACACTATACGTTACTTCAGGAGAGCTCCATTTCCAGAACCCAAGAAACAGCATCAGAACCACATTTCTAGGCAGTCCAACATGCCCTGGAAGTCTTCGACATTGCCCTCGTCTGAGCTGCTCTGAGGAAGCACTCTGCTTAGAATTGATCGAGGACCTCGTTCCTGAAGTCACCCTATTCAAGGAGAAATACAGCATCCGAACATGCTGTGTCGCTCACAGGGCAAGCAACGTGAGAACTTGCCTCGAGGTAAGGCCCTGAAATGCTATGCACAAAGCAGAGGCGTGTAGCAGTTTCCATGAGGCCGTAGTCGCTGCCCTGCAGCATTTGAACGCCAGTAGGCTTTTTAGGACACCTAGGTGCCTCGTCCGGTAAACTTATTCCCTGCAAGAACACCGAGTACCCTCAGTCTCACCTGGCCATTCTAAGCAATATCCAGGCCAGGAGCTTTCCGACTCACAGTGTGTATGCCGAGGGAAGGGCTACACAGTGCACTCTTATTGGGACATCTGGATTTAGCCAGCAATCGCACAGATTGACGAGCACCGTTCTAGCAAGTTCCAACATGCCGTGGAAGTCACACTCATTCCCTAGTCTGAGCTGCACAGAGAAAAACACTCGGCTTCTCCTTCCATCCAGGACCTCCTACCTGAAGTCACCCTGCCTCCAGGAGAAAGACGGCTGCGTTCCTATTGCAACGGAAGCACAGTTTCTCCTGTAGCACTGCAGGCTTTTGAATAGGCACGAGCCCAGAGGCCTAGCTAGGGCGTTCCTTTTTTGAGGCCGTTCACTAGAGGTAGAACGCCCTGCCTCGAGAATTTGATTCAGGGAAGGAACCAGTGTGTAATCTGTGTCTCTTTTGAGTTGTGTGAAACCACAGGGATGTATGCTGTTTGTGCCTATGGAAACGGGGGCATGTTGGTAGTAGACCTGCTTATCCATTTTGAAAGCTCCATTCATGCTGCCTTGAAGCTCCCTGAATTCTCTGCTGTTGGCAGGACCCTGGCTATTGTAGGCATTGGTCTGGGAAGAAAATGAGTTTTCTCTGGCTACACAGGGTGCTTCATTATCCGGGGTGGGCCTCATCTTGCCATGCTCTAGAGCTAAAGGGAATCTCAACGTGAGTCCTTGCCTCGAGGTGAGGCCCTGAGTAGCCAGACAGAAAGGGAGGCATTAAGCTCTTTCCATGAGCTCTTAGTCGCCGTTCTGCTTTATTTTAAAGGAAGTACACTTTTCAGCACTCCTAGGGCCCTCGGGTGAGCATCATTTTCGTTCCAAGATCCCTGAGATCCTCCACACTCCTGTAGGCCTGCTGAGCAACAACGTGGCCCATATGTCCCTCGGAGTTCCTCGGTGTCTGCTGAGTCATGGGCAACACACTGCAGTCTTTCTTAGGATATCTTGATTGAACAGCACTCGCACAGGTTGACGAGCACCGTTTTGGCAAGTTCCACCTTGCTGTGGAAATCGCACACATTCCCTAGTCTGAGC
Source organism: Eschrichtius robustus (assembly GCF_028021215.1). Classification (NCBI taxonomy): domain Eukaryota; kingdom Metazoa; phylum Chordata; class Mammalia; order Artiodactyla; family Eschrichtiidae; genus Eschrichtius; species Eschrichtius robustus. Next base: position 105,777,917 of record NC_090832.1, on the reverse strand, counting down.
TGCATTGAGGAAAACACTAGGCTTCGCCTTCCTTCCAGGACCTCCTACCTGAAGTCACCCTGCCTCCAGGAGAAAATCGGCTTGCGTTCGTATTGCAACTAAAGCAGAGTTTTTCCTCTAGCACTGCAGGCTTTGGAAGAGGCACCGGCCCCGAGGCCTAACTAGGGCGTTCCTTGGTTGAGGCCGTTCACTAGATGCAGAACCCCGCGCCTCGAGAAGTTGATTCAGGGAAGGAACTAGTGGGTACGCTGTGTCTCTTTTGTCTTGTGAGAAACCAGAGTTTTGTATGCTGCCTGTGCACATGGAAATGGGGTCGTGATGGTACTAGCCTTGCTTTTCTATTTGGAAACCTCCATTCTTGCTGCCGTGAAGCTCCCTGAAATTCTCTGCTGTTGACAGGCCTCGACCCACTGTAGCCATGGGTCTGGGAAGAAAATGAGTTTTCTCTGGCTACACACGGAGCTTCAGTGGCCGGGGTGGAACTCATCCTGCCATGCTCTACAGCTCAAGGAAATCTCAACGTGAGTCCTTGCCTCGAGGTAAGGCCCTGAGTAGCCCTGCAGAAAGGGAGGCATGGAGCGCTTTCCATGAGCTCTTAGTCGCTGTTCTGCTTTACTTTAAAGGAAGTACCCTTTCCAGGACTCCTGGGCCCCTCGGGTGAGCATCATTTTAGTCCAGGATCTCTGAGTACCTCCACACCCCTGCAGGCCTGCTGAGCAACAACGAGGCCCATTGGTCCCTCGGAGGTCCTCTGTGTCTGCTGAGTCATGGGCAACACCCTGCACTCTTTCTTGGGATATCTTGATTCACAGCACTCGCACAGGTTCAAGAGCCACGTTCTAGCAAGTTCCAACAGGACGTGGAAGTCGCACTCATTCCCTAGTCTGAGCTGCACAGAGAAAAACACTAGGCATCTCCTTCCATCCAGGACCTCCTACCTGAAGTCACCCTGCCTCCAGGAGAAAGACGGCTTGCGCTCCTATTGCAACTAAAGCACAGTTTTTCCTGTAGCACTGCAGGCTTTTGAAGCGGCATGGGCCCAGAGGCTTGGCTAGGGCGTTCCTTGGTGAGGCCGTTCACTAGACGCAGAACACCCTGCCTCGAGAAGTGGATTGAGGGAAGCAACCAGTGTGTAGTCTGTGTCTCTTTTGACTTGTTAGAAACCACAGAGATGTATGCTGCCTCTGCCCATGGAAATGGGGGCATGATGGTACTAGCCTTGCTTTCCATTTGGAAAGCTCCATTCTTGCTGTCGTGAAGCTCCCTGAAATTCTCTGCTGTTGGCCGCCCCGTGACCACCGTAGGCAGGGGTGTGGGAAGAAAATGAGTTTTCTCCGGCTACGCACGGAGCTTCACTGGCCGGGGTGGGGCTCACCTTGCCATGCTCTAGAGCCAAAGGGAATCTCCACGTGAGTCCTTGCCTCGAGGTAAGGCCCTGAGTAGCCCTGCAGAAAGGGAGGCATGCAGCTCTTTCCATGAGCTCTTAGTGGAGGTTCTGCTTTATATGAAAGGAAGGACCCTTTTCAGGACTCCTAGGTCTCTCGGGTGAGCATCCTTTTGCTTCCAAGATCACTGACTCCCTCCACAACCCTGTGGGCCTGCTGAGCAGCACTGAGTCCCATACGTCCCTCGGAGGCCCTCTGTGTCTGCCGAGTCTCGGGCAACACACTATACGTTACTTCAGGAGAGCTCCATTTCCAGAACCCTCGAACAGCATCAGAACCACATTTCTAGGCAGTCCAACATGCCCTGGAAGTCTTCGACATTGCCCTCGTCTGAGCTGCTCTGAGGAAGCACTCTGCTTAGAATTGATCGAGGACCTCGTTCCTGAAGTCACCCTATTCAAGGAGAAATACAGCATCCGAACACGCTGTGTCGCTCACAGGGCAAGCAACGTGAGAACTTGCCTCGAGGTAAGGCCCTGAAATGCTATGCACAAAGCAGAGGCGTGTAGCAGTTTCCATGAGGCCGTAGTCGCTGCCCTGCAGCATTTGAACGCCAGTAGGCTTTTTAGGACACCTAGGTGCCTCGTCCGGTAAACTTATTCCCTGCAAGAACACCGAGTACCCTCAGTCTCACCTGGCCATTCTAAGCAATATCCAGGCCAGGAGCTTTCCGACTCACAGTGTGTATGCCGAGGGAAGGGCTACACAGTGCACTCTTATTGGGACATCTGGATTTAGCCAGCAATCGCACAGATTGACGAGCACCGTTCTAGCAAGTTCCAACATGCCGTGGAAGTCACACTCATTCCCTAGTCTGAGCTGCACAGAGAAAAACACTCGGCTTCTCCTTCCATCCAGGACCTCCTACCTGAAGTCACCCTGCCTCCAGGAGAAAGACGGCTGCGTTCCTATTGCAACGGAAGCACAGTTTCTCCTGTAGCACTGCAGGCTTTTGAATAGGCACGAGCCCAGAGGCCTAGCTAGGGCGTTCCTTTTTTGAGGCCGTTCACTAGAGGTAGAACGCCCTGCCTCGAGAATTTGATTCAGGGAAGGAACCAGTGTGTAATCTGTGTCTCTTTTGAGTTGTGTGAAACCACAGGGATGTATGCTGTTTGTGCCTATGGAAACGGGGGCATGTTGGTAGTAGACCTGCTTATCCATTTTGAAAGCTCCATTCATGCTGCCTTGAAGCTCCCTGAATTCTCTGCTGTTGGCAGGACCCTGGCTATTGTAGGCATTGGTCTGGGAAGAAAATGAGTTTTCTCTGGCTACACAGGGTGCTTCATTATCCGGGGTGGGCCTCATCTTGCCATGCTCTAGAGCTAAAGGGAATCTCAACGTGAGTCCTTGCCTCGAGGTGAGGCCCTGAGTAGCCAGACAGAAAGGGAGGCATTAAGCTCTTTCCATGAGCTCTTAGTCGCCGTTCTGCTTTATTTTAAAGGAAGTACACTTTTCAGCACTCCTAGGGCCCTCGGGTGAGCATCATTTTCGTTCCAAGATCCCTGAGATCCTCCACACTCCTGTAGGCCTGCTGAGCAACAACGTGGCCCATATGTCCCTCGGAGTTCCTCGGTGTCTGCTGAGTCATGGGCAACACACTGCAGTCTTTCTTAGGATATCTTGATTGAACAGCACTCGCACAGGTTGACGAGCACCGTTTTGGCAAGTTCCACCTTGCTGTGGAAATCGCACACATTCCCTAGTCTGAGCTGCATTGAGGAAAACACTAGGCTTCGCCTTCCTTCCAGGACCTCCTACCTGAAGTCACCCTGCCTCCAGGAGAAAATCGGCTTGCGTTCGTATTGCAACTAAAGCAGAGTTTTTCCTCTAGCACTGCAGGCTTTGGAAGAGGCACCGGCCCCGAGGCCTAACTAGGGCGTTCCTTGGTTGAGGCCGTTCACTAGATGCAGAACCCCGCGCCTCGAGAAGTTGATTCAGGGAAGGAACTAGTGGGTACGCTGTGTCTCTTTTGTCTTGTGAGAAACCAGAGTTTTGTATGCTGCCTGTGCACATGGAAATGGGGTCGTGATGGTACTAGCCTTGCTTTTCTATTTGGAAACCTCCATTCTTGCTGCCGTGAAGCTCCCTGAAATTCTCTGCTGTTGACAGGCCTCGACCCACTGTAGCCATGGGTCTGGGAAGAAAATGAGTTTTCTCTGGCTACACACGGAGCTTCAGTGGCCGGGGTGGAACTCATCCTGCCATGCTCTACAGCTCAAGGAAATCTCAACGTGAGTCCTTGCCTCGAGGTAAGGCCCTGAGTAGCCCTGCAGAAAGGGAGGCATGGAGCGCTTTCCATGAGCTCTTAGTCGCTGTTCTGCTTTACTTTAAAGGAAGTACCCTTTCCAGGACTCCTGGGCCCCTCGGGTGAGCATCATTTTAGTCCAGGATCTCTGAGTACCTCCACACCCCTGCAGGCCTGCTGAGCAACAACGAGGCCCATTGGTCCCTCGGAGGTCCTCTGTGTCTGCTGAGTCATGGGCAACACCCTGCACTCTTTCTTGGGATATCTTGATTCACAGCACTCGCACAGGTTCAAGAGCCACGTTCTAGCAAGTTCCAACAGGACGTGGAAGTCGCACTCATTCCCTAGTCTGAGCTGCACAGAGAAAAACACTAGGCATCTCCTTCCATCCAGGACCTCCTACCTGAAGTCACCCTGCCTCCAGGAGAAAGACGGCTTGCGCTCCTATTGCAACTAAAGCACAGTTTTTCCTGTAGCACTGCAGGCTTTTGAAGCGGCATGGGCCCAGAGGCTTGGCTAGGGCGTTCCTTGGTGAGGCCGTTCACTAGACGCAGAACACCCTGCCTCGAGAAGTGGATTGAGGGAAGCAACCAGTGTGTAGTCTGTGTCTCTTTTGACTTGTTAGAAACCACAGAGATGTATGCTGCCTCTGCCCATGGAAATGGGGGCATGATGGTACTAGCCTTGCTTTCCATTTGGAAAGCTCCATTCTTGCTGTCGTGAAGCTCCCTGAAATTCTCTGCTGTTGGCCGCCCCGTGACCACCGTAGGCAGGGGTGTGGGAAGAAAATGAGTTTTCTCCGGCTACGCACGGAGCTTCACTGGCCGGGGTGGGGCTCACCTTGCCATGCTCTAGAGCCAAAGGGAATCTCCACGTGAGTCCTTGCCTCGAGGTAAGGCCCTGAGTAGCCCTGCAGAAAGGGAGGCATGCAGCTCTTTCCATGAGCTCTTAGTGGAGGTTCTGCTTTATATGAAAGGAAGGACCCTTTTCAGGACTCCTAGGTCTCTCGGGTGAGCATCCTTTTGCTTCCAAGATCACTGACTCCCTCCACAACCCTGTGGGCCTGCTGAGCAGCACTGAGTCCCATACGTCCCTCGGAGGCCCTCTGTGTCTGCCGAGTCTCGGGCAACACACTATACGTTACTTCAGGAGAGCTCCATTTCCAGAACCCTCGAACAGCATCAGAACCACATTTCTAGGCAGTCCAACATGCCCTGGAAGTCTTCGACATTGCCCTCGTCTGAGCTGCTCTGAGGAAGCACTCTGCTTAGAATTGATCGAGGACCTCGTTCCTGAAGTCACCCTATTCAAGGAGAAATACAGCATCCGAACACGCTGTGTCGCTCACAGGGCAAGCAACGTGAGAACTTGCCTCGAGGTAAGGCCCTGAAATGCTATGCACAAAGCAGAGGCGTGTAGCAGTTTCCATGAGGCCGTAGTCGCTGCCCTGCAGCATTTGAACGCCAGTAGGCTTTTTAGGACACCTAGGTGCCTCGTCCGGTAAACTTATTCCCTGCAAGAACACCGAGTACCCTCAGTCTCACCTGGCCATTCTAAGCAATATCCAGGCCAGGAGCTTTCCGACTCACAGTGTGTATGCCGAGGGAAGGGCTACACAGTGCACTCTTATTGGGACATCTGGATTTAGCCAGCAATCGCACAGATTGACGAGCACCGTTCTAGCAAGTTCCAACATGCCGTGGAAGTCACACTCATTCCCTAGTCTGAGCTGCACAGAGAAAAACACTCGGCTTCTCCTTCCATCCAGGACCTCCTACCTGAAGTCACCCTGCCTCCAGGAGAAAGACGGCTGCGTTCCTATTGCAACGGAAGCACAGTTTCTCCTGTAGCACTGCAGGCTTTTGAATAGGCACGAGCCCAGAGGCCTAGCTAGGGCGTTCCTTTTTTGAGGCCGTTCACTAGAGGTAGAACGCCCTGCCTCGAGAATTTGATTCAGGGAAGGAACCAGTGTGTAATCTGTGTCTCTTTTGAGTTGTGTGAAACCACAGGGATGTATGCTGTTTGTGCCTATGGAAACGGGGGCATGTTGGTAGTAGACCTGCTTATCCATTTTGAAAGCTCCATTCATGCTGCCTTGAAGCTCCCTGAATTCTCTGCTGTTGGCAGGACCCTGGCTATTGTAGGCATTGGTCTGGGAAGAAAATGAGTTTTCTCTGGCTACACAGGGTGCTTCATTATCCGGGGTGGGCCTCATCTTGCCATGCTCTAGAGCTAAAGGGAATCTCAACGTGAGTCCTTGCCTCGAGGTGAGGCCCTGAGTAGCCAGACAGAAAGGGAGGCATTAAGCTCTTTCCATGAGCTCTTAGTCGCCGTTCTGCTTTATTTTAAAGGAAGTACACTTTTCAGCACTCCTAGGGCCCTCGGGTGAGCATCATTTTCGTTCCAAGATCCCTGAGATCCTCCACACTCCTGTAGGCCTGCTGAGCAACAACGTGGCCCATATGTCCCTCGGAGTTCCTCGGTGTCTGCTGAGTCATGGGCAACACACTGCAGTCTTTCTTAGGATATCTTGATTGAACAGCACTCGCACAGGTTGACGAGCACCGTTTTGGCAAGTTCCACCTTGCTGTGGAAATCGCACACATTCCCTAGTCTGAGCTGCATTGAGGAAAACACTAGGCTTCGCCTTCCTTCCAGGACCTCCTACCTGAAGTCACCCTGCCTCCAGGAGAAAATCGGCTTGCGTTCGTATTGCAACTAAAGCAGAGTTTTTCCTCTAGCACTGCAGGCTTTGGAAGAGGCACCGGCCCCGAGGCCTAACTAGGGCGTTCCTTGGTTGAGGCCGTTCACTAGATGCAGAACCCCGCGCCTCGAGAAGTTGATTCAGGGAAGGAACTAGTGGGTACGCTGTGTCTCTTTTGTCTTGTGAGAAACCAGAGTTTTGTATGCTGCCTGTGCACATGGAAATGGGGTCGTGATGGTACTAGCCTTGCTTTTCTATTTGGAAACCTCCATTCTTGCTGCCGTGAAGCTCCCTGAAATTCTCTGCTGTTGACAGGCCTCGACCCACTGTAGCCATGGGTCTGGGAAGAAAATGAGTTTTCTCTGGCTACACACGGAGCTTCAGTGGCCGGGGTGGAACTCATCCTGCCATGCTCTACAGCTCAAGGAAATCTCAACGTGAGTCCTTGCCTCGAGGTAAGGCCCTGAGTAGCCCTGCAGAAAGGGAGGCATGGAGCGCTTTCCATGAGCTCTTAGTCGCTGTTCTGCTTTACTTTAAAGGAAGTACCCTTTCCAGGACTCCTGGGCCCCTCGGGTGAGCATCATTTTAGTCCAGGATCTCTGAGTACCTCCACACCCCTGCAGGCCTGCTGAGCAACAACGAGGCCCATTGGTCCCTCGGAGGTCCTCTGTGTCTGCTGAGTCATGGGCAACACCCTGCACTCTTTCTTGTGATATCTTGATTCACAGCACTCGCACAGGTTCAAGAGCCACGTTCTAGCAAGTTCCAACAGGACGTGGAAGTCGCACTCATTCCCTAGTCTGAGCTGCACAGAGAAAAACACTAGGCATCTCCTTCCATCCAGGACCTCCTACCTGAAGTCACCCTGCCTCCAGGAGAAAGACGGCTTGCGCTCCTATTGCAACTAAAGCACAGTTTTTCCTGTAGCACTGCAGGCTTTTGAAGCGGCATGGGCCCAGAGGCTTGGCTAGGGCGTTCCTTGGTGAGGCCGTTCACTAGACGCAGAACACCCTGCCTCGAGAAGTGGATTGAGGGAAGCAACCAGTGTGTAGTCTGTGTCTCTTTTGACTTGTTAGAAACCACAGAGATGTATGCTGCCTCTGCCCATGGAAATGGGGGCATGATGGTACTAGCCTTGCTTTCCATTTGGAAAGCTCCATTCTTGCTGTCGTGAAGCTCCCTGAAATTCTCTGCTGTTGGCCGCCCCGTGACCACCGTAGGCAGGGGTGTGGGAAGAAAATGAGTTTTCTCCGGCTACGCACGGAGCTTCACTGGCCGGGGTGGGGCTCACCTTGCCATGCTCTAGAGCCAAAGGGAATCTCCACGTGAGTCCTTGCCTCGAGGTAAGGCCCTGAGTAGCCCTGCAGAAAGGGAGGCATGCAGCTCTTTCCATGAGCTCTTAGTGGAGGTTCTGCTTTATATGAAAGGAAGGACCCTTTTCAGGACTCCTAGGTCTCTCGGGTGAGCATCCTTTTGCTTCCAAGATCACTGACTCCCTCCACAACCCTGTGGGCCTGCTGAGCAGCACTGAGTCCCATACGTCCCTCGGAGGCCCTCTGTGTCTGCCGAGTCTCGGGCAACACACTATACGTTACTTCAGGAGAGCTCCATTTCCAGAACCCTCGAACAGCATCAGAACCACATTTCTAGGCAGTCCAACATGCCCTGGAAGTCTTCGACATTGCCCTCGTCTGAGCTGCTCTGAGGAAGCACTCTGCTTAGAATTGATCGAGGACCTCGTTCCTGAAGTCACCCTATTCAAGGAGAAATACAGCATCCGAACACGCTGTGTCGCTCACAGGGCAAGCAACGTGAGAACTTGCCTCGAGGTAAGGCCCTGAAATGCTATGCACAAAGCAGAGGCGTGTAGCAGTTTCCATGAGGCCGTAGTCGCTGCCCTGCAGCATTTGAACGCCAGTAGGCTTTTTAGGACACCTAGGTGCCTCGTCCGGTAAACTTATTCCCTGCAAGAACACCGAGTACCCTCAGTCTCACCTGGCCATTCTAAGCAATATCCAGGCCAGGAGCTTTCCGACTCACAGTGTGTATGCCGAGGGAAGGGCTACACAGTGCACTCTTATTGGGACATCTGGATTTAGCCAGCAATCGCACAGATTGACGAGCACCGTTCTAGCAAGTTCCAACATGCCGTGGAAGTCACACTCATTCCCTAGTCTGAGCTGCACAGAGAAAAACACTCGGCTTCTCCTTCCATCCAGGACCTCCTACCTGAAGTCACCCTGCCTCCAGGAGAAAGACGGCTGCGTTCCTATTGCAACGGAAGCACAGTTTCTCCTGTAGCACTGCAGGCTTTTGAATAGGCACGAGCCCAGAGGCCTAGCTAGGGCGTTCCTTTTTTGAGGCCGTTCACTAGAGGTAGAACGCCCTGCCTCGAGAATTTGATTCAGGGAAGGAACCAGTGTGTAATCTGTGTCTCTTTTGAGTTGTGTGAAACCACAGGGATGTATGCTGTTTGTGCCTATGGAAACGGGGGCATGTTGGTAGTAGACCTGCTTATCCATTTTGAAAGCTCCATTCATGCTGCCTTGAAGCTCCCTGAATTCTCTGCTGTTGGCAGGACCCTGGCTATTGTAGGCATTGGTCTGGGAAGAAAATGAGTTTTCTCTGGCTACACAGGGTGCTTCATTATCCGGGGTGGGCCTCATCTTGCCATGCTCTAGAGCTAAAGGGAATCTCAACGTGAGTCCTTGCCTCGAGGTGAGGCCCTGAGTAGCCAGACAGAAAGGGAGGCATTAAGCTCTTTCCATGAGCTCTTAGTCGCCGTTCTGCTTTATTTTAAAGGAAGTACACTTTTCAGCACTCCTAGGGCCCTCGGGTGAGCATCATTTTCGTTCCAAGATCCCTGAGATCCTCCACACTCCTGTAGGCCTGCTGAGCAACAACGTGGCCCATATGTCCCTCGGAGTTCCTCGGTGTCTGCTGAGTCATGGGCAACACACTGCAGTCTTTCTTAGGATATCTTGATTGAACAGCACTCGCACAGGTTGACGAGCACCGTTTTGGCAAGTTCCACCTTGCTGTGGAAATCGCACACATTCCCTAGTCTGAGCTGCATTGAGGAAAACACTAGGCTTCGCCTTCCTTCCAGGACCTCCTACCTGAAGTCACCCTGCCTCCAGGAGAAAATCGGCTTGCGTTCGTATTGCAACTAAAGCAGAGTTTTTCCTCTAGCACTGCAGGCTTTGGAAGAGGCACCGGCCCCGAGGCCTAACTAGGGCGTTCCTTGGTTGAGGCCGTTCACTAGATGCAGAACCCCGCGCCTCGAGAAGTTGATTCAGGGAAGGAACTAGTGGGTACGCTGTGTCTCTTTTGTCTTGTGAGAAACCAGAGTTTTGTATGCTGCCTGTGCACATGGAAATGGGGTCGTGATGGTACTAGCCTTGCTTTTCTATTTGGAAACCTCCATTCTTGCTGCCGTGAAGCTCCCTGAAATTCTCTGCTGTTGACAGGCCTCGACCCACTGTAGCCATGGGTCTGGGAAGAAAATGAGTTTTCTCTGGCTACACACGGAGCTTCAGTGGCCGGGGTGGAACTCATCCTGCCATGCTCTACAGCTCAAGGAAATCTCAACGTGAGTCCTTGCCTCGAGGTAAGGCCCTGAGTAGCCCTGCAGAAAGGGAGGCATGGAGCGCTTTCCATGAGCTCTTAGTCGCTGTTCTGCTTTACTTTAAAGGAAGTACCCTTTCCAGGACTCCTGGGCCCCTCGGGTGAGCATCATTTTAGTCCAGGATCTCTGAGTACCTCCACACCCCTGCAGGCCTGCTGAGCAACAACGAGGCCCGTTGGTCCCTCGGAGGTCCTCTGTGTCTGCTGAGTCATGGGCAACACCCTGCACTCTTTCTTGGGATATCTTGATTCACAGCACTCGCACAGGTTCAAGAGCCACGTTCTAGCAAGTTCCAACAGGACGTGGAAGTCGCACTCATTCCCTAGTCTGAGCTGCACAGAGAAAAACACTAGGCATCTCCTTCCATCCAGGACCTCCTACCTGAAGTCACCCTGCCTCCAGGAGAAAGACGGCTTGCGCTCCTATTGCAACTAAAGCACAGTTTTTCCTGTAGCACTGCAGGCTTTTGAAGCGGCATGGGCCCAGAGGCTTGGCTAGGGCGTTCCTTGGTGAGGCCGTTCACTAGACGCAGAACACCCTGCCTCGAGAAGTGGATTGAGGGAAGCAACCAGTGTGTAGTCTGTGTCTCTTTTGACTTGTTAGAAACCACAGAGATGTATGCTGCCTCTGCCCATGGAAATGGGGGCATGATGGTACTAGCCTTGCTTTCCATTTGGAAAGCTCCATTCTTGCTGTCGTGAAGCTCCCTGAAATTCTCTGCTGTTGGCCGCCCCGTGACCACCGTAGGCAGGGGTGTGGGAAGAAAATGAGTTTTCTCCGGCTACGCACGGAGCTTCACTGGCCGGGGTGGGGCTCACCTTGCCATGCTCTAGAGCCAAAGGGAATCTCCACGTGAGTCCTTGCCTCGAGGTAAGGCCCTGAGTAGCCCTGCAGAAAGGGAGGCATGCAGCTCTTTCCATGAGCTCTTAGTGGAGGTTCTGCTTTATATGAAAGGAAGGACCCTTTTCAGGACTCCTAGGTCTCTCGGGTGAGCATCCTTTTGCTTCCAAGATCACTGACTCCCTCCACAACCCTGTGGGCCTGCTGAGCAGCACTGAGTCCCATACGTCCCTCGGAGGCCCTCTGTGTCTGCCGAGTCTCGGGCAACACACTATACGTTACTTCAGGAGAGCTCCATTTCCAGAACCCTCGAACAGCATCAGAACCACATTTCTAGGCAGTCCAACATGCCCTGGAAGTCTTCGACATTGCCCTCGTCTGAGCTGCTCTGAGGAAGCACTCTGCTTAGAATTGATCGAGGACCTCGTTCCTGAAGTCACCCTATTCAAGGAGAAATACAGCATCCGAACACGCTGTGTCGCTCACAGGGCAAGCAACGTGAGAACTTGCCTCGAGGTAAGGCCCTGAAATGCTATGCACAAAGCAGAGGCGTGTAGCAGTTTCCATGAGGCCGTAGTCGCTGCCCTGCAGCATTTGAACGCCAGTAGGCTTTTTAGGACACCTAGGTGCCTCGTCCGGTAAACTTATTCCCTGCAAGAACACCGAGTACCCTCAGTCTCACCTGGCCATTCTAAGCAATATCCAGGCCAGGAGCTTTCCGACTCACAGTGTGTATGCCGAGGGAAGGGCTACACAGTGCACTCTTATTGGGACATCTGGATTTAGCCAGCAATCGCACAGATTGACGAGCACCGTTCTAGCAAGTTCCAACATGCCGTGGAAGTCACACTCATTCCCTAGTCTGAGCTGCACAGAGAAAAACACTCGGCTTCTCCTTCCATCCAGGACCTCCTACCTGAAGTCACCCTGCCTCCAGGAGAAAGACGGCTGCGTTCCTATTGCAACGGAAGCACAGTTTCTCCTGTAGCACTGCAGGCTTTTGAATAGGCACGAGCCCAGAGGCCTAGCTAGGGCGTTCCTTTTTTGAGGCCGTTCACTAGAGGTAGAACGCCCTGCCTCGAGAATTTGATTCAGGGAAGGAACCAGTGTGTAATCTGTGTCTCTTTTGAGTTGTGTGAAACCACAGGGATGTATGCTGTTTGTGCCTATGGAAACGGGGGCATGTTGGTAGTAGACCTGCTTATCCATTTTGAAAGCTCCATTCATGCTGCCTTGAAGCTCCCTGAATTCTCTGCTGTTGGCAGGACCCTGGCTATTGTAGGCATTGGTCTGGGAAGAAAATGAGTTTTCTCTGGCTACACAGGGTGCTTCATTATCCGGGGTGGGCCTCATCTTGCCATGCTCTAGAGCTAAAGGGAATCTCAACGTGAGTCCTTGCCTCGAGGTGAGGCCCTGAGTAGCCAGACAGAAAGGGAGGCATTAAGCTCTTTCCATGAGCTCTTAGTCGCCGTTCTGCTTTATTTTAAAGGAAGTACACTTTTCAGCACTCCTAGGGCCCTCGGGTGAGCATCATTTTCGTTCCAAGATCCCTGAGATCCTCCACACTCCTGTAGGCCTGCTGAGCAACAACGTGGCCCATATGTCCCTCGGAGTTCCTCGGTGTCTGCTGAGTCATGGGCAACACACTGCAGTCTTTCTTAGGATATCTTGATTGAACAGCACTCGCACAGGTTGACGAGCACCGTTTTGGCAAGTTCCACCTTGCTGTGGAAATCGCACACATTCCCTAGTCTGAGCTGCATTGAGGAAAACACTAGGCTTCGCCTTCCTTCCAGGACCTCCTACCTGAAGTCACCCTGCCTCCAGGAGAAAATCGGCTTGCGTTCGTATTGCAACTAAAGCAGAGTTTTTCCTCTAGCACTGCAGGCTTTGGAAGAGGCACCGGCCCCGAGGCCTAACTAGGGCGTTCCTTGGTTGAGGCCGTTCACTAGATGCAGAACCCCGCGCCTCGAGAAGTTGATTCAGGGAAGGAACTAGTGGGTACGCTGTGTCTCTTTTGTCTTGTGAGAAACCAGAGTTTTGTATGCTGCCTGTGCACATGGAAATGGGGTCGTGATGGTACTAGCCTTGCTTTTCTATTTGGAAACCTCCATTCTTGCTGCCGTGAAGCTCCCTGAAATTCTCTGCTGTTGACAGGCCTCGACCCACTGTAGCCATGGGTCTGGGAAGAAAATGAGTTTTCTCTGGCTACACACGGAGCTTCAGTGGCCGGGGTGGAACTCATCCTGCCATGCTCTACAGCTCAAGGAAATCTCAACGTGAGTCCTTGCCTCGAGGTAAGGCCCTGAGTAGCCCTGCAGAAAGGGAGGCATGGAGCGCTTTCCATGAGCTCTTAGTCGCTGTTCTGCTTTACTTTAAAGGAAGTACCCTTTCCAGGACTCCTGGGCCCCTCGGGTGAGCATCATTTTAGTCCAGGATCTCTGAGTACCTCCACACCCCTGCAGGCCTGCTGAGCAACAACGAGGCCCATTGGTCCCTCGGAGGTCCTCTGTGTCTGCTGAGTCATGGGCAACACCCTGCACTCTTTCTTGGGATATCTTGATTCACAGCACTCGCACAGGTTCAAGAGCCACGTTCTAGCAAGTTCCAACAGGACGTGGAAGTCGCACTCATTCCCTAGTCTGAGCTGCACAGAGAAAAACACTAGGCATCTCCTTCCATCCAGGACCTCCTACCTGAAGTCACCCTGCCTCCAGGAGAAAGACGGCTTGCGCTCCTATTGCAACTAAAGCACAGTTTTTCCTGTAGCACTGCAGGCTTTTGAAGCGGCATGGGCCCAGAGGCTTGGCTAGGGCGTTCCTTGGTGAGGCCGTTCACTAGACGCAGAACACCCTGCCTCGAGAAGTGGATTGAGGGAAGCAACCAGTGTGTAGTCTGTGTCTCTTTTGACTTGTTAGAAACCACAGAGATGTATGCTGCCTCTGCCCATGGAAATGGGGGCATGATGGTACTAGCCTTGCTTTCCATTTGGAAAGCTCCATTCTTGCTGTCGTGAAGCTCCCTGAAATTCTCTGCTGTTGGCCGCCCCGTGACCACCGTAGGCAGGGGTGTGGGAAGAAAATGAGTTTTCTCCGGCTACGCACGGAGCTTCACTGGCCGGGGTGGGGCTCACCTTGCCATGCTCTAGAGCCAAAGGGAATCTCCACGTGAGTCCTTGCCTCGAGGTAAGGCCCTGAGTAGCCCTGCAGAAAGGGAGGCATGCAGCTCTTTCCATGAGCTCTTAGTGGAGGTTCTGCTTTATATGAAAGGAAGGACCCTTTTCAGGACTCCTAGGTCTCTCGGGTGAGCATCCTTTTGCTTCCAAGATCACTGACTCCCTCCACAACCCTGTGGGCCTGCTGAGCAGCACTGAGTCCCATACGTCCCTCGGAGGCCCTCTGTGTCTGCCGAGTCTCGGGCAACACACTATACGTTACTTCAGGAGAGCTCCATTTCCAGAACCCTCGAACAGCATCAGAACCACATTTCTAGGCAGTCCAACATGCCCTGGAAGTCTTCGACATTGCCCTCGTCTGAGCTGCTCTGAGGAAGCACTCTGCTTAGAATTGATCGAGGACCTCGTTCCTGAAGTCACCCTATTCAAGGAGAAATACAGCATCCGAACACGCTGTGTCGCTCACAGGGCAAGCAACGTGAGAACTTGCCTCGAGGTAAGGCCCTGAAATGCTATGCACAAAGCAGAGGCGTGTAGCAGTTTCCATGAGGCCGTAGTCGCTGCCCTGCAGCATTTGAACGCCAGTAGGCTTTTTAGGACACCTAGGTGCCTCGTCCGGTAAACTTATTCCCTGCAAGAACACCGAGTACCCTCAGTCTCACCTGGCCATTCTAAGCAATATCCAGGCCAGGAGCTTTCCGACTCACAGTGTGTATGCCGAGGGAAGGGCTACACAGTGCACTCTTATTGGGACATCTGGATTTAGCCAGCAATCGCACAGATTGACGAGCACCGTTCTAGCAAGTTCCAACATGCCGTGGAAGTCACACTCATTCCCTAGTCTGAGCTGCACAGAGAAAAACACTCGGCTTCTCCTTCCATCCAGGACCTCCTACCTGAAGTCACCCTGCCTCCAGGAGAAAGACGGCTGCGTTCCTATTGCAACGGAAGCACAGTTTCTCCTGTAGCACTGCAGGCTTTTGAATAGGCACGAGCCCAGAGGCCTAGCTAGGGCGTTCCTTTTTTGAGGCCGTTCACTAGAGGTAGAACGCCCTGCCTCGAGAATTTGATTCAGGGAAGGAACCAGTGTGTAATCTGTGTCTCTTTTGAGTTGTGTGAAACCACAGGGATGTATGCTGTTTGTGCCTATGGAAACGGGGGCATGTTGGTAGTAGACCTGCTTATCCATTTTGAAAGCTCCATTCATGCTGCCTTGAAGCTCCCTGAATTCTCTGCTGTTGGCAGGACCCTGGCTATTGTAGGCATTGGTCTGGGAAGAAAATGAGTTTTCTCTGGCTACACAGGGTGCTTCATTATCCGGGGTGGGCCTCATCTTGCCATGCTCTAGAGCTAAAGGGAATCTCAACGTGAGTCCTTGCCTCGAGGTGAGGCCCTGAGTAGCCAGACAGAAAGGGAGGCATTAAGCTCTTTCCATGAGCTCTTAGTCGCCGTTCTGCTTTATTTTAAAGGAAGTACACTTTTCAGCACTCCTAGGGCCCTCGGGTGAGCATCATTTTCGTTCCAAGATCCCTGAGATCCTCCACACTCCTGTAGGCCTGCTGAGCAACAACGTGGCCCATATGTCCCTCGGAGTTCCTCGGTGTCTGCTGAGTCATGGGCAACACACTGCAGTCTTTCTTAGGATATCTTGATTGAACAGCACTCGCACAGGTTGACGAGCACCGTTTTGGCAAGTTCCACCTTGCTGTGGAAATCGCACACATTCCCTAGTCTGAGCTGCATTGAGGAAAACACTAGGCTTCGCCTTCCTTCCAGGACCTCCTACCTGAAGTCACCCTGCCTCCAGGAGAAAATCGGCTTGCGTTCGTATTGCAACTAAAGCAGAGTTTTTCCTCTAGCACTGCAGGCTTTGGAAGAGGCACCGGCCCCGAGGCCTAACTAGGGCGTTCCTTGGTTGAGGCCGTTCACTAGATGCAGAACCCCGCGCCTCGAGAAGTTGATTCAGGGAAGGAACTAGTGGGTACGCTGTGTCTCTTTTGTCTTGTGAGAAACCAGAGTTTTGTATGCTGCCTGTGCACATGGAAATGGGGTCGTGATGGTACTAGCCTTGCTTTTCTATTTGGAAACCTCCATTCTTGCTGCCGTGAAGCTCCCTGAAATTCTCTGCTGTTGACAGGCCTCGACCCACTGTAGCCATGGGTCTGGGAAGAAAATGAGTTTTCTCTGGCTACACACGGAGCTTCAGTGGCCGGGGTGGAACTCATCCTGCCATGCTCTACAGCTCAAGGAAATCTCAACGTGAGTCCTTGCCTCGAGGTAAGGCCCTGAGTAGCCCTGCAGAAAGGGAGGCATGGAGCGCTTTCCATGAGCTCTTAGTCGCTGTTCTGCTTTACTTTAAAGGAAGTACCCTTTCCAGGACTCCTGGGCCCCTCGGGTGAGCATCATTTTAGTCCAGGATCTCTGAGTACCTCCACACCCCTGCAGGCCTGCTGAGCAACAACGAGGCCCATTGGTCCCTCGGAGGTCCTCTGTGTCTGCTGAGTCATGGGCAACACCCTGCACTCTTTCTTGGGATATCTTGATTCACAGCACTCGCACAGGTTCAAGAGCCACGTTCTAGCAAGTTCCAACAGGACGTGGAAGTCGCACTCATTCCCTAGTCTGAGCTGCACAGAGAAAAACACTAGGCATCTCCTTCCATCCAGGACCTCCTACCTGAAGTCACCCTGCCTCCAGGAGAAAGACGGCTTGCGCTCCTATTGCAACTAAAGCACAGTTTTTCCTGTAGCACTGCAGGCTTTTGAAGCGGCATGGGCCCAGAGGCTTGGCTAGGGCGTTCCTTGGTGAGGCCGTTCACTAGACGCAGAACACCCTGCCTCGAGAAGTGGATTGAGGGAAGCAACCAGTGTGTAGTCTGTGTCTCTTTTGACTTGTTAGAAACCACAGAGATGTATGCTGCCTCTGCCCATGGAAATGGGGGCATGATGGTACTAGCCTTGCTTTCCATTTGGAAAGCTCCATTCTTGCTGTCGTGAAGCTCCCTGAAATTCTCTGCTGTTGGCCGCCCCGTGACCACCGTAGGCAGGGGTGTGGGAAGAAAATGAGTTTTCTCCGGCTACGCACGGAGCTTCACTGGCCGGGGTGGGGCTCACCTTGCCATGCTCTAGAGCCAAAGGGAATCTCCACGTGAGTCCTTGCCTCGAGGTAAGGCCCTGAGTAGCCCTGCAGAAAGGGAGGCATGCAGCTCTTTCCATGAGCTCTTAGTGGAGGTTCTGCTTTATATGAAAGGAAGGACCCTTTTCAGGACTCCTAGGTCTCTCGGGTGAGCATCCTTTTGCTTCCAAGATCACTGACTCCCTCCACAACCCTGTGGGCCTGCTGAGCAGCACTGAGTCCCATACGTCCCTCGGAGGCCCTCTGTGTCTGCCGAGTCTCGGGCAACACACTATACGTTACTTCAGGAGAGCTCCATTTCCAGAACCCTCGAACAGCATCAGAACCACATTTCTAGGCAGTCCAACATGCCCTGGAAGTCTTCGACATTGCCCTCGTCTGAGCTGCTCTGAGGAAGCACTCTGCTTAGAATTGATCGAGGACCTCGTTCCTGAAGTCACCCTATTCAAGGAGAAATACAGCATCCGAACACGCTGTGTCGCTCACAGGGCAAGCAACGTGAGAACTTGCCTCGAGGTAAGGCCCTGAAATGCTATGCACAAAGCAGAGGCGTGTAGCAGTTTCCATGAGGCCGTAGTCGCTGCCCTGCAGCATTTGAACGCCAGTAGGCTTTTTAGGACACCTAGGTGCCTCGTCCGGTAAACTTATTCCCTGCAAGAACACCGAGTACCCTCAGTCTCACCTGGCCATTCTAAGCAATATCCAGGCCAGGAGCTTTCCGACTCACAGTGTGTATGCCGAGGGAAGGGCTACACAGTGCACTCTTATTGGGACATCTGGATTTAGCCAGCAATCGCACAGATTGACGAGCACCGTTCTAGCAAGTTCCAACATGCCGTGGAAGTCACACTCATTCCCTAGTCTGAGCTGCACAGAGAAAAACACTCGGCTTCTCCTTCCATCCAGGACCTCCTACCTGAAGTCACCCTGCCTCCAGGAGAAAGACGGCTGCGTTCCTATTGCAACGGAAGCACAGTTTCTCCTGTAGCACTGCAGGCTTTTGAATAGGCACGAGCCCAGAGGCCTAGCTAGGGCGTTCCTTTTTTGAGGCCGTTCACTAGAGGTAGAACGCCCTGCCTCGAGAATTTGATTCAGGGAAGGAACCAGTGTGTAATCTGTGTCTCTTTTGAGTTGTGTGAAACCACAGGGATGTATGCTGTTTGTGCCTATGGAAACGGGGGCATGTTGGTAGTAGACCTGCTTATCCATTTTGAAAGCTCCATTCATGCTGCCTTGAAGCTCCCTGAATTCTCTGCTGTTGGCAGGACCCTGGCTATTGTAGGCATTGGTCTGGGAAGAAAATGAGTTTTCTCTGGCTACACAGGGTGCTTCATTATCCGGGGTGGGCCTCATCTTGCCATGCTCTAGAGCTAAAGGGAATCTCAACGTGAGTCCTTGCCTCGAGGTGAGGCCCTGAGTAGCCAGACAGAAAGGGAGGCATTAAGCTCTTTCCATGAGCTCTTAGTCGCCGTTCTGCTTTATTTTAAAGGAAGTACACTTTTCAGCACTCCTAGGGCCCTCGGGTGAGCATCATTTTCGTTCCAAGATCCCTGAGATCCTCCACACTCCTGTAGGCCTGCTGAGCAACAACGTGGCCCATATGTCCCTCGGAGTTCCTCGGTGTCTGCTGAGTCATGGGCAACACACTGCAGTCTTTCTTAGGATATCTTGATTGAACAGCACTCGCACAGGTTGACGAGCACCGTTTTGGCAAGTTCCACCTTGCTGTGGAAATCGCACACATTCCCTAGTCTGAGCTGCATTGAGGAAAACACTAGGCTTCGCCTTCCTTCCAGGACCTCCTACCTGAAGTCACCCTGCCTCCAGGAGAAACTCGGCTTGCGTTCGTATTGCAACTAAAGCAGAGTTTTTCCTCTAGCACTGCAGGCTTTGGAAGAGGCACCGGCCCCGAGGCCTAACTAGGGCGTTCCTTGGTTGAGGCCGTTCACTAGATGCAGAACCCCGCGCCTCGAGAAGTTGATTCAGGGAAGGAACTAGTGGGTACGCTGTGTCTCTTTTGTCTTGTGAGAAACCAGAGTTTTGTATGCTGCCTGTGCACATGGAAATGGGGTCGTGATGGTACTAGCCTTGCTTTTCTATTTGGAAACCTCCATTCTTGCTGCCGTGAAGCTCCCTGAAATTCTCTGCTGTTGACAGGCCTCGACCCACTGTAGCCATGGGTCTGGGAAGAAAATGAGTTTTCTCTGGCTACACACGGAGCTTCAGTGGCCGGGGTGGAACTCATCCTGCCATGCTCTACAGCTCAAGGAAATCTCAACGTGAGTCCTTGCCTCGAGGTAAGGCCCTGAGTAGCCCTGCAGAAAGGGAGGCATGGAGCGCTTTCCATGAGCTCTTAGTCGCTGTTCTGCTTTACTTTAAAGGAAGTACCCTTTCCAGGACTCCTGGGCCCCTCGGGTGAGCATCATTTTAGTCCAGGATCTCTGAGTACCTCCACACCCCTGCAGGCCTGCTGAGCAACAACGAGGCCCATTGGTCCCTCGGAGGTCCTCTGTGTCTGCTGAGTCATGGGCAACACCCTGCACTCTTTCTTGGGATATCTTGATTCACAGCACTCGCACAGGTTCAAGAGCCACGTTCTAGCAAGTTCCAACAGGACGTGGAAGTCGCACTCATTCCCTAGTCTGAGCTGCACAGAGAAAAACACTAGGCATCTCCTTCCATCCAGGACCTCCTACCTGAAGTCACCCTGCCTCCAGGAGAAAGACGGCTTGCGCTCCTATTGCAACTAAAGCACAGTTTTTCCTGTAGCACTGCAGGCTTTTGAAGCGGCATGGGCCCAGAGGCTTGGCTAGGGCGTTCCTTGGTGAGGCCGTTCACTAGACGCAGAACACCCTGCCTCGAGAAGTGGATTGAGGGAAGCAACCAGTGTGTAGTCTGTGTCTCTTTTGACTTGTTAGAAACCACAGAGATGTATGCTGCCTCTGCCCATGGAAATGGGGGCATGATGGTACTAGCCTTGCTTTCCATTTGGAAAGCTCCATTCTTGCTGTCGTGAAGCTCCCTGAAATTCTCTGCTGTTGGCCGCCCCGTGACCACCGTAGGCAGGGGTGTGGGAAGAAAATGAGTTTTCTCCGGCTACGCACGGAGCTTCACTGGCCGGGGTGGGGCTCACCTTGCCATGCTCTAGAGCCAAAGGGAATCTCCACGTGAGTCCTTGCCTCGAGGTAAGGCCCTGAGTAGCCCTGCAGAAAGGGAGGCATGCAGCTCTTTCCATGAGCTCTTAGTGGAGGTTCTGCTTTATATGAAAGGAAGGACCCTTTTCAGGACTCCTAGGTCTCTCGGGTGAGCATCCTTTTGCTTCCAAGATCACTGACTCCCTCCACAACCCTGTGGGCCTGCTGAGCAGCACTGAGTCCCATACGTCCCTCGGAGGCCCTCTGTGTCTGCCGAGTCTCGGGCAACACACTATACGTTACTTCAGGAGAGCTCCATTTCCAGAACCCTCGAACAGCATCAGAACCACATTTCTAGGCAGTCCAACATGCCCTGGAAGTCTTCGACATTGCCCTCGTCTGAGCTGCTCTGAGGAAGCACTCTGCTTAGAATTGATCGAGGACCTCGTTCCTGAAGTCACCCTATTCAAGGAGAAATACAGCATCCGAACACGCTGTGTCGCTCACAGGGCAAGCAACGTGAGAACTTGCCTCGAGGTAAGGCCCTGAAATGCTATGCACAAAGCAGAGGCGTGTAGCAGTTTCCATGAGGCCGTAGTCGCTGCCCTGCAGCATTTGAACGCCAGTAGGCTTTTTAGGACACCTAGGTGCCTCGTCCGGTAAACTTATTCCCTGCAAGAACACCGAGTACCCTCAGTCTCACCTGGCCATTCTAAGCAATATCCAGGCCAGGAGCTTTCCGACTCACAGTGTGTATGCCGAGGGAAGGGCTACACAGTGCACTCTTATTGGGACATCTGGATTTAGCCAGCAATCGCACAGATTGACGAGCACCGTTCTAGCAAGTTCCAACATGCCGTGGAAGTCACACTCATTCCCTAGTCTGAGCTGCACAGAGAAAAACACTCGGCTTCTCCTTCCATCCAGGACCTCCTACCTGAAGTCACCCTGCCTCCAGGAGAAAGACGGCTGCGTTCCTATTGCAACGGAAGCACAGTTTCTCCTGTAGCACTGCAGGCTTTTGAATAGGCACGAGCCCAGAGGCCTAGCTAGGGCGTTCCTTTTTTGAGGCCGTTCACTAGAGGTAGAACGCCCTGCCTCGAGAATTTGATTCAGGGAAGGAACCAGTGTGTAATCTGTGTCTCTTTTGAGTTGTGTGAAACCACAGGGATGTATGCTGTTTGTGCCTATGGAAACGGGGGCATGTTGGTAGTAGACCTGCTTATCCATTTTGAAAGCTCCATTCATGCTGCCTTGAAGCTCCCTGAATTCTCTGCTGTTGGCAGGACCCTGGCTATTGTAGGCATTGGTCTGGGAAGAAAATGAGTTTTCTCTGGCTACACAGGGTGCTTCATTATCCGGGGTGGGCCTCATCTTGCCATGCTCTAGAGCTAAAGGGAATCTCAACGTGAGTCCTTGCCTCGAGGTGAGGCCCTGAGTAGCCAGACAGAAAGGGAGGCATTAAGCTCTTTCCATGAGCTCTTAGTCGCCGTTCTGCTTTATTTTAAAGGAAGTACACTTTTCAGCACTCCTAGGGCCCTCGGGTGAGCATCATTTTCGTTCCAAGATCCCTGAGATCCTCCACACTCCTGTAGGCCTGCTGAGCAACAACGTGGCCCATATGTCCCTCGGAGTTCCTCGGTGTCTGCTGAGTCATGGGCAACACACTGCAGTCTTTCTTAGGATATCTTGATTGAACAGCACTCGCACAGGTTGACGAGCACCGTTTTGGCAAGTTCCACCTTGCTGTGGAAATCGCACACATTCCCTAGTCTGAGCTGCATTGAGGAAAACACTAGGCTTCGCCTTCCTTCCAGGACCTCCTACCTGAAGTCACCCTGCCTCCAGGAGAAACTCGGCTTGCGTTCGTATTGCAACTAAAGCAGAGTTTTTCCTCTAGCACTGCAGGCTTTGGAAGAGGCACCGGCCCCGAGGCCTAACTAGGGCGTTCCTTGGTTGAGGCCGTTCACTAGATGCAGAACCCCGCGCCTCGAGAAGTTGATTCAGGGAAGGAACTAGTGGGTACGCTGTGTCTCTTTTGTCTTGTGAGAAACCAGAGTTTTGTATGCTGCCTGTGCACATGGAAATGGGGTCGTGATGGTACTAGCCTTGCTTTTCTATTTGGAAACCTCCATTCTTGCTGCCGTGAAGCTCCCTGAAATTCTCTGCTGTTGACAGGCCTCGACCCACTGTAGCCATGGGTCTGGGAAGAAAATGAGTTTTCTCTGGCTACACACGGAGCTTCAGTGGCCGGGGTGGAACTCATCCTGCCATGCTCTACAGCTCAAGGAAATCTCAACGTGAGTCCTTGCCTCGAGGTAAGGCCCTGAGTAGCCCTGCAGAAAGGGAGGCATGGAGCGCTTTCCATGAGCTCTTAGTCGCTGTTCTGCTTTACTTTAAAGGAAGTACCCTTTCCAGGACTCCTGGGCCCCTCGGGTGAGCATCATTTTAGTCCAGGATCTCTGAGTACCTCCACACCCCTGCAGGCCTGCTGAGCAACAACGAGGCCCGTTGGTCCCTCGGAGGTCCTCTGTGTCTGCTGAGTCATGGGCAACACCCTGCACTCTTTCTTGGGATATCTTGATTCACAGCACTCGCACAGGTTCAAGAGCCACGTTCTAGCAAGTTCCAACAGGACGTGGAAGTCGCACTCATTCCCTAGTCTGAGCTGCACAGAGAAAAACACTAGGCATCTCCTTCCATCCAGGACCTCCTACCTGAAGTCACCCTGCCTCCAGGAGAAAGACGGCTTGCGCTCCTATTGCAACTAAAGCACAGTTTTTCCTGTAGCACTGCAGGCTTTTGAAGCGGCATGGGCCCAGAGGCTTGGCTACGGCGTTCCTTGGTGAGGCCGTTCACTAGACGCAGAACACCCTGCCTCGAGAAGTGGATTGAGGGAAGCAACCAGTGTGTAGTCTGTGTCTCTTTTGACTTGTTAGAAACCACAGAGATGTATGCTGCCTCTGCCCATGGAAATGGGGGCATGATGGTACTAGCCTTGCTTTCCATTTGGAAAGCTCCATTCTTGCTGTCGTGAAGCTCCCTGAAATTCTCTGCTGTTGGCCGCCCCGTGACCACCGTAGGCAGGGGTGTGGGAAGAAAATGAGTTTTCTCCGGCTACGCACGGAGCTTCACTGGCCGGGGTGGGGCTCACCTTGCCATGCTCTAGAGCCAAAGGGAATCTCCACGTGAGTCCTTGCCTCGAGGTAAGGCCCTGAGTAGCCCTGCAGAAAGGGAGGCATGCAGCTCTTTCCATGAGCTCTTAGTGGAGGTTCTGCTTTATATGAAAGGAAGGACCCTTTTCAGGACTCCTAGGTCTCTCGGGTGAGCATCCTTTTGCTTCCAAGATCACTGACTCCCTCCACAACCCTGTGGGCCTGCTGAGCAGCACTGAGTCCCATACGTCCCTCGGAGGCCCTCTGTGTCTGCCGAGTCTCGGGCAACACACTATACGTTACTTCAGGAGAGCTCCATTTCCAGAACCCTCGAACAGCATCAGAACCACATTTCTAGGCAGTCCAACATGCCCTGGAAGTCTTCGACATTGCCCTCGTCTGAGCTGCTCTGAGGAAGCACTCTGCTTAGAATTGATCGAGGACCTCGTTCCTGAAGTCACCCTATTCAAGGAGAAATACAGCATCCGAACACGCTGTGTCGCTCACAGGGCAAGCAACGTGAGAACTTGCCTCGAGGTAAGGCCCTGAAATGCTATGCACAAAGCAGAGGCGTGTAGCAGTTTCCATGAGGCCGTAGTCGCTGCCCTGCAGCATTTGAACGCCAGTAGGCTTTTTAGGACACCTAGGTGCCTCGTCCGGTAAACTTATTCCCTGCAAGAACACCGAGTACCCTCAGTCTCACCTGGCCATTCTAAGCAATATCCAGGCCAGGAGCTTTCCGACTCACAGTGTGTATGCCGAGGGAAGGGCTACACAGTGCACTCTTATTGGGACATCTGGATTTAGCCAGCAATCGCACAGATTGACGAGCACCGTTCTAGCAAGTTCCAACATGCCGTGGAAGTCACACTCATTCCCTAGTCTGAGCTGCACAGAGAAAAACACTCGGCTTCTCCTTCCATCCAGGACCTCCTACCTGAAGTCACCCTGCCTCCAGGAGAAAGACGGCTGCGTTCCTATTGCAACGGAAGCACAGTTTCTCCTGTAGCACTGCAGGCTTTTGAATAGGCACGAGCCCAGAGGCCTAGCTAGGGCGTTCCTTTTTTGAGGCCGTTCACTAGAGGTAGAACGCCCTGCCTCGAGAATTTGATTCAGGGAAGGAACCAGTGTGTAATCTGTGTCTCTTTTGAGTTGTGTGAAACCACAGGGATGTATGCTGTTTGTGCCTATGGAAACGGGGGCATGTTGGTAGTAGACCTGCTTATCCATTTTGAAAGCTCCATTCATGCTGCCTTGAAGCTCCCTGAATTCTCTGCTGTTGGCAGGACCCTGGCTATTGTAGGCATTGGTCTGGGAAGAAAATGAGTTTTCTCTGGCTACACAGGGTGCTTCATTATCCGGGGTGGGCCTCATCTTGCCATGCTCTAGAGCTAAAGGGAATCTCAACGTGAGTCCTTGCCTCGAGGTGAGGCCCTGAGTAGCCAGACAGAAAGGGAGGCATTAAGCTCTTTCCATGAGCTCTTAGTCGCCGTTCTGCTTTATTTTAAAGGAAGTACACTTTTCAGCACTCCTAGGGCCCTCGGGTGAGCATCATTTTCGTTCCAAGATCCCTGAGATCCTCCACACTCCTGTAGGCCTGCTGAGCAACAACGTGGCCCATATGTCCCTCGGAGTTCCTCGGTGTCTGCTGAGTCAATGGCAACACACTGCAGTCTTTCTTAGGATATCTTGATTGAACAGCACTCGCACAGGTTGACGAGCACCGTTTTGGCAAGTTCCACCTTGCTGTGGAAATCGCACACATTCCCTAGTCTGAGCTGCATTGAGGAAAACACTAGGCTTCGCCTTCCTTCCAGGACCTCCTACCTGAAGTCACCCTGCCTCCAGGAGAAAATCGGCTTGCGTTCGTATTGCAACTAAAGCAGAGTTTTTCCTCTAGCACTGCAGGCTTTGGAAGAGGCACCGGCCCCGAGGCCTAACTAGGGCGTTCCTTGGTTGAGGCCGTTCACTAGATGCAGAACCCCGCGCCTCGAGAAGTTGATTCAGGGAAGGAACTAGTGGGTACGCTGTGTCTCTTTTGTCTTGTGAGAAACCAGAGTTTTGTATGCTGCCTGTGCACATGGAAATGGGGTCGTGATGGTACTAGCCTTGCTTTTCTATTTGGAAACCTCCATTCTTGCTGCCGTGAAGCTCCCTGAAATTCTCTGCTGTTGACAGGCCTCGACCCACTGTAGCCATGGGTCTGGGAAGAAAATGAGTTTTCTCTGGCTACACACGGAGCTTCAGTGGCCGGGGTGGAACTCATCCTGCCATGCTCTACAGCTCAAGGAAATCTCAACGTGAGTCCTTGCCTCGAGGTAAGGCCCTGAGTAGCCCTGCAGAAAGGGAGGCATGGAGCGCTTTCCATGAGCTCTTAGTCGCTGTTCTGCTTTACTTTAAAGGAAGTACCCTTTCCAGGACTCCTGGGCCCCTCGGGTGAGCATCATTTTAGTCCAGGATCTCTGAGTACCTCCACACCCCTGCAGGCCTGCTGAGCAACAACGAGGCCCGTTGGTCCCTCGGAGGTCCTCTGTGTCTGCTGAGTCATGGGCAACACCCTGCACTCTTTCTTGGGATATCTTGATTCACAGCACTCGCACAGGTTCAAGAGCCACGTTCTAGCAAGTTCCAACAGGACGTGGAAGTCGCACTCATTCCCTAGTCTGAGCTGCACAGAGAAAAACACTAGGCATCTCCTTCCATCCAGGACCTCCTACCTGAAGTCACCCTGCCTCCAGGAGAAAGACGGCTTGCGCTCCTATTGCAACTAAAGCACAGTTTTTCCTGTAGCACTGCAGGCTTTTGAAGCGGCATGGGCCCAGAGGCTTGGCTACGGCGTTCCTTGGTGAGGCCGTTCACTAGACGCAGAACACCCTGCCTCGAGAAGTGGATTGAGGGAAGCAACCAGTGTGTAGTCTGTGTCTCTTTTGACTTGTTAGAAACCACAGAGATGTATGCTGCCTCTGCCCATGGAAATGGGGGCATGATGGTACTAGCCTTGCTTTCCATTTGGAAAGCTCCATTCTTGCTGTCGTGAAGCTCCCTGAAATTCTCTGCTGTTGGCCGCCCCGTGACCACCGTAGGCAGGGGTGTGGGAAGAAAATGAGTTTTCTCCGGCTACGCACGGAGCTTCACTGGCCGGGGTGGGGCTCACCTTGCCATGCTCTAGAGCCAAAGGGAATCTCCACGTGAGTCCTTGCCTCGAGGTAAGGCCCTGAGTAGCCCTGCAGAAAGGGAGGCATGCAGCTCTTTCCATGAGCTCTTAGTGGAGGTTCTGCTTTATATGAAAGGAAGGACCCTTTTCAGGACTCCTAGGTCTCTCGGGTGAGCATCCTTTTGCTTCCAAGATCACTGACTCCCTCCACAACCCTGTGGGCCTGCTGAGCAGCACTGAGTCCCATACGTCCCTCGGAGGCCCTCTGTGTCTGCCGAGTCTCGGGCAACACACTATACGTTACTTCAGGAGAGCTCCATTTCCAGAACCCTCGAACAGCATCAGAACCACATTTCTAGGCAGTCCAACATGCCCTGGAAGTCTTCGACATTGCCCTCGTCTGAGCTGCTCTGAGGAAGCACTCTGCTTAGAATTGATCGAGGACCTCGTTCCTGAAGTCACCCTATTCAAGGAGAAATACAGCATCCGAACACGCTGTGTCGCTCACAGGGCAAGCAACGTGAGAACTTGCCTCGAGGTAAGGCCCTGAAATGCTATGCACAAAGCAGAGGCGTGTAGCAGTTTCCATGAGGCCGTAGTCGCTGCCCTGCAGCATTTGAACGCCAGTAGGCTTTTTAGGACACCTAGGTGCCTCGTCCGGTAAACTTATTCCCTGCAAGAACACCGAGTACCCTCAGTCTCACCTGGACATTCTAAGCAATATCCAGGCCAGGAGCTTTCCGACTCACAGTGTGTATGCCGAGGGAAGGGCTACACAGTGCACTCTTATTGGGACATCTGGATTTAGCCAGCAATCGCACAGATTGACGAGCACCGTTCTAGCAAGTTCCAACATGCCGTGGAAGTCACACTCATTCCCTAGTCTGAGCTGCACAGAGAAAAACACTCGGCTTCTCCTTCCATCCAGGACCTCCTACCTGAAGTCACCCTGCCTCCAGGAGAAAGACGGCTGCGTTCCTATTGCAACGGAAGCACAGTTTCTCCTGTAGCACTGCAGGCTTTTGAATAGGCACGAGCCCAGAGGCCTAGCTAGGGCGTTCCTTTTTTGAGGCCGTTCACTAGAGGTAGAACGCCCTGCCTCGAGAATTTGATTCAGGGAAGGAACCAGTGTGTAATCTGTGTCTCTTTTGAGTTGTGTGAAACCACAGGGATGTATGCTGTTTGTGCCTATGGAAACGGGGGCATGTTGGTAGTAGACTTGCTTATCCATTTTGAAAGCTCCATTCATGCTGCCTTGAAGCTCCCTGAATTCTCTGCTGTTGGCAGGACCCTGGCTATTGTAGGCATTGGTCTGGGAAGAAAATGAGTTTTCTCTGGCTACACAGGGTGCTTCATTATCCGGGGTGGGCCTCATCTTGCCATGCTCTAGAGCTAAAGGGAATCTCAACGTGAGTCCTTGCCTCGAGGTGAGGCCCTGAGTAGCCAGACAGAAAGGGAGGCATTAAGCTCTTTCCATGAGCTCTTAGTCGCCGTTCTGCTTTATTTTAAAGGAAGTACACTTTTCAGCACTCCTAGGGCCCTCGGGTGAGCATCATTTTCGTTCCAAGATCCCTGAGATCCTCCACACTCCTGTAGGCCTGCTGAGCAACAACGTGGCCCATATGTCCCTCGGAGTTCCTCGGTGTCTGCTGAGTCAATGGCAACACACTGCAGTCTTTCTTAGGATATCTTGATTGAACAGCACTCGCACAGGTTGACGAGCACCGTTTTGGCAAGTTCCACCTTGCTGTGGAAATCGCACACATTCCCTAGTCTGAGCTGCATTGAGGAAAACACTAGGCTTCGCCTTCCTTCCAGGACCTCCTACCTGAAGTCACCCTGCCTCCAGGAGAAAATCGGCTTGCGTTCGTATTGCAACTAAAGCAGAGTTTTTCCTCTAGCACTGCAGGCTTTGGAAGAGGCACCGGCCCCGAGGCCTAACTAGGGCGTTCCTTGGTTGAGGCCGTTCACTAGATGCAGAACCCCGCGCCTCGAGAAGTTGATTCAGGGAAGGAACTAGTGGGTACGCTGTGTCTCTTTTGTCTTGTGAGAAACCAGAGTTTTGTATGCTGCCTGTGCACATGGAAATGGGGTCGTGATGGTACTAGCCTTGCTTTTCTATTTGGAAACCTCCATTCTTGCTGCCGTGAAGCTCCCTGAAATTCTCTGCTGTTGACAGGCCTCGACCCACTGTAGCCATGGGTCTGGGAAGAAAATGAGTTTTCTCTGGCTACACACGGAGCTTCAGTGGCCGGGGTGGAACTCATCCTGCCATGCTCTACAGCTCAAGGAAATCTCAACGTGAGTCCTTGCCTCGAGGTAAGGCCCTGAGTAGCCCTGCAGAAAGGGAGGCATGGAGCGCTTTCCATGAGCTCTTAGTCGCTGTTCTGCTTTACTTTAAAGGAAGTACCCTTTCCAGGACTCCTGGGCCCCTCGGGTGAGCATCATTTTAGTCCAGGATCTCTGAGTACCTCCACACCCCTGCAGGCCTGCTGAGCAACAACGAGGCCCGTTGGTCCCTCGGAGGTCCTCTGTGTCTGCTGAGTCATGGGCAACACCCTGCACTCTTTCTTGGGATATCTTGATTCACAGCACTCGCACAGGTTCAAGAGCCACGTTCTAGCAAGTTCCAACAGGACGTGGAAGTCGCACTCATTCCCTAGTCTGAGCTGCACAGAGAAAAACACTAGGCATCTCCTTCCATCCAGGACCTCCTACCTGAAGTCACCCTGCCTCCAGGAGAAAGACGGCTTGCGCTCCTATTGCAACTAAAGCACAGTTTTTCCTGTAGCACTGCAGGCTTTTGAAGCGGCATGGGCCCAGAGGCTTGGCTAGGGCGTTCCTTGGTGAGGCCGTTCACTAGACGCAGAACACCCTGCCTCGAGAAGTGGATTGAGGGAAGCAACCAGTGTGTAGTCTGTGTCTCTTTTGACTTGTTAGAAACCACAGAGATGTATGCTGCCTCTGCCCATGGAAATGGGGGCATGATGGTACTAGCCTTGCTTTCCATTTGGAAAGCTCCATTCTTGCTGTCGTGAAGCTCCCTGAAATTCTCTGCTGTTGGCCGCCCCGTGACCACCGTAGGCAGGGGTGTGGGAAGAAAATGAGTTTTCTCCGGCTACGCACGGAGCTTCACTGGCCGGGGTGGGGCTCACCTTGCCATGCTCTAGAGCCAAAGGGAATCTCCACGTGAGTCCTTGCCTCGAGGTAAGGCCCTGAGTAGCCCTGCAGAAAGGGAGGCATGCAGCTCTTTCCATGAGCTCTTAGTGGAGGTTCTGCTTTATATGAAAGGAAGGACCCTTTTCAGGACTCCTAGGTCTCTCGGGTGAGCATCCTTTTGCTTCCAAGATCACTGACTCCCTCCACAACCCTGTGGGCCTGCTGAGCAGCACTGAGTCCCATACGTCCCTCGGAGGCCCTCTGTGTCTGCCGAGTCTCGGGCAACACACTATACGTTACTTCAGGAGAGCTCCATTTCCAGAACCCTCGAACAGCATCAGAACCACATTTCTAGGCAGTCCAACATGCCCTGGAAGTCTTCGACATTGCCCTCGTCTGAGCTGCTCTGAGGAAGCACTCTGCTTAGAATTGATCGAGGACCTCGTTCCTGAAGTCACCCTATTCAAGGAGAAATACAGCATCCGAACACGCTGTGTCGCTCACAGGGCAAGCAACGTGAGAACTTGCCTCGAGGTAAGGCCCTGAAATGCTATGCACAAAGCAGAGGCGTGTAGCAGTTTCCATGAGGCCGTAGTCGCTGCCCTGCAGCATTTGAACGCCAGTAGGCTTTTTAGGACACCTAGGTGCCTCGTCCGGTAAACTTATTCCCTGCAAGAACACCGAGTACCCTCAGTCTCACCTGGCCATTCTAAGCAATATCCAGGCCAGGAGCTTTCCGACTCACAGTGTGTATGCCGAGGGAAGGGCTACACAGTGCACTCTTATTGGGACATCTGGATTTAGCCAGCAATCGCACAGATTGACGAGCACCGTTCTAGCAAGTTCCAACATGCCGTGGAAGTCACACTCATTCCCTAGTCTGAGCTGCACAGAGAAAAACACTCGGCTTCTCCTTCCATCCAGGACCTCCTACCTGAAGTCACCCTGCCTCCAGGAGAAAGACGGCTGCGTTCCTATTGCAACGGAAGCACAGTTTCTCCTGTAGCACTGCAGGCTTTTGAATAGGCACGAGCCCAGAGGCCTAGCTAGGGCGTTCCTTTTTTGAGGCCGTTCACTAGAGGTAGAACGCCCTGCCTCGAGAATTTGATTCAGGGAAGGAACCAGTGTGTAATCTGTGTCTCTTTTGAGTTGTGTGAAACCACAGGGATGTATGCTGTTTGTGCCTATGGAAACGGGGGCATGTTGGTAGTAGACCTGCTTATCCATTTTGAAAGCTCCATTCATGCTGCCTTGAAGCTCCCTGAATTCTCTGCTGTTGGCAGGACCCTGGCTATTGTAGGCATTGGTCTGGGAAGAAAATGAGTTTTCTCTGGCTACACAGGGTGCTTCATTATCCGGGGTGGGCCTCATCTTGCCATGCTCTAGAGCTAAAGGGAATCTCAACGTGAGTCCTTGCCTCGAGGTGAGGCCCTGAGTAGCCAGACAGAAAGGGAGGCATTAAGCTCTTTCCATGAGCTCTTAGTCGCCGTTCTGCTTTATTTTAAAGGAAGTACACTTTTCAGCACTCCTAGGGCCCTCGGGTGAGCATCATTTTCGTTCCAAGATCCCTGAGATCCTCCACACTCCTGTAGGCCTGCTGAGCAACAACGTGGCCCATATGTCCCTCGGAGTTCCTCGGTGTCTGCTGAGTCAATGGCAACACACTGCAGTCTTTCTTAGGATATCTTGATTGAACAGCACTCGCACAGGTTGACGAGCACCGTTTTGGCAAGTTCCACCTTGCTGTGGAAATCGCACACATTCCCTAGTCTGAGCTGCATTGAGGAAAACACTAGGCTTCGCCTTCCTTCCAGGACCTCCTACCTGAAGTCACCCTGCCTCCAGGAGAAAATCGGCTTGCGTTCGTATTGCAACTAAAGCAGAGTTTTTCCTCTAGCACTGCAGGCTTTGGAAGAGGCACCGGCCCCGAGGCCTAACTAGGGCGTTCCTTGGTTGAGGCCGTTCACTAGATGCAGAACCCCGCGCCTCGAGAAGTTGATTCAGGGAAGGAACTAGTGGGTACGCTGTGTCTCTTTTGTCTTGTGAGAAACCAGAGTTTTGTATGCTGCCTGTGCACATGGAAATGGGGTCGTGATGGTACTAGCCTTGCTTTTCTATTTGGAAACCTCCATTCTTGCTGCCGTGAAGCTCCCTGAAATTCTCTGCTGTTGACAGGCCTCGACCCACTGTAGCCATGGGTCTGGGAAGAAAATGAGTTTTCTCTGGCTACACACGGAGCTTCAGTGGCCGGGGTGGAACTCATCCTGCCATGCTCTACAGCTCAAGGAAATCTCAACGTGAGTCCTTGCCTCGAGGTAAGGCCCTGAGTAGCCCTGCAGAAAGGGAGGCATGGAGCGCTTTCCATGAGCTCTTAGTCGCTGTTCTGCTTTACTTTAAAGGAAGTACCCTTTCCAGGACTCCTGGGCCCCTCGGGTGAGCATCATTTTAGTCCAGGATCTCTGAGTACCTCCACACCCCTGCAGGCCTGCTGAGCAACAACGAGGCCCGTTGGTCCCTCGGAGGTCCTCTGTGTCTGCTGAGTCATGGGCAACACCCTGCACTCTTTCTTGGGATATCTTGATTCACAGCACTCGCACAGGTTCAAGAGCCACGTTCTAGCAAGTTCCAACAGGACGTGGAAGTCGCACTCATTCCCTAGTCTGAGCTGCACAGAGAAAAACACTAGGCATCTCCTTCCATCCAGGACCTCCTACCTGAAGTCACCCTGCCTCCAGGAGAAAGACGGCTTGCGCTCCTATTGCAACTAAAGCACAGTTTTTCCTGTAGCACTGCAGGCTTTTGAAGCGGCATGGGCCCAGAGGCTTGGCTAGGGCGTTCCTTGGTGAGGCCGTTCACTAGACGCAGAACACCCTGCCTCGAGAAGTGGATTGAGGGAAGCAACCAGTGTGTAGTCTGTGTCTCTTTTGACTTGTTAGAAACCACAGAGATGTATGCTGCCTCTGCCCATGGAAATGGGGGCATGATGGTACTAGCCTTGCTTTCCATTTGGAAAGCTCCATTCTTGCTGTCGTGAAGCTCCCTGAAATTCTCTGCTGTTGGCCGCCCCGTGACCACCGTAGGCAGGGGTGTGGGAAGAAAATGAGTTTTCTCCGGCTACGCACGGAGCTTCACTGGCCGGGGTGGGGCTCACCTTGCCATGCTCTAGAGCCAAAGGGAATCTCCACGTGAGTCCTTGCCTCGAGGTAAGGCCCTGAGTAGCCCTGCAGAAAGGGAGGCATGCAGCTCTTTCCATGAGCTCTTAGTGGAGGTTCTGCTTTATATGAAAGGAAGGACCCTTTTCAGGACTCCTAGGTCTCTCGGGTGAGCATCCTTTTGCTTCCAAGATCACTGACTCCCTCCACAACCCTGTGGGCCTGCTGAGCAGCACTGAGTCCCATACGTCCCTCGGAGGCCCTCTGTGTCTGCCGAGTCTCGGGCAACACACTATACGTTACTTCAGGAGAGCTCCATTTCCAGAACCCTCGAACAGCATCAGAACCACATTTCTAGGCAGTCCAACATGCCCTGGAAGTCTTCGACATTGCCCTCGTCTGAGCTGCTCTGAGGAAGCACTCTGCTTAGAATTGATCGAGGACCTCGTTCCTGAAGTCACCCTATTCAAGGAGAAATACAGCATCCGAACACGCTGTGTCGCTCACAGGGCAAGCAACGTGAGAACTTGCCTCGAGGTAAGGCCCTGAAATGCTATGCACAAAGCAGAGGCGTGTAGCAGTTTCCATGAGGCCGTAGTCGCTGCCCTGCAGCATTTGAACGCCAGTAGGCTTTTTAGGACACCTAGGTGCCTCGTCCGGTAAACTTATTCCCTGCAAGAACACCGAGTACCCTCAGTCTCACCTGGCCATTCTAAGCAATATCCAGGCCAGGAGCTTTCCGACTCACAGTGTGTATGCCGAGGGAAGGGCTACACAGTGCACTCTTATTGGGACATCTGGATTTAGCCAGCAATCGCACAGATTGACGAGCACCGTTCTAGCAAGTTCCAACATGCCGTGGAAGTCACACTCATTCCCTAGTCTGAGCTGCACAGAGAAAAACACTCGGCTTCTCCTTCCATCCAGGACCTCCTACCTGAAGTCACCCTGCCTCCAGGAGAAAGACGGCTGCGTTCCTATTGCAACGGAAGCACAGTTTCTCCTGTAGCACTGCAGGCTTTTGAATAGGCACGAGCCCAGAGGCCTAGCTAGGGCGTTCCTTTTTTGAGGCCGTTCACTAGAGGTAGAACGCCCTGCCTCGAGAATTTGATTCAGGGAAGGAACCAGTGTGTAATCTGTGTCTCTTTTGAGTTGTGTGAAACCACAGGGATGTATGCTGTTTGTGCCTATGGAAACGGGGGCATGTTGGTAGTAGACCTGCTTATCCATTTTGAAAGCTCCATTCATGCTGCCTTGAAGCTCCCTGAATTCTCTGCTGTTGGCAGGACCCTGGCTATTGTAGGCATTGGTCTGGGAAGAAAATGAGTTTTCTCTGGCTACACAGGGTGCTTCATTATCCGGGGTGGGCCTCATCTTGCCATGCTCTAGAGCTAAAGGGAATCTCAACGTGAGTCCTTGCCTCGAGGTGAGGCCCTGAGTAGCCAGACAGAAAGGGAGGCATTAAGCTCTTTCCATGAGCTCTTAGTCGCCGTTCTGCTTTATTTTAAAGGAAGTACACTTTTCAGCACTCCTAGGGCCCTCGGGTGAGCATCATTTTCGTTCCAAGATCCCTGAGATCCTCCACACTCCTGTAGGCCTGCTGAGCAACAACGTGGCCCATATGTCCCTCGGAGTTCCTCGGTGTCTGCTGAGTCATGGGCAACACACTGCAGTCTTTCTTAGGATATCTTGATTGAACAGCACTCGCACAGGTTGACGAGCACCGTTTTGGCAAGTTCCACCTTGCTGTGGAAATCGCACACATTCCCTAGTCTGAGCTGCATTGAGGAAAACACTAGGCTTCGCCTTCCTTCCAGGACCTCCTACCTGAAGTCACCCTGCCTCCAGGAGAAAATCGGCTTGCGTTCGTATTGCAACTAAAGCAGAGTTTTTCCTCTAGCACTGCAGGCTTTGGAAGAGGCACCGGCCCCGAGGCCTAACTAGGGCGTTCCTTGGTTGAGGCCGTTCACTAGATGCAGAACCCCGCGCCTCGAGAAGTTGATTCAGGGAAGGAACTAGTGGGTACGCTGTGTCTCTTTTGTCTTGTGAGAAACCAGAGTTTTGTATGCTGCCTGTGCACATGGAAATGGGGTCGTGATGGTACTAGCCTTGCTTTTCTATTTGGAAACCTCCATTCTTGCTGCCGTGAAGCTCCCTGAAATTCTCTGCTGTTGACAGGCCTCGACCCACTGTAGCCATGGGTCTGGGAAGAAAATGAGTTTTCTCCGGCTACACACGGAGCTTCAGTGGCCGGGGTGGAACTCATCCTGCCATGCTCTACAGCTCAAGGAAATCTCAACGTGAGTCCTTGCCTCGAGGTAAGGCCCTGAGTAGCCCTGCAGAAAGGGAGGCATGGAGCGCTTTCCATGAGCTCTTAGTCGCTGTTCTGCTTTACTTTAAAGGAAGTACCCTTTCCAGGACTCCTGGGCCCCTCGGGTGAGCATCATTTTAGTCCAGGATCTCTGAGTACCTCCACACCCCTGCAGGCCTGCTGAGCAACAACGAGGCCCATTGGTCCCTCGGAGGTCCTCTGTGTCTGCTGAGTCATGGGCAACACCCTGCACTCTTTCTTGTGATATCTTGATTCACAGCACTCGCACAGGTTCAAGAGCCACGTTCTAGCAAGTTCCAACAGGACGTGGAAGTCGCACTCATTCCCTAGTCTGAGCTGCACAGAGAAAAACACTAGGCATCTCCTTCCATCCAGGACCTCCTACCTGAAGTCACCCTGCCTCCAGGAGAAAGACGGCTTGCGCTCCTATTGCAACTAAAGCACAGTTTTTCCTGTAGCACTGCAGGCTTTTGAAGCGGCATGGGCCCAGAGGCTTGGCTAGGGCGTTCCTTGGTGAGGCCGTTCACTAGACGCAGAACACCCTGCCTCGAGAAGTGGATTGAGGGAAGCAACCAGTGTGTAGTCTGTGTCTCTTTTGACTTGTTAGAAACCACAGAGATGTATGCTGCCTCTGCCCATGGAAATGGGGGCATGATGGTACTAGCCTTGCTTTCCATTTGGAAAGCTCCATTCTTGCTGTCGTGAAGCTCCCTGAAATTCTCTGCTGTTGGCCGCCCCGTGACCACCGTAGGCAGGGGTGTGGGAAGAAAATGAGTTTTCTCCGGCTACGCACGGAGCTTCACTGGCCGGGGTGGGGCTCACCTTGCCATGCTCTAGAGCCAAAGGGAATCTCCACGTGAGTCCTTGCCTCGAGGTAAGGCCCTGAGTAGCCCTGCAGAAAGGGAGGCATGCAGCTCTTTCCATGAGCTCTTAGTGGAGGTTCTGCTTTATATGAAAGGAAGGACCCTTTTCAGGACTCCTAGGTCTCTCGGGTGAGCATCCTTTTGCTTCCAAGATCACTGACTCCCTCCACAACCCTGTGGGCCTGCTGAGCAGCACTGAGTCCCATACGTCCCTCGGAGGCCCTCTGTGTCTGCCGAGTCTCGGGCAACACACTATACGTTACTTCAGGAGAGCTCCATTTCCAGAACCCTCGAACAGCATCAGAACCACATTTCTAGGCAGTCCAACATGCCCTGGAAGTCTTCGACATTGCCCTCGTCTGAGCTGCTCTGAGGAAGCACTCTGCTTAGAATTGATCGAGGACCTCGTTCCTGAAGTCACCCTATTCAAGGAGAAATACAGCATCCGAACACGCTGTGTCGCTCACAGGGCAAGCAACGTGAGAACTTGCCTCGAGGTAAGGCCCTGAAATGCTATGCACAAAGCAGAGGCGTGTAGCAGTTTCCATGAGGCCGTAGTCGCTGCCCTGCAGCATTTGAACGCCAGTAGGCTTTTTAGGACACCTAGGTGCCTCGTCCGGTAAACTTATTCCCTGCAAGAACACCGAGTACCCTCAGTCTCACCTGGCCATTCTAAGCAATATCCAGGCCAGGAGCTTTCCGACTCACAGTGTGTATGCCGAGGGAAGGGCTACACAGTGCACTCTTATTGGGACATCTGGATTTAGCCAGCAATCGCACAGATTGACGAGCACCGTTCTAGCAAGTTCCAACATGCCGTGGAAGTCACACTCATTCCCTAGTCTGAGCTGCACAGAGAAAAACACTCGGCTTCTCCTTCCATCCAGGACCTCCTACCTGAAGTCACCCTGCCTCCAGGAGAAAGACGGCTGCGTTCCTATTGCAACGGAAGCACAGTTTCTCCTGTAGCACTGCAGGCTTTTGAATAGGCACGAGCCCAGAGGCCTAGCTAGGGCGTTCCTTTTTTGAGGCCGTTCACTAGAGGTAGAACGCCCTGCCTCGAGAATTTGATTCAGGGAAGGAACCAGTGTGTAATCTGTGTCTCTTTTGAGTTGTGTGAAACCACAGGGATGTATGCTGTTTGTGCCTATGGAAACGGGGGCATGTTGGTAGTAGACCTGCTTATCCATTTTGAAAGCTCCATTCATGCTGCCTTGAAGCTCCCTGAATTCTCTGCTGTTGGCAGGACCCTGGCTATTGTAGGCATTGGTCTGGGAAGAAAATGAGTTTTCTCTGGCTACACAGGGTGCTTCATTATCCGGGGTGGGCCTCATCTTGCCATGCTCTAGAGCTAAAGGGAATCTCAACGTGAGTCCTTGCCTCGAGGTGAGGCCCTGAGTAGCCAGACAGAAAGGGAGGCATTAAGCTCTTTCCATGAGCTCTTAGTCGCCGTTCTGCTTTATTTTAAAGGAAGTACACTTTTCAGCACTCCTAGGGCCCTCGGGTGAGCATCATTTTCGTTCCAAGATCCCTGAGATCCTCCACACTCCTGTAGGCCTGCTGAGCAACAACGTGGCCCATATGTCCCTCGGAGTTCCTCGGTGTCTGCTGAGTCATGGGCAACACACTGCAGTCTTTCTTAGGATATCTTGATTGAACAGCACTCGCACAGGTTGACGAGCACCGTTTTGGCAAGTTCCACCTTGCTGTGGAAATCGCACACATTCCCTAGTCTGAGCTGCATTGAGGAAAACACTAGGCTTCGCCTTCCTTCCAGGACCTCCTACCTGAAGTCACCCTGCCTCCAGGAGAAAATCGGCTTGCGTTCGTATTGCAACTAAAGCAGAGTTTTTCCTCTAGCACTGCAGGCTTTGGAAGAGGCACCGGCCCCGAGGCCTAACTAGGGCGTTCCTTGGTTGAGGCCGTTCACTAGATGCAGAACCCCGCGCCTCGAGAAGTTGATTCAGGGAAGGAACTAGTGGGTACGCTGTGTCTCTTTTGTCTTGTGAGAAACCAGAGTTTTGTATGCTGCCTGTGCACATGGAAATGGGGTCGTGATGGTACTAGCCTTGCTTTTCTATTTGGAAACCTCCATTCTTGCTGCCGTGAAGCTCCCTGAAATTCTCTGCTGTTGACAGGCCTCGACCCACTGTAGCCATGGGTCTGGGAAGAAAATGAGTTTTCTCTGGCTACACACGGAGCTTCAGTGGCCGGGGTGGAACTCATCCTGCCATGCTCTACAGCTCAAGGAAATCTCAACGTGAGTCCTTGCCTCGAGGTAAGGCCCTGAGTAGCCCTGCAGAAAGGGAGGCATGGAGCGCTTTCCATGAGCTCTTAGTCGCTGTTCTGCTTTACTTTAAAGGAAGTACCCTTTCCAGGACTCCTGGGCCCCTCGGGTGAGCATCATTTTAGTCCAGGATCTCTGAGTACCTCCACACCCCTGCAGGCCTGCTGAGCAACAACGAGGCCCGTTGGTCCCTCGGAGGTCCTCTGTGTCTGCTGAGTCATGGGCAACACCCTGCACTCTTTCTTGGGATATCTTGATTCACAGCACTCGCACAGGTTCAAGAGCCACGTTCTAGCAAGTTCCAACAGGACGTGGAAGTCGCGCTCATTCCCTAGTCTGAGCTGCACAGAGAAAAACACTAGGCATCTCCTTCCATCCAGGACCTCCTACCTGAAGTCACCCTGCCTCCAGGAGAAAGACGGCTTGCGCTCCTATTGCAACTAAAGCACAGTTTTTCCTGTAGCACTGCAGGCTTTTGAAGCGGCATGGGCCCAGAGGCTTGGCTAGGGCGTTCCTTGGTGAGGCCGTTCACTAGACGCAGAACACCCTGCCTCGAGAAGTGGATTGAGGGAAGCAACCAGTGTGTAGTCTGTGTCTCTTTTGACTTGTTAGAAACCACAGAGATGTATGCTGCCTCTGCCCATGGAAATGGGGGCATGATGGTACTAGCCTTGCTTTCCATTTGGAAAGCTCCATTCTTGCTGTCGTGAAGCTCCCTGAAATTCTCTGCTGTTGGCCGCCCCGTGACCACCGTAGGCAGGGGTGTGGGAAGAAAATGAGTTTTCTCCGGCTACGCACGGAGCTTCACTGGCCGGGGTGGGGCTCACCTTGCCATGCTCTAGAGCCAAAGGGAATCTCCACGTGAGTCCTTGCCTCGAGGTAAGGCCCTGAGTAGCCCTGCAGAAAGGGAGGCATGCAGCTCTTTCCATGAGCTCTTAGTGGAGGTTCTGCTTTATATGAAAGGAAGGACCCTTTTCAGGACTCCTAGGTCTCTCGGGTGAGCATCCTTTTGCTTCCAAGATCACTGACTCCCTCCACAACCCTGTGGGCCTGCTGAGCAGCACTGAGTCCCATACGTCCCTCGGAGGCCCTCTGTGTCTGCCGAGTCTCGGGCAACACACTATACGTTACTTCAGGAGAGCTCCATTTCCAGAACCCTCGAACAGCATCAGAACCACATTTCTAGGCAGTCCAACATGCCCTGGAAGTCTTCGACATTGCCCTCGTCTGAGCTGCTCTGAGGAAGCACTCTGCTTAGAATTGATCGAGGACCTCGTTCCTGAAGTCACCCTATTCAAGGAGAAATACAGCATCCGAACACGCTGTGTCGCTCACAGGGCAAGCAACGTGAGAACTTGCCTCGAGGTAAGGCCCTGAAATGCTATGCACAAAGCAGAGGCGTGTAGCAGTTTCCATGAGGCCGTAGTCGCTGCCCTGCAGCATTTGAACGCCAGTAGGCTTTTTAGGACACCTAGGTGCCTCGTCCGGTAAACTTATTCCCTGCAAGAACACCGAGTACCCTCAGTCTCACCTGGCCATTCTAAGCAATATCCAGGCCAGGAGCTTTCCGACTCACAGTGTGTATGCCGAGGGAAGGGCTACACAGTGCACTCTTATTGGGACATCTGGATTTAGCCAGCAATCGCACAGATTGACGAGCACCGTTCTAGCAAGTTCCAACATGCCGTGGAAGTCACACTCATTCCCTAGTCTGAGCTGCACAGAGAAAAACACTCGGCTTCTCCTTCCATCCAGGACCTCCTACCTGAAGTCACCCTGCCTCCAGGAGAAAGACGGCTGCGTTCCTATTGCAACGGAAGCACAGTTTCTCCTGTAGCACTGCAGGCTTTTGAATAGGCACGAGCCCAGAGGCCTAGCTAGGGCGTTCCTTTTTTGAGGCCGTTCACTAGAGGTAGAACGCCCTGCCTCGAGAATTTGATTCAGGGAAGGAACCAGTGTGTAATCTGTGTCTCTTTTGAGTTGTGTGAAACCACAGGGATGTATGCTGTTTGTGCCTATGGAAACGGGGGCATGTTGGTAGTAGACCTGCTTATCCATTTTGAAAGCTCCATTCATGCTGCCTTGAAGCTCCCTGAATTCTCTGCTGTTGGCAGGACCCTGGCTATTGTAGGCATTGGTCTGGGAAGAAAATGAGTTTTCTCTGGCTACACAGGGTGCTTCATTATCCGGGGTGGGCCTCATCTTGCCATGCTCTAGAGCTAAAGGGAATCTCAACGTGAGTCCTTGCCTCGAGGTGAGGCCCTGAGTAGCCAGACAGAAAGGGAGGCATTAAGCTCTTTCCATGAGCTCTTAGTCGCCGTTCTGCTTTATTTTAAAGGAAGTACACTTTTCAGCACTCCTAGGGCCCTCGGGTGAGCATCATTTTCGTTCCAAGATCCCTGAGATCCTCCACACTCCTGTAGGCCTGCTGAGCAACAACGTGGCCCATATGTCCCTCGGAGTTCCTCGGTGTCTGCTGAGTCATGGGCAACACACTGCAGTCTTTCTTAGGATATCTTGATTGAACAGCACTCGCACAGGTTGACGAGCACCGTTTTGGCAAGTTCCACCTTGCTGTGGAAATCGCACACATTCCCTAGTCTGAGCTGCATTGAGGAAAACACTAGGCTTCGCCTTCCTTCCAGGACCTCCTACCTGAAGTCACCCTGCCTCCAGGAGAAAATCGGCTTGCGTTCGTATTGCAACTAAAGCAGAGTTTTTCCTCTAGCACTGCAGGCTTTGGAAGAGGCACCGGCCCCGAGGCCTAACTAGGGCGTTCCTTGGTTGAGGCCGTTCACTAGATGCAGAACCCCGCGCCTCGAGAAGTTGATTCAGGGAAGGAACTAGTGGGTACGCTGTGTCTCTTTTGTCTTGTGAGAAACCAGAGTTTTGTATGCTGCCTGTGCACATGGAAATGGGGTCGTGATGGTACTAGCCTTGCTTTTCTATTTGGAAACCTCCATTCTTGCTGCCGTGAAGCTCCCTGAAATTCTCTGCTGTTGACAGGCCTCGACCCACTGTAGCCATGGGTCTGGGAAGAAAATGAGTTTTCTCCGGCTACACACGGAGCTTCAGTGGCCGGGGTGGAACTCATCCTGCCATGCTCTACAGCTCAAGGAAATCTCAACGTGAGTCCTTGCCTCGAGGTAAGGCCCTGAGTAGCCCTGCAGAAAGGGAGGCATGGAGCGCTTTCCATGAGCTCTTAGTCGCTGTTCTGCTTTACTTTAAAGGAAGTACCCTTTCCAGGACTCCTGGGCCCCTCGGGTGAGCATCATTTTAGTCCAGGATCTCTGAGTACCTCCACACCCCTGCAGGCCTGCTGAGCAACAACGAGGCCCATTGGTCCCTCGGAGGTCCTCTGTGTCTGCTGAGTCATGGGCAACACCCTGCACTCTTTCTTGTGATATCTTGATTCACAGCACTCGCACAGGTTCAAGAGCCACGTTCTAGCAAGTTCCAACAGGACGTGGAAGTCGCACTCATTCCCTAGTCTGAGCTGCACAGAGAAAAACACTAGGCATCTCCTTCCATCCAGGACCTCCTACCTGAAGTCACCCTGCCTCCAGGAGAAAGACGGCTTGCGCTCCTATTGCAACTAAAGCACAGTTTTTCCTGTAGCACTGCAGGCTTTTGAAGCGGCATGGGCCCAGAGGCTTGGCTAGGGCGTTCCTTGGTGAGGCCGTTCACTAGACGCAGAACACCCTGCCTCGAGAAGTGGATTGAGGGAAGCAACCAGTGTGTAGTCTGTGTCTCTTTTGACTTGTTAGAAACCACAGAGATGTATGCTGCCTCTGCCCATGGAAATGGGGGCATGATGGTACTAGCCTTGCTTTCCATTTGGAAAGCTCCATTCTTGCTGTCGTGAAGCTCCCTGAAATTCTCTGCTGTTGGCCGCCCCGTGACCACTGTAGGCAGGGGTGTGGGAAGAAAATGAGTTTTCTCCGGCTACGCACGGAGCTTCACTGGCCGGGGTGGGGCTCACCTTGCCATGCTCTAGAGCCAAAGGGAATCTCCACGTGAGTCCTTGCCTCGAGGTAAGGCCCTGAGTAGCCCTGCAGAAAGGGAGGCATGCAGCTCTTTCCATGAGCTCTTAGTGGAGGTTCTGCTTTATATGAAAGGAAGGACCCTTTTCAGGACTCCTAGGTCTCTCGGGTGAGCATCCTTTTGCTTCCAAGATCACTGACTCCCTCCACAACCCTGTGGGCCTGCTGAGCAGCACTGAGTCCCATACGTCCCTCGGAGGCCCTCTGTGTCTGCCGAGTCTCGGGCAACACACTATACGTTACTTCAGGAGAGCTCCATTTCCAGAACCCTCGAACAGCATCAGAACCACATTTCTAGGCAGTCCAACATGCCCTGGAAGTCTTCGACATTGCCCTCGTCTGAGCTGCTCTGAGGAAGCACTCTGCTTAGAATTGATCGAGGACCTCGTTCCTGAAGTCACCCTATTCAAGGAGAAATACAGCATCCGAACACGCTGTGTCGCTCACAGGGCAAGCAACGTGAGAACTTGCCTCGAGGTAAGGCCCTGAAATGCTATGCACAAAGCAGAGGCGTGTAGCAGTTTCCATGAGGCCGTAGTCGCTGCCCTGCAGCATTTGAACGCCAGTAGGCTTTTTAGGACACCTAGGTGCCTCGTCCGGTAAACTTATTCCCTGCAAGAACACCGAGTACCCTCAGTCTCACCTGGCCATTCTAAGCAATATCCAGGCCAGGAGCTTTCCGACTCACAGTGTGTATGCCGAGGGAAGGGCTACACAGTGCACTCTTATTGGGACATCTGGATTTAGCCAGCAATCGCACAGATTGACGAGCACCGTTCTAGCAAGTTCCAACATGCCGTGGAAGTCACACTCATTCCCTAGTCTGAGCTGCACAGAGAAAAACACTCGGCTTCTCCTTCCATCCAGGACCTCCTACCTGAAGTCACCCTGCCTCCAGGAGAAAGACGGCTGCGTTCCTATTGCAACGGAAGCACAGTTTCTCCTGTAGCACTGCAGGCTTTTGAATAGGCACGAGCCCAGAGGCCTAGCTAGGGCGTTCCTTTTTTGAGGCCGTTCACTAGAGGTAGAACGCCCTGCCTCGAGAATTTGATTCAGGGAAGGAACCAGTGTGTAATCTGTGTCTCTTTTGAGTTGTGTGAAACCACAGGGATGTATGCTGTTTGTGCCTATGGAAACGGGGGCATGTTGGTAGTAGACCTGCTTATCCATTTTGAAAGCTCCATTCATGCTGCCTTGAAGCTCCCTGAATTCTCTGCTGTTGGCAGGACCCTGGCTATTGTAGGCATTGGTCTGGGAAGAAAATGAGTTTTCTCTGGCTACACAGGGTGCTTCATTATCCGGGGTGGGCCTCATCTTGCCATGCTCTAGAGCTAAAGGGAATCTCAACGTGAGTCCTTGCCTCGAGGTGAGGCCCTGAGTAGCCAGACAGAAAGGGAGGCATTAAGCTCTTTCCATGAGCTCTTAGTCGCCGTTCTGCTTTATTTTAAAGGAAGTACACTTTTCAGCACTCCTAGGGCCCTCGGGTGAGCATCATTTTCGTTCCAAGATCCCTGAGATCCTCCACACTCCTGTAGGCCTGCTGAGCAACAACGTGGCCCATATGTCCCTCGGAGTTCCTCGGTGTCTGCTGAGTCATGGGCAACACACTGCAGTCTTTCTTAGGATATCTTGATTGAACAGCACTCGCACAGGTTGACGAGCACCGTTTTGGCAAGTTCCACCTTGCTGTGGAAATCGCACACATTCCCTAGTCTGAGCTGCATTGAGGAAAACACTAGGCTTCGCCTTCCTTCCAGGACCTCCTACCTGAAGTCACCCTGCCTCCAGGAGAAAATCGGCTTGCGTTCGTATTGCAACTAAAGCAGAGTTTTTCCTCTAGCACTGCAGGCTTTGGAAGAGGCACCGGCCCCGAGGCCTAACTAGGGCGTTCCTTGGTTGAGGCCGTTCACTAGATGCAGAACCCCGCGCCTCGAGAAGTTGATTCAGGGAAGGAACTAGTGGGTACGCTGTGTCTCTTTTGTCTTGTGAGAAACCAGAGTTTTGTATGCTGCCTGTGCACATGGAAATGGGGTCGTGATGGTACTAGCCTTGCTTTTCTATTTGGAAACCTCCATTCTTGCTGCCGTGAAGCTCCCTGAAATTCTCTGCTGTTGACAGGCCTCGACCCACTGTAGCCATGGGTCTGGGAA
Organism: Eschrichtius robustus; assembly: GCF_028021215.1. Lineage (NCBI taxonomy): Eukaryota > Metazoa > Chordata > Mammalia > Artiodactyla > Eschrichtiidae > Eschrichtius > Eschrichtius robustus. The sequence goes on along the minus strand of NC_090832.1, from coordinate 105,733,316 downwards.
GAAAATGAGTTTTCTCTGGCTACACACGGAGCTTCAGTGGCCGGGGTGGAACTCATCCTGCCATGCTCTACAGCTCAAGGAAATCTCAACGTGAGTCCTTGCCTCGAGGTAAGGCCCTGAGTAGCCCTGCAGAAAGGGAGGCATGGAGCGCTTTCCATGAGCTCTTAGTCGCTGTTCTGCTTTACTTTAAAGGAAGTACCCTTTCCAGGACTCCTGGGCCCCTCGGGTGAGCATCATTTTAGTCCAGGATCTCTGAGTACCTCCACACCCCTGCAGGCCTGCTGAGCAACAACGAGGCCCATTGGTCCCTCGGAGGTCCTCTGTGTCTGCTGAGTCATGGGCAACACCCTGCACTCTTTCTTGGGATATCTTGATTCACAGCACTCGCACAGGTTCAAGAGCCACGTTCTAGCAAGTTCCAACAGGACGTGGAAGTCGCGCTCATTCCCTAGTCTGAGCTGCACAGAGAAAAACACTAGGCATCTCCTTCCATCCAGGACCTCCTACCTGAAGTCACCCTGCCTCCAGGAGAAAGACGGCTTGCGCTCCTATTGCAACTAAAGCACAGTTTTTCCTGTAGCACTGCAGGCTTTTGAAGCGGCATGGGCCCAGAGGCTTGGCTAGGGCGTTCCTTGGTGAGGCCGTTCACTAGACGCAGAACACCCTGCCTCGAGAAGTGGATTGAGGGAAGCAACCAGTGTGTAGTCTGTGTCTCTTTTGACTTGTTAGAAACCACAGAGATGTATGCTGCCTCTGCCCATGGAAATGGGGGCATGATGGTACTAGCCTTGCTTTCCATTTGGAAAGCTCCATTCTTGCTGTCGTGAAGCTCCCTGAAATTCTCTGCTGTTGGCCGCCCCGTGACCACCGTAGGCAGGGGTGTGGGAAGAAAATGAGTTTTCTCCGGCTACGCACGGAGCTTCACTGGCCGGGGTGGGGCTCACCTTGCCATGCTCTAGAGCCAAAGGGAATCTCCACGTGAGTCCTTGCCTCGAGGTAAGGCCCTGAGTAGCCCTGCAGAAAGGGAGGCATGCAGCTCTTTCCATGAGCTCTTAGTGGAGGTTCTGCTTTATATGAAAGGAAGGACCCTTTTCAGGACTCCTAGGTCTCTCGGGTGAGCATCCTTTTGCTTCCAAGATCACTGACTCCCTCCACAACCCTGTGGGCCTGCTGAGCAGCACTGAGTCCCATACGTCCCTCGGAGGCCCTCTGTGTCTGCCGAGTCTCGGGCAACACACTATACGTTACTTCAGGAGAGCTCCATTTCCAGAACCCTCGAACAGCATCAGAACCACATTTCTAGGCAGTCCAACATGCCCTGGAAGTCTTCGACATTGCCCTCGTCTGAGCTGCTCTGAGGAAGCACTCTGCTTAGAATTGATCGAGGACCTCGTTCCTGAAGTCACCCTATTCAAGGAGAAATACAGCATCCGAACACGCTGTGTCGCTCACAGGGCAAGCAACGTGAGAACTTGCCTCGAGGTAAGGCCCTGAAATGCTATGCACAAAGCAGAGGCGTGTAGCAGTTTCCATGAGGCCGTAGTCGCTGCCCTGCAGCATTTGAACGCCAGTAGGCTTTTTAGGACACCTAGGTGCCTCGTCCGGTAAACTTATTCCCTGCAAGAACGCGAGTACCCTCAGTCTCACCTGGCCATTCTAAGCAATATCCAGGCCAGGAGCTTTCCGACTCACAGTGTGTATGCCGAGGGAAGGGCTACACAGTGCACTCTTATTGGGACATCTGGATTTAGCCAGCAATCGCACAGATTGACGAGCACCGTTCTAGCAAGTTCCAACATGCCGTGGAAGTCACACTCATTCCCTAGTCTGAGCTGCACAGAGAAAAACACTCGGCTTCTCCTTCCATCCAGGACCTCCTACCTGAAGTCACCCTGCCTCCAGGAGAAAGACGGCTGCGTTCCTATTGCAACGGAAGCACAGTTTCTCCTGTAGCACTGCAGGCTTTTGAATAGGCACGAGCCCAGAGGCCTAGCTAGGGCGTTCCTTTTTTGAGGCCGTTCACTAGAGGTAGAACGCCCTGCCTCGAGAATTTGATTCAGGGAAGGAACCAGTGTGTAATCTGTGTCTCTTTTGAGTTGTGTGAAACCACAGGGATGTATGCTGTTTGTGCCTATGGAAACGGGGGCATGTTGGTAGTAGACCTGCTTATCCATTTTGAAAGCTCCATTCATGCTGCCTTGAAGCTCCCTGAATTCTCTGCTGTTGGCAGGACCCTGGCTATTGTAGGCATTGGTCTGGGAAGAAAATGAGTTTTCTCTGGCTACACAGGGTGCTTCATTATCCGGGGTGGGCCTCATCTTGCCATGCTCTAGAGCTAAAGGGAATCTCAACGTGAGTCCTTGCCTCGAGGTGAGGCCCTGAGTAGCCAGACAGAAAGGGAGGCATTAAGCTCTTTCCATGAGCTCTTAGTCGCCGTTCTGCTTTATTTTAAAGGAAGTACACTTTTCAGCACTCCTAGGGCCCTCGGGTGAGCATCATTTTCGTTCCAAGATCCCTGAGATCCTCCACACTCCTGTAGGCCTGCTGAGCAACAACGTGGCCCATATGTCCCTCGGAGTTCCTCGGTGTCTGCTGAGTCATGGGCAACACACTGCAGTCTTTCTTAGGATATCTTGATTGAACAGCACTCGCACAGGTTGACGAGCACCGTTTTGGCAAGTTCCACCTTGCTGTGGAAATCGCACACATTCCCTAGTCTGAGCTGCATTGAGGAAAACACTAGGCTTCGCCTTCCTTCCAGGACCTCCTACCTGAAGTCACCCTGCCTCCAGGAGAAAATCGGCTTGCGTTCGTATTGCAACTAAAGCAGAGTTTTTCCTCTAGCACTGCAGGCTTTGGAAGAGGCACCGGCCCCGAGGCCTAACTAGGGCGTTCCTTGGTTGAGGCCGTTCACTAGATGCAGAACCCCGCGCCTCGAGAAGTTGATTCAGGGAAGGAACTAGTGGGTACGCTGTGTCTCTTTTGTCTTGTGAGAAACCAGAGTTTTGTATGCTGCCTGTGCACATGGAAATGGGGTCGTGATGGTACTAGCCTTGCTTTTCTATTTGGAAACCTCCATTCTTGCTGCCGTGAAGCTCCCTGAAATTCTCTGCTGTTGACAGGCCTCGACCCACTGTAGCCATGGGTCTGGGAAGAAAATGAGTTTTCTCTGGCTACACACGGAGCTTCAGTGGCCGGGGTGGAACTCATCCTGCCATGCTCTACAGCTCAAGGAAATCTCAACGTGAGTCCTTGCCTCGAGGTAAGGCCCTGAGTAGCCCTGCAGAAAGGGAGGCATGGAGCGCTTTCCATGAGCTCTTAGTCGCTGTTCTGCTTTACTTTAAAGGAAGTACCCTTTCCAGGACTCCTGGGCCCCTCGGGTGAGCATCATTTTAGTCCAGGATCTCTGAGTACCTCCACACCCCTGCAGGCCTGCTGAGCAACAACGAGGCCCGTTGGTCCCTCGGAGGTCCTCTGTGTCTGCTGAGTCATGGGCAACACCCTGCACTCTTTCTTGGGATATCTTGATTCACAGCACTCGCACAGGTTCAAGAGCCACGTTCTAGCAAGTTCCAACAGGACGTGGAAGTCGCACTCATTCCCTAGTCTGAGCTGCACAGAGAAAAACACTAGGCATCTCCTTCCATCCAGGACCTCCTACCTGAAGTCACCCTGCCTCCAGGAGAAAGACGGCTTGCGCTCCTATTGCAACTAAAGCACAGTTTTTCCTGTAGCACTGCAGGCTTTTGAAGCGGCATGGGCCCAGAGGCTTGGCTAGGGCGTTCCTTGGTGAGGCCGTTCACTAGACGCAGAACACCCTGCCTCGAGAAGTGGATTGAGGGAAGCAACCAGTGTGTAGTCTGTGTCTCTTTTGACTTGTTAGAAACCACAGAGATGTATGCTGCCTCTGCCCATGGAAATGGGGGCATGATGGTACTAGCCTTGCTTTCCATTTGGAAAGCTCCATTCTTGCTGTCGTGAAGCTCCCTGAAATTCTCTGCTGTTGGCCGCCCCGTGACCACCGTAGGCAGGGGTGTGGGAAGAAAATGAGTTTTCTCCGGCTACGCACGGAGCTTCACTGGCCGGGGTGGGGCTCACCTTGCCATGCTCTAGAGCCAAAGGGAATCTCCACGTGAGTCCTTGCCTCGAGGTAAGGCCCTGAGTAGCCCTGCAGAAAGGGAGGCATGCAGCTCTTTCCATGAGCTCTTAGTGGAGGTTCTGCTTTATATGAAAGGAAGGACCCTTTTCAGGACTCCTAGGTCTCTCGGGTGAGCATCCTTTTGCTTCCAAGATCACTGACTCCCTCCACAACCCTGTGGGCCTGCTGAGCAGCACTGAGTCCCATACGTCCCTCGGAGGCCCTCTGTGTCTGCCGAGTCTCGGGCAACACACTATACGTTACTTCAGGAGAGCTCCATTTCCAGAACCCTCGAACAGCATCAGAACCACATTTCTAGGCAGTCCAACATGCCCTGGAAGTCTTCGACATTGCCCTCGTCTGAGCTGCTCTGAGGAAGCACTCTGCTTAGAATTGATCGAGGACCTCGTTCCTGAAGTCACCCTATTCAAGGAGAAATACAGCATCCGAACACGCTGTGTCGCTCACAGGGCAAGCAACGTGAGAACTTGCCTCGAGGTAAGGCCCTGAAATGCTATGCACAAAGCAGAGGCGTGTAGCAGTTTCCATGAGGCCGTAGTCGCTGCCCTGCAGCATTTGAACGCCAGTAGGCTTTTTAGGACACCTAGGTGCCTCGGCCGGTAAACTTATTCCCTGCAAGAACACCGAGTACCCTCAGTCTCACCTGGCCATTCTAAGCAATATCCAGGCCAGGAGCTTTCCGACTCACAGTGTGTATGCCGAGGGAAGGGCTACACAGTGCACTCTTATTGGGACATCTGGATTTAGCCAGCAATCGCACAGATTGACGAGCACCGTTCTAGCAAGTTCCAACATGCCGTGGAAGTCACACTCATTCCCTAGTCTGAGCTGCACAGAGAAAAACACTCGGCTTCTCCTTCCATCCAGGACCTCCTACCTGAAGTCACCCTGCCTCCAGGAGAAAGACGGCTGCGTTCCTATTGCAACGGAAGCACAGTTTCTCCTGTAGCACTGCAGGCTTTTGAATAGGCACGAGCCCAGAGGCCTAGCTAGGGCGTTCCTTTTTTGAGGCCGTTCACTAGAGGTAGAACGCCCTGCCTCGAGAATTTGATTCAGGGAAGGAACCAGTGTGTAATCTGTGTCTCTTTTGAGTTGTGTGAAACCACAGGGATGTATGCTGTTTGTGCCTATGGAAACGGGGGCATGTTGGTAGTAGACTTGCTTATCCATTTTGAAAGCTCCATTCATGCTGCCTTGAAGCTCCCTGAATTCTCTGCTGTTGGCAGGACCCTGGCTATTGTAGGCATTGGTCTGGGAAGAAAATGAGTTTTCTCTGGCTACACAGGGTGCTTCATTATCCGGGGTGGGCCTCATCTTGCCATGCTCTAGAGCTAAAGGGAATCTCAACGTGAGTCCTTGCCTCGAGGTGAGGCCCTGAGTAGCCAGACAGAAAGGGAGGCATTAAGCTCTTTCCATGAGCTCTTAGTCGCCGTTCTGCTTTATTTTAAAGGAAGTACACTTTTCAGCACTCCTAGGGCCCTCGGGTGAGCATCATTTTCGTTCCAAGATCCCTGAGATCCTCCACACTCCTGTAGGCCTGCTGAGCAACAACGTGGCCCATATGTCCCTCGGAGTTCCTCGGTGTCTGCTGAGTCAATGGCAACACACTGCAGTCTTTCTTAGGATATCTTGATTGAACAGCACTCGCACAGGTTGACGAGCACCGTTTTGGCAAGTTCCACCTTGCTGTGGAAATCGCACACATTCCCTAGTCTGAGCTGCATTGAGGAAAACACTAGGCTTCGCCTTCCTTCCAGGACCTCCTACCTGAAGTCACCCTGCCTCCAGGAGAAAATCGGCTTGCGTTCGTATTGCAACTAAAGCAGAGTTTTTCCTCTAGCACTGCAGGCTTTGGAAGAGGCACCGGCCCCGAGGCCTAACTAGGGCGTTCCTTGGTTGAGGCCGTTCACTAGATGCAGAACCCCGCGCCTCGAGAAGTTGATTCAGGGAAGGAACTAGTGGGTACGCTGTGTCTCTTTTGTCTTGTGAGAAACCAGAGTTTTGTATGCTGCCTGTGCACATGGAAATGGGGTCGTGATGGTACTAGCCTTGCTTTTCTATTTGGAAACCTCCATTCTTGCTGCCGTGAAGCTCCCTGAAATTCTCTGCTGTTGACAGGCCTCGACCCACTGTAGCCATGGGTCTGGGAAGAAAATGAGTTTTCTCTGGCTACACACGGAGCTTCAGTGGCCGGGGTGGAACTCATCCTGCCATGCTCTACAGCTCAAGGAAATCTCAACGTGAGTCCTTGCCTCGAGGTAAGGCCCTGAGTAGCCCTGCAGAAAGGGAGGCATGGAGCGCTTTCCATGAGCTCTTAGTCGCTGTTCTGCTTTACTTTAAAGGAAGTACCCTTTCCAGGACTCCTGGGCCCCTCGGGTGAGCATCATTTTAGTCCAGGATCTCTGAGTACCTCCACACCCCTGCAGGCCTGCTGAGCAACAACGAGGCCCGTTGGTCCCTCGGAGGTCCTCTGTGTCTGCTGAGTCATGGGCAACACCCTGCACTCTTTCTTGGGATATCTTGATTCACAGCACTCGCACAGGTTCAAGAGCCACGTTCTAGCAAGTTCCAACAGGACGTGGAAGTCGCACTCATTCCCTAGTCTGAGCTGCACAGAGAAAAACACTAGGCATCTCCTTCCATCCAGGACCTCCTACCTGAAGTCACCCTGCCTCCAGGAGAAAGACGGCTTGCGCTCCTATTGCAACTAAAGCACAGTTTTTCCTGTAGCACTGCAGGCTTTTGAAGCGGCATGGGCCCAGAGGCTTGGCTAGGGCGTTCCTTGGTGAGGCCGTTCACTAGACGCAGAACACCCTGCCTCGAGAAGTGGATTGAGGGAAGCAACCAGTGTGTAGTCTGTGTCTCTTTTGACTTGTTAGAAACCACAGAGATGTATGCTGCCTCTGCCCATGGAAATGGGGGCATGATGGTACTAGCCTTGCTTTCCATTTGGAAAGCTCCATTCTTGCTGTCGTGAAGCTCCCTGAAATTCTCTGCTGTTGGCCGCCCCGTGACCACCGTAGGCAGGGGTGTGGGAAGAAAATGAGTTTTCTCCGGCTACGCACGGAGCTTCACTGGCCGGGGTGGGGCTCACCTTGCCATGCTCTAGAGCCAAAGGGAATCTCCACGTGAGTCCTTGCCTCGAGGTAAGGCCCTGAGTAGCCCTGCAGAAAGGGAGGCATGCAGCTCTTTCCATGAGCTCTTAGTGGAGGTTCTGCTTTATATGAAAGGAAGGACCCTTTTCAGGACTCCTAGGTCTCTCGGGTGAGCATCCTTTTGCTTCCAAGATCACTGACTCCCTCCACAACCCTGTGGGCCTGCTGAGCAGCACTGAGTCCCATACGTCCCTCGGAGGCCCTCTGTGTCTGCCGAGTCTCGGGCAACACACTATACGTTACTTCAGGAGAGCTCCATTTCCAGAACCCTCGAACAGCATCAGAACCACATTTCTAGGCAGTCCAACATGCCCTGGAAGTCTTCGACATTGCCCTCGTCTGAGCTGCTCTGAGGAAGCACTCTGCTTAGAATTGATCGAGGACCTCGTTCCTGAAGTCACCCTATTCAAGGAGAAATACAGCATCCGAACACGCTGTGTCGCTCACAGGGCAAGCAACGTGAGAACTTGCCTCGAGGTAAGGCCCTGAAATGCTATGCACAAAGCAGAGGCGTGTAGCAGTTTCCATGAGGCCGTAGTCGCTGCCCTGCAGCATTTGAACGCCAGTAGGCTTTTTAGGACACCTAGGTGCCTCGGCCGGTAAACTTATTCCCTGCAAGAACACCGAGTACCCTCAGTCTCACCTGGCCATTCTAAGCAATATCCAGGCCAGGAGCTTTCCGACTCACAGTGTGTATGCCGAGGGAAGGGCTACACAGTGCACTCTTATTGGGACATCTGGATTTAGCCAGCAATCGCACAGATTGACGAGCACCGTTCTAGCAAGTTCCAACATGCCGTGGAAGTCACACTCATTCCCTAGTCTGAGCTGCACAGAGAAAAACACTCGGCTTCTCCTTCCATCCAGGACCTCCTACCTGAAGTCACCCTGCCTCCAGGAGAAAGACGGCTGCGTTCCTATTGCAACGGAAGCACAGTTTCTCCTGTAGCACTGCAGGCTTTTGAATAGGCACGAGCCCAGAGGCCTAGCTAGGGCGTTCCTTTTTTGAGGCCGTTCACTAGAGGTAGAACGCCCTGCCTCGAGAATTTGATTCAGGGAAGGAACCAGTGTGTAATCTGTGTCTCTTTTGAGTTGTGTGAAACCACAGGGATGTATGCTGTTTGTGCCTATGGAAACGGGGGCATGTTGGTAGTAGACTTGCTTATCCATTTTGAAAGCTCCATTCATGCTGCCTTGAAGCTCCCTGAATTCTCTGCTGTTGGCAGGACCCTGGCTATTGTAGGCATTGGTCTGGGAAGAAAATGAGTTTTCTCTGGCTACACAGGGTGCTTCATTATCCGGGGTGGGCCTCATCTTGCCATGCTCTAGAGCTAAAGGGAATCTCAACGTGAGTCCTTGCCTCGAGGTGAGGCCCTGAGTAGCCAGACAGAAAGGGAGGCATTAAGCTCTTTCCATGAGCTCTTAGTCGCCGTTCTGCTTTATTTTAAAGGAAGTACACTTTTCAGCACTCCTAGGGCCCTCGGGTGAGCATCATTTTCGTTCCAAGATCCCTGAGATCCTCCACACTCCTGTAGGCCTGCTGAGCAACAACGTGGCCCATATGTCCCTCGGAGTTCCTCGGTGTCTGCTGAGTCAATGGCAACACACTGCAGTCTTTCTTAGGATATCTTGATTGAACAGCACTCGCACAGGTTGACGAGCACCGTTTTGGCAAGTTCCACCTTGCTGTGGAAATCGCACACATTCCCTAGTCTGAGCTGCATTGAGGAAAACACTAGGCTTCGCCTTCCTTCCAGGACCTCCTACCTGAAGTCACCCTGCCTCCAGGAGAAAATCGGCTTGCGTTCGTATTGCAACTAAAGCAGAGTTTTTCCTCTAGCACTGCAGGCTTTGGAAGAGGCACCGGCCCCGAGGCCTAACTAGGGCGTTCCTTGGTTGAGGCCGTTCACTAGATGCAGAACCCCGCGCCTCGAGAAGTTGATTCAGGGAAGGAACTAGTGGGTACGCTGTGTCTCTTTTGTCTTGTGAGAAACCAGAGTTTTGTATGCTGCCTGTGCACATGGAAATGGGGTCGTGATGGTACTAGCCTTGCTTTTCTATTTGGAAACCTCCATTCTTGCTGCCGTGAAGCTCCCTGAAATTCTCTGCTGTTGACAGGCCTCGACCCACTGTAGCCATGGGTCTGGGAAGAAAATGAGTTTTCTCTGGCTACACACGGAGCTTCAGTGGCCGGGGTGGAACTCATCCTGCCATGCTCTACAGCTCAAGGAAATCTCAACGTGAGTCCTTGCCTCGAGGTAAGGCCCTGAGTAGCCCTGCAGAAAGGGAGGCATGGAGCGCTTTCCATGAGCTCTTAGTCGCTGTTCTGCTTTACTTTAAAGGAAGTACCCTTTCCAGGACTCCTGGGCCCCTCGGGTGAGCATCATTTTAGTCCAGGATCTCTGAGTACCTCCACACCCCTGCAGGCCTGCTGAGCAACAACGAGGCCCGTTGGTCCCTCGGAGGTCCTCTGTGTCTGCTGAGTCATGGGCAACACCCTGCACTCTTTCTTGGGATATCTTGATTCACAGCACTCGCACAGGTTCAAGAGCCACGTTCTAGCAAGTTCCAACAGGACGTGGAAGTCGCACTCATTCCCTAGTCTGAGCTGCACAGAGAAAAACACTAGGCATCTCCTTCCATCCAGGACCTCCTACCTGAAGTCACCCTGCCTCCAGGAGAAAGACGGCTTGCGCTCCTATTGCAACTAAAGCACAGTTTTTCCTGTAGCACTGCAGGCTTTTGAAGCGGCATGGGCCCAGAGGCTTGGCTAGGGCGTTCCTTGGTGAGGCCGTTCACTAGACGCAGAACACCCTGCCTCGAGAAGTGGATTGAGGGAAGCAACCAGTGTGTAGTCTGTGTCTCTTTTGACTTGTTAGAAACCACAGAGATGTATGCTGCCTCTGCCCATGGAAATGGGGGCATGATGGTACTAGCCTTGCTTTCCATTTGGAAAGCTCCATTCTTGCTGTCGTGAAGCTCCCTGAAATTCTCTGCTGTTGGCCGCCCCGTGACCACCGTAGGCAGGGGTGTGGGAAGAAAATGAGTTTTCTCCGGCTACGCACGGAGCTTCACTGGCCGGGGTGGGGCTCACCTTGCCATGCTCTAGAGCCAAAGGGAATCTCCACGTGAGTCCTTGCCTCGAGGTAAGGCCCTGAGTAGCCCTGCAGAAAGGGAGGCATGCAGCTCTTTCCATGAGCTCTTAGTGGAGGTTCTGCTTTATATGAAAGGAAGGACCCTTTTCAGGACTCCTAGGTCTCTCGGGTGAGCATCCTTTTGCTTCCAAGATCACTGACTCCCTCCACAACCCTGTGGGCCTGCTGAGCAGCACTGAGTCCCATACGTCCCTCGGAGGCCCTCTGTGTCTGCCGAGTCTCGGGCAACACACTATACGTTACTTCAGGAGAGCTCCATTTCCAGAACCCTCGAACAGCATCAGAACCACATTTCTAGGCAGTCCAACATGCCCTGGAAGTCTTCGACATTGCCCTCGTCTGAGCTGCTCTGAGGAAGCACTCTGCTTAGAATTGATCGAGGACCTCGTTCCTGAAGTCACCCTATTCAAGGAGAAATACAGCATCCGAACACGCTGTGTCGCTCACAGGGCAAGCAACGTGAGAACTTGCCTCGAGGTAAGGCCCTGAAATGCTATGCACAAAGCAGAGGCGTGTAGCAGTTTCCATGAGGCCGTAGTCGCTGCCCTGCAGCATTTGAACGCCAGTAGGCTTTTTAGGACACCTAGGTGCCTCGTCCGGTAAACTTATTCCCTGCAAGAACACCGAGTACCCTCAGTCTCACCTGGCCATTCTAAGCAATATCCAGGCCAGGAGCTTTCCGACTCACAGTGTGTATGCCGAGGGAAGGGCTACACAGTGCACTCTTATTGGGACATCTGGATTTAGCCAGCAATCGCACAGATTGACGAGCACCGTTCTAGCAAGTTCCAACATGCCGTGGAAGTCACACTCATTCCCTAGTCTGAGCTGCACAGAGAAAAACACTCGGCTTCTCCTTCCATCCAGGACCTCCTACCTGAAGTCACCCTGCCTCCAGGAGAAAGACGGCTGCGTTCCTATTGCAACGGAAGCACAGTTTCTCCTGTAGCACTGCAGGCTTTTGAATAGGCACGAGCCCAGAGGCCTAGCTAGGGCGTTCCTTTTTTGAGGCCGTTCACTAGAGGTAGAACGCCCTGCCTCGAGAATTTGATTCAGGGAAGGAACCAGTGTGTAATCTGTGTCTCTTTTGAGTTGTGTGAAACCACAGGGATGTATGCTGTTTGTGCCTATGGAAACGGGGGCATGTTGGTAGTAGACCTGCTTATCCATTTTGAAAGCTCCATTCATGCTGCCTTGAAGCTCCCTGAATTCTCTGCTGTTGGCAGGACCCTGGCTATTGTAGGCATTGGTCTGGGAAGAAAATGAGTTTTCTCTGGCTACACAGGGTGCTTCATTATCCGGGGTGGGCCTCATCTTGCCATGCTCTAGAGCTAAAGGGAATCTCAACGTGAGTCCTTGCCTCGAGGTGAGGCCCTGAGTAGCCAGACAGAAAGGGAGGCATTAAGCTCTTTCCATGAGCTCTTAGTCGCCGTTCTGCTTTATTTTAAAGGAAGTACACTTTTCAGCACTCCTAGGGCCCTCGGGTGAGCATCATTTTCGTTCCAAGATCCCTGAGATCCTCCACACTCCTGTAGGCCTGCTGAGCAACAACGTGGCCCATATGTCCCTCGGAGTTCCTCGGTGTCTGCTGAGTCATGGGCAACACACTGCAGTCTTTCTTAGGATATCTTGATTGAACAGCACTCGCACAGGTTGACGAGCACCGTTTTGGCAAGTTCCACCTTGCTGTGGAAATCGCACACATTCCCTAGTCTGAGCTGCATTGAGGAAAACACTAGGCTTCGCCTTCCTTCCAGGACCTCCTACCTGAAGTCACCCTGCCTCCAGGAGAAAATCGGCTTGCGTTCGTATTGCAACTAAAGCAGAGTTTTTCCTCTAGCACTGCAGGCTTTGGAAGAGGCACCGGCCCCGAGGCCTAACTAGGGCGTTCCTTGGTTGAGGCCGTTCACTAGATGCAGAACCCCGCGCCTCGAGAAGTTGATTCAGGGAAGGAACTAGTGGGTACGCTGTGTCTCTTTTGTCTTGTGAGAAACCAGAGTTTTGTATGCTGCCTGTGCACATGGAAATGGGGTCGTGATGGTACTAGCCTTGCTTTTCTATTTGGAAACCTCCATTCTTGCTGCCGTGAAGCTCCCTGAAATTCTCTGCTGTTGACAGGCCTCGACCCACTGTAGCCATGGGTCTGGGAAGAAAATGAGTTTTCTCTGGCTACACACGGAGCTTCAGTGGCCGGGGTGGAACTCATCCTGCCATGCTCTACAGCTCAAGGAAATCTCAACGTGAGTCCTTGCCTCGAGGTAAGGCCCTGAGTAGCCCTGCAGAAAGGGAGGCATGGAGCGCTTTCCATGAGCTCTTAGTCGCTGTTCTGCTTTACTTTAAAGGAAGTACCCTTTCCAGGACTCCTGGGCCCCTCGGGTGAGCATCATTTTAGTCCAGGATCTCTGAGTACCTCCACACCCCTGCAGGCCTGCTGAGCAACAACGAGGCCCATTGGTCCCTCGGAGGTCCTCTGTGTCTGCTGAGTCATGGGCAACACCCTGCACTCTTTCTTGTGATATCTTGATTCACAGCACTCGCACAGGTTCAAGAGCCACGTTCTAGCAAGTTCCAACAGGACGTGGAAGTCGCACTCATTCCCTAGTCTGAGCTGCACAGAGAAAAACACTAGGCATCTCCTTCCATCCAGGACCTCCTACCTGAAGTCACCCTGCCTCCAGGAGAAAGACGGCTTGCGCTCCTATTGCAACTAAAGCACAGTTTTTCCTGTAGCACTGCAGGCTTTTGAAGCGGCATGGGCCCAGAGGCTTGGCTAGGGCGTTCCTTGGTGAGGCCGTTCACTAGACGCAGAACACCCTGCCTCGAGAAGTGGATTGAGGGAAGCAACCAGTGTGTAGTCTGTGTCTCTTTTGACTTGTTAGAAACCACAGAGATGTATGCTGCCTCTGCCCATGGAAATGGGGGCATGATGGTACTAGCCTTGCTTTCCATTTGGAAAGCTCCATTCTTGCTGTCGTGAAGCTCCCTGAAATTCTCTGCTGTTGGCCGCCCCGTGACCACCGTAGGCAGGGGTGTGGGAAGAAAATGAGTTTTCTCCGGCTACGCACGGAGCTTCACTGGCCGGGGTGGGGCTCACCTTGCCATGCTCTAGAGCCAAAGGGAATCTCCACGTGAGTCCTTGCCTCGAGGTAAGGCCCTGAGTAGCCCTGCAGAAAGGGAGGCATGCAGCTCTTTCCATGAGCTCTTAGTGGAGGTTCTGCTTTATATGAAAGGAAGGACCCTTTTCAGGACTCCTAGGTCTCTCGGGTGAGCATCCTTTTGCTTCCAAGATCACTGACTCCCTCCACAACCCTGTGGGCCTGCTGAGCAGCACTGAGTCCCATACGTCCCTCGGAGGCCCTCTGTGTCTGCCGAGTCTCGGGCAACACACTATACGTTACTTCAGGAGAGCTCCATTTCCAGAACCCTCGAACAGCATCAGAACCACATTTCTAGGCAGTCCAACATGCCCTGGAAGTCTTCGACATTGCCCTCGTCTGAGCTGCTCTGAGGAAGCACTCTGCTTAGAATTGATCGAGGACCTCGTTCCTGAAGTCACCCTATTCAAGGAGAAATACAGCATCCGAACACGCTGTGTCGCTCACAGGGCAAGCAACGTGAGAACTTGCCTCGAGGTAAGGCCCTGAAATGCTATGCACAAAGCAGAGGCGTGTAGCAGTTTCCATGAGGCCGTAGTCGCTGCCCTGCAGCATTTGAACGCCAGTAGGCTTTTTAGGACACCTAGGTGCCTCGTCCGGTAAACTTATTCCCTGCAAGAACGCCGAGTACCCTCAGTCTCACCTGGCCATTCTAAGCAATATCCAGGCCAGGAGCTTTCCGACTCACAGTGTGTATGCCGAGGGAAGGGCTACACAGTGCACTCTTATTGGGACATCTGGATTTAGCCAGCAATCGCACAGATTGACGAGCACCGTTCTAGCAAGTTCCAACATGCCGTGGAAGTCACACTCATTCCCTAGTCTGAGCTGCACAGAGAAAAACACTCGGCTTCTCCTTCCATCCAGGACCTCCTACCTGAAGTCACCCTGCCTCCAGGAGAAAGACGGCTGCGTTCCTATTGCAACGGAAGCACAGTTTCTCCTGTAGCACTGCAGGCTTTTGAATAGGCACGAGCCCAGAGGCCTAGCTAGGGCGTTCCTTTTTTGAGGCCGTTCACTAGAGGTAGAACGCCCTGCCTCGAGAATTTGATTCAGGGAAGGAACCAGTGTGTAATCTGTGTCTCTTTTGAGTTGTGTGAAACCACAGGGATGTATGCTGTTTGTGCCTATGGAAACGGGGGCATGTTGGTAGTAGACCTGCTTATCCATTTTGAAAGCTCCATTCATGCTGCCTTGAAGCTCCCTGAATTCTCTGCTGTTGGCAGGACCCTGGCTATTGTAGGCATTGGTCTGGGAAGAAAATGAGTTTTCTCTGGCTACACAGGGTGCTTCATTATCCGGGGTGGGCCTCATCTTGCCATGCTCTAGAGCTAAAGGGAATCTCAACGTGAGTCCTTGCCTCGAGGTGAGGCCCTGAGTAGCCAGACAGAAAGGGAGGCATTAAGCTCTTTCCATGAGCTCTTAGTCGCCGTTCTGCTTTATTTTAAAGGAAGTACACTTTTCAGCACTCCTAGGGCCCTCGGGTGAGCATCATTTTCGTTCCAAGATCCCTGAGATCCTCCACACTCCTGTAGGCCTGCTGAGCAACAACGTGGCCCATATGTCCCTCGGAGTTCCTCGGTGTCTGCTGAGTCATGGGCAACACACTGCAGTCTTTCTTAGGATATCTTGATTGAACAGCACTCGCACAGGTTGACGAGCACCGTTTTGGCAAGTTCCACCTTGCTGTGGAAATCGCACACATTCCCTAGTCTGAGCTGCATTGAGGAAAACACTAGGCTTCGCCTTCCTTCCAGGACCTCCTACCTGAAGTCACCCTGCCTCCAGGAGAAAATCGGCTTGCGTTCGTATTGCAACTAAAGCAGAGTTTTTCCTCTAGCACTGCAGGCTTTGGAAGAGGCACCGGCCCCGAGGCCTAACTAGGGCGTTCCTTGGTTGAGGCCGTTCACTAGATGCAGAACCCCGCGCCTCGAGAAGTTGATTCAGGGAAGGAACTAGTGGGTACGCTGTGTCTCTTTTGTCTTGTGAGAAACCAGAGTTTTGTATGCTGCCTGTGCACATGGAAATGGGGTCGTGATGGTACTAGCCTTGCTTTTCTATTTGGAAACCTCCATTCTTGCTGCCGTGAAGCTCCCTGAAATTCTCTGCTGTTGACAGGCCTCGACCCACTGTAGCCATGGGTCTGGGAAGAAAATGAGTTTTCTCTGGCTACACACGGAGCTTCAGTGGCCGGGGTGGAACTCATCCTGCCATGCTCTACAGCTCAAGGAAATCTCAACGTGAGTCCTTGCCTCGAGGTAAGGCCCTGAGTAGCCCTGCAGAAAGGGAGGCATGGAGCGCTTTCCATGAGCTCTTAGTCGCTGTTCTGCTTTACTTTAAAGGAAGTACCCTTTCCAGGACTCCTGGGCCCCTCGGGTGAGCATCATTTTAGTCCAGGATCTCTGAGTACCTCCACACCCCTGCAGGCCTGCTGAGCAACAACGAGGCCCATTGGTCCCTCGGAGGTCCTCTGTGTCTGCTGAGTCATGGGCAACACCCTGCACTCTTTCTTGTGATATCTTGATTCACAGCACTCGCACAGGTTCAAGAGCCACGTTCTAGCAAGTTCCAACAGGACGTGGAAGTCGCGCTCATTCCCTAGTCTGAGCTGCACAGAGAAAAACACTAGGCATCTCCTTCCATCCAGGACCTCCTACCTGAAGTCACCCTGCCTCCAGGAGAAAGACGGCTTGCGCTCCTATTGCAACTAAAGCACAGTTTTTCCTGTAGCACTGCAGGCTTTTGAAGCGGCATGGGCCCAGAGGCTTGGCTAGGGCGTTCCTTGGTGAGGCCGTTCACTAGACGCAGAACACCCTGCCTCGAGAAGTGGATTGA